>NC_058132.1:598378571-598579040 GCF_016433145.1 Gracilinanus agilis | reverse complement strand
AGAGAAGAGAGAGAGAGAGAGAGAGAGAGAGAGAGAGAGAGAGAGAGAGAGAGAGAGAGAGAGAGAGAGAGAGAGAGAGAGAGAGACTCTTCTGGTGAATAAATCATAGGGACTGCCTACCTAAGCAGCCAAGGCCACAGACTGATTCAGAAAGTGATTTGGTAGCAGGAACCACTAAATTTTCTGGCAGCTATCTAAAGTCCTTAGTCATCAAGCCCCTTGTGTGAGAGAGTTAGATTAAAATGCCTAATGGGTCCAGTTCCAATATCACTTGAAAATGGCATGTCCTAGAGAAAGAACCAATAAATAGAAATAAGATATAGTTTTATATATATCTATATCTATATCTATATATACATATCTATACATATCTTTTTGTCAATGATGTCTTCTCTGAAGAGGGGAAGGGGCAAAGAAGTAGTGAACTGAGTGTTTTAATGTAACAAAATATATTTTAATTTAATTTAATTTTTTAAAACCCTTACTTTCCGTCTTGGAGTCAATACTGTGTATTGGCTCCAAGGCAGAAGAGTGGTAAGGGCTAGGCAATGGGGTCAAGTGACTTGCCTAGGGTCACACAGTTAGAAAGTGTCTCAGGCCAGATTTGAATCTAGGACCTCTCATCTCTAGGCCTGTCTGTCAATCCATGGAGCCTCCTCCATTTTTGAGCTAGAAATCCCAAAGGATCTCTGTCCATAGGAAGAAACTCAATGAATAAAACTGTAATGATCATCTAACTTATCCTTTCACTTATCACAAGAATAGATGGTGATTTATTTCACATTGAAATTCAGGAAGAGGATGCTATTTTTTCATTGCCATTTTCTTGGACAAGAGGATGTAGCTGGAAACTAGGAAGGCATCTGACCAAATTTTCTGTATTAGTGATCTTAATTTCCACTAATCTGCCAGAATTATTAAGGAAACAAATAATATTGAAATAGACTTGTAAAAAAATTTTTTAAGTTGACAGACACTGGGTTTAAAATGGCTGCTCCAGACTCACCTTGATCATATTTTCATAGTTTGTTTCTTCTGAATTCTGATCTTCTGGCTGGTTTATCCAGATGTTATTAGGTTATCCCTTGGAATGGTACCCACAGTTCTTTGTAGCTAATATATTATATGTCCACTTTGCTTGGTTATTTTACCCAGAAAAATTTCCTAGGGTCAAATCAAGCCAAAAAATATTTAAAGTCACTTCACCCTGTTTGCCTCAGTTTCCTCATCTGTAAAGTGAGCTCAAGATGGAAAAGACAAACTGCTCCAGTATCTTTGTTAAGAAAACCCCAAATGAGGTCACAAAGAGTCAAACACGACTGAACAAAAATATGCTAGGCACTGTGCTGAGTGCTGGGAGGGGTCCATTAAGTTGTTTGTTTTAAGTATTTTCATAACTATGTTTTAGCAGAATTCGCTTCTTTTGTAATCCTGGGTATTTTATTTTGTACATTTGAAAACATCATTCTGAGACTTCAAGGCTTCAACTGACTGGCAAAGGCATTCATGATATAAACACAATAAAAAAAACCTACCTTAGAAGTCAGTGGAGGATTTTCCTAAAATTATAGATATATTCTGCCCTTGCATAGATCATCCGTTTGGGAGCAAGGGGCAATCAGAATTCATCGCTTGTACCCCAAGTACTTACCACAATCCTGGCACATAGTAAGTGCTTTTTGACTGACTTTTGAACCAGTACACTCTGTAACTGAATTGAGAAAATAGATTTTTTTCCTAAGAAAGATTGGCTATAACTTTTCTAGTGATCAAATATATCCGAATATAGGACAGAAATAGGTTTAGATCTTCTCTTTGGACTTCTGTTTTCCTGACCTTTTTGCTGGATTCTACTTTAATTAGCTTAAACTTGGGGTTAAGGAGCAGGGATAGTGGGACCCCTGCCTGATCCCCAGTGAATCCTCTGTTACCAGATTTCATGAACCTAATGTTAAGCATTTTTTCCTTATTGCTCATGTATTAGAGAGAAACTATATATATTTTTTCTTTTGTTATTTTACTGGACAAGAGGAAGTGGTTGGAAATCAGGAAGGCATCTCTGATCAGGCTTTCTGTATTAGTGACCCTAATCTCCAATGCCAGTATTAATCTTCCTTTTGTGAGGTCCATTTAGTTGAGAAAGAGTTAACACTTGGACTACTCTGTGAACAAATTGCCTCATTCAGAAGGGGGAAAAAGAGTTCTCTCAGAAAATTGGATGTCAGTGGATTATCCCCCTTCAGATCCATGGATTAGTGTGCTTGGGGAGGGCATCCAAGTGGAAAAAATGTAATATCACTATATTTGAGGGCAGACCCTGCTCTTTCACACCAGCTCAATTACAGGCCTCTCTTATCACAGGCATCATATGATGCCTATCCCACTGCCTCCTTCACTTAAGCCTATTACTGCATTTTTTATTAAATATTTGAGAGCCCTTTAGAATTGTGATGCTCTTTGCAATGGATGGAGTGTTGCCTAAATCGGTTAGGAGCCTGATTTTTCTCTTTCGCCAGAAGACTTACAATTCTAGAGCTCCTTTGGATAGAACCTTAAAATATTGTCTCTTGCCTTGGAGACTCAGTATTAAAAAAAAGTCTTATATAGTAAAGATGAATGAGATCTACAGACACACATCTATCACTATATATGTATATATAGTTTTATAAATGTCTCTAAGTTTGTATACAACATCTGTCATATATATGCTACAACTGATGATTCAGAAAGCTAAATATTAAGTTTAACAAGCTAAGAGTAATGTTTCTGAATGTATCTTTAAAAAATTATGCGGCATACAAGTGGGTGCTTTCTTCAATCATTTAAAAAGCCATCTATGCCTTGTAGAAAACATTGACATATTCTTCATTACTCAGGACATTTTCAAGAAGGTAAGTTTTTTTTGTTTAATGGTTTGTCTATCTAAGTCCCATGTTCTATATTTTGCCACAAAATGAATAAGTTTAAGCTCTCAGGTAGCCACTAAAATAGGTCTAACCTTAATGAATAAATAGATCAGGGTATTGAATTTCTCTCCTAAGAACCTCAACCCTAGTGGTCCAGTGATCCTTAGTCAGGGGAACTATCTGCTCCTTCTGGAATTGAATGAAGGATCCTTAAAATCCCCTTAAGAACTCACAGCTATTGATTCCAAGATTTCTTCTGAAATCCTAAAGAAATGAAATTATTGCCTCAGTGTCTGAAAGACACAATCACACAGAATGGTAGATTCAAGTAGGGGGAATGATTAGTGATACAAACTGAAACCTGGGATTCTTTTTGGAGGTAGAGAAGGAGGAGATGGTTCAGAGTAACAAAGAAGAGACTTTTAGCTAGCACTGTATTCTTCATGAAATCTAGCCTTGGAAAAGAAATGAAGAAAATGTGTAATCTCCTTCTTCCCTCCCATAGTAATTTCCAAGAGATTTTTCAAATTAGCCAGCTGTTCTATTCCGCTGTGTAAGTGTGGTTTTTCAGGTGTGGTTCTGGGTGAAGACAAAGACGTTTTCTGCTTTAGTGTTCGACCATGATGGTTGGCACCAAGACTTCCTCCAGAAAACTTGTTGCCACCCTGAGTTTTTCTAAGATAAACTGCCCCAGTAGGTAGAAGGGTGGCACATTACCAGCATGCTGGCATCTGAAAAGGAGCTGAAATAAATCTTGCTCCCAAACAGAGATGAAAGTGAAAATAAAGTGAGAGGCATCAAAAGGAAGTTGTAGACTGTGTGGCAGATGTTGTTAAATTTGTCTAGCAGTGTACCATGCGCCAAGTGCATGATTGACGACATTAGCAAGAGAGGTTAATGGCTCTGGATGGAACTACTTGGGATTTTAAAAAGTGAGCATGGAACCAAACACTCTTGTCACAGCGGGAACAGTAAAATGAAGCAGGAGGGAAAGGAGAGGGATTTAAAAAAAACAAATAGCTTATCATCTGCTCTTATCACACCAACAGCTGAGGGGAAGGGAAGGCACCAACAAGTCAATGTTCTTAGTAGTAGGGGAAGAAAATAGATCTCTTCCAAGGCATCATTTGCCTGCCTGCCCGTTCACTTTGAGGTGACAAGTTTGGAACGTCTCTGAGGTTGCTTTGAATTAGTTCTGCAGAAGTCAAAATAGGTAAAAGGTTTTGATAGTGAATTTGGGAGTCTTAAATTAGCTGATAGGCAGTGATTGAGCACAGGGCCATTACTTGCATGCTGATGATAATTTATGTCCTTTTCATATACTTGTTAAGACTTTAATTATTCATATCATCATCAATAAAGAATATGGGCAGAACAATATTGAATGTCAGCAGGTTGAGGTGGGGAGGGCAAAGAGCTGATCATATGTAATAATTTAGGTAAGGAAGTGATAACCTACCCACCTTGCCTCCCCTTTCCTTTTCCTTATCCTCCCTCTCCCCACTCCACCCCAGCCCAGCCCAGCCCACCTCTCTCTCTTTCTCCCTCCCCCTTTCCTTTTTACCAGATATATAAACAAATTCATAAACAAAATGTGTACTTTGGGGGAGTAGGTGGGGCATCTTTTTCACAAACCCACAAATTTTCAACCTGCTAATCAGCTCTCTAGTGGCAAAGAAACATCTTAGGGAAACCTGTGCCAAGTATCAATTGTTATTGGTTGAAACTCAATCTGAGGAAATGAATTGATGCTGCCACTCCATTTGGTGCAGAGCAATCGCTGATCAATAGCAAGTAATTGGACATCACTTTGGGAAGAAGAGAAGGCTGAAGCTGTTATATACCAGTGAGTTATGACTCATATTAATCACTGTCTAACAGTTTCATCAATGTGATTTCCTTCCATCAACCCACTATGGCATCTAAAAGCCTGGGAGAATAAGCTTATAGGCTTGACTCCAGGTATAAATTTGAAATTAAAAACCAAAGGGAGGAAGGGACTCAAGAAGTTATCATTTGGTTCCTTCCCTAGAACTTGACTCAATTAACGGCATCACCAGGCCGAGTGCTACTAATAATATGGAACAGAGTGGAAGCCCTTACTCCATCTTAGGGTGGAAAAGTGGAGGGGAGGGGGTGAATCAGAAAGGGCCAAAAACCAGGAATTTATCTGGAATGTGGATTTCCTTCTGAAGCAATATTTATTTCTGCTCAATCCCCTGTTCTCTCCCTTACCTAGGAAATTGCCAAGGGACCAGCAGGAACAGAGGAAAAATGTTGTCAGGAGTCAAACCCTAGAAAAAAAGGAGCTACATTCCAAGGCAGGAACAAAAATCTTTGGCAGACCTCACTCTCAAATTTGCTTTTTTTTTTTTCCTAAAGAGGTACACCTACCTTAGCACACACATTTCCATTGTATGTTCTTGCCCATTTAGATGTGGGTTTAAAAGAGCACTTCTTTCCTTATTTGAGTGCTGCAGCATTAATCATGATGAGTTAGGTATTGTAAGAGTTGGAGATTGATTAAAGGAGTAAAAACTCCCTGATTACACCATTTATTAGTGAGGAGTTGTTTTTCCTAACTTCTAACTTCCCTTTCTTTCTATCTCCTCCTGTCCTTCTCCTCCCTTCCTCCTTCTCTCTCTCTCTCTCTCTCTCTCTCTCTCTCTCTCTCCTGCCCATCTTCTCTCTTCTCTCTGTTTTCCTTTCTCTTTTCCTCCCTCTCTTCCTTCCTTTACTGTCTGTTCCTCTATTTCATCTCATTTCTGTTTCTCTCTATCTCCCTCTTGTCTTTTTAGAAGAAAAACACCTAACGATGCCACTAGAAAGTTTCTCATCCAAGGGAGAGAAACTAAAAGGGTGGGGCAAGAGTTTGGGGAGACAAATGGTGAGAGAGAGAAGCAAAGGTGAGGAAAATGCAGGCAAAGGCAGAAGTGTAGCTTAAATTCTTTGTTTACTCTAGGCCCATGGGGAAGGGCTCTGAAGTAGTGATGTATCTTCTTAATCAACACTTTCCCAATTAGTCAGCCACTCACCAAATTAAAGAGACCTCATTGTGAAAGAGGAGAAAAGGCTGAACCTCTAAGGACTCTCTATGGTCCCTTCTGACATCCTGTCAGACAAGTGAATGTTCTCAGCCTGTAATAACTTGTGCAGTTTTCATTAAAACCCCAAACAAAACTGGGGGTTTCAAACAACTTTTCCTAAACTATGTGGTTCATGCCTGTTCTGCTTGGGAATCAGATAGGAATAGTTGGAACAGCATGATGGTCTGTCTAACCTGGTCCAAATGTAGCATGCATGGGGCCAAGTGGTTTAGAGCTCAGATGTTTGCCCAGGAGTTTGAGATGCTAGTTGGAAGCTCCTGAGTCTGTCAAATGATTAGGAAGTAATCCAAGTACAGGCTTGCTTCAAAGGAATATTCCCTAAACATCCATCTTGTCTCTGGGCCAGAGATGCTGCAAGAACAACTTACTTCGGGATTTCGAAATTTCCTATTCTAGTCCTGACTTGGTCCTTAAAGTATAAAACCAACTTCCCTTTCCCCACCAAAAAAAAAATCCCAAGACCCCAGATTGCCCTCTTTCCCCAAATCTCAACAAATAATATAAAAGGGAATGTAAGTTCTTTGAAGGCCAGTACCATTTCTCCTTTGTATTTTTATCTCTGGGTCCAGAACAGTACCTTAAAATAGTGTGCATTTAATGTTTTTTTTTTTTCAAAAGGTGGAGAATTCCCCATCAGTGGAGGTCTCCAAGCAAAAACTGGATGGCTACTTGTTGAGTATGTTGTAACTGAGATTCTTTTTTGACATCAGTTTTGAGTTGAATGGCTGATAATACTCCTTCCAACTCTAAGATTTGTGATTTTGTGATCTGATTTTGATTTAAGTTTCAAGTTTTAAAGTAAAGTTTAAATGGGAATAAGGTTGTAAATCATTTTGTCTGCAAATACTTTATCTTAACAGCATCTTTTTTAAAAATAAGTTTTTATTGATGTCATTATTTTTACATCATCATAATTTCTCCCAGAATCCTTCATTCTTCTCGTCCCAGTGATCTATCTCATCTTTTTTTAAAAGTCTTCATTAAAGACAAAAAAAAGAAAAAAGAAAAAAATTCAGCATAACTAATCAACAGGTTGAAAAAGTAGGAGAATGTGTGCAATGCATAATTCTTGTGGACTTCCCCCACCTCTATATGGCATGGGGTAGAATTGCCTTCTCTTATCTTTCCTTTTGAGCCATGATTATTATTCATAATTTTGTAACATTCACTTTTGTGGTTGTTTAACAGCATCTTTTTTTTTAAATGAACAATTAATTAGGAGGGAACACAGAATAAAAGCCTATGCTTAAATCTAGTTTGGGAGAATATATTTTAATGGACATAATTCAAAGGCAGAATACTGAACTTGGGGGACTTGTGCTCCCTATTTTTTATTGGTGGGATGTTTCATTAGGTTCAATAATTGCACCTTTTTGTCCTTTTTTCTTTCCTGCTCTGTTCCAGAGAGCATTTTGAAGGGGAAGAGACTAGGCAACCTGTTAGCAACTAGAAAATTACAATGACAAAGAGAGCAGGCTCATTTGCAGCTATTCCAGATAGAATTGACCATTTGGAACAAAGACTCTGGGTAGGTAAAACTAGACTTGAAGTGAATAGTAGTCGATTAAGAACAATGGTTCTTCATATAATGTCTATAATCACTAACCAAAGAACAAAGAATATTTGCCCAGTACACAGAAGACTTACTAATAGACTTTGCACCAGATCTTTGACCTCATTTATGCACATAGAGTTATAGTCACCATCCGATCTGAAAGCAAATGATCTTAATAGCTTAAATGAATTTCAGCATTTTATAGAAAGCATTTTTTGGTTTTGTTTTAATGTAAAAATTTCAAGTATGCCCATATAGGGTCATAGAACTAGAAGGGATCTTATGAAAATAGTTGTTTAATTATTCAAAATCAAAACAAAAATGCTTATGAAACATGGATTTATGAACGCTTAGGTCATTAGAGGAGATTCCTTTGACACAATGGAGTGAGAACCAGAGGGCTCAGGTAAATAGTTGCTAGCAAGAAGCTGATATGCAGAAAGCCAGTAGAGTTTCCTTTGGTCTTTTAGCAAAGGTGACCTCTAGGTAAAAGAAGCCCACTTTGAAGAATCTGTACTTTGCGTTGGTAGGTCTGAGAAGTCTTGCCCAATAGGTGGATAAATATTTAATTACAAGACACAAACACACTTGAGTTTCACTTCAATCCACCTAGGTATGGAATGGAGAGAAGTGGAACAATGCCTTAGTTCTCTTCACAGAGGACTGGCCCTCATAACCTTGCCGGAACTTCTTTGCTCTCAGATGTCTGTGACCCATAAGTGGAAAACCACCTGCTCAAGAAGGTTGGTTGGATTTGTGAGAGAGTGCCCAGATAATTTTCTTTTTAAAATTGGCCATTTGATGTTATCCTTTCACACATCCCAGTATGGAAATTTCTTCCATTTAAACAGATGCTAATAGGCAACTTGCCTGTAATTTATATTTTTAGAGAGCTGCCTTGGTCACTGTGAAATTAAATGACTTAACCATGGTCATACAGTTCCAAAAGCAGGGCTTGAACCAGCTTCATCTTTACTCCAAGGCTGGTTCCCAATCTACTTTTTCACATTGTCTCTAGGCCAAATGATGATAACTTTAATTTTATTGTAGTTACAGTAGATCCAAGGTTGAAGAAAGGCTTCATACTGTTCTAAAACCAAATTATTTGTCCTTTAAAAGATGTGCATTTGTTGGGGACCTAGGATTTATAATGATTGACTGTCTTTATATTTTTGGTCTACTTGTTTTTAATCTATTTTTGACATTTTCTGGTGTCCTGATCATTTTCCCCAATGAGTAAGGGATGAGGTATTGACATAATGAAGAAGCATGGATTGTTTTTAAAAAACCTTTATTTTCTGACTTAGAGTTGATATTCAGTATTGGGTCCAAGGCAGAAGAGTGGAAAGACCTAGGCAATTGGGGTTAAATAACTTGCTCAGCACCACCCAGCTAGTATCTGAGACCAAATCTGAATCCAAGACTTTCTATCTCTACCTATTGAGCCATCTAGCTGCCCCCAGACATGTATTATTTAGAAAGACAATACATATGTACAAAGATACTGGAATGGCCTTTATATTGGGGGTCCTAAAAATGGAAACTTTTCATAGATTTCTACATGAAGTCTTCCTTGAGACTCCAGTTAGAAGAGATATTTCCTCTTGTCACTTTAGTCTTTCAACTCTGTCTGTATCTCATATCATATCTCCTACTAGACTAAACTTCTTAAGATCTTGTGCATTTTGTATTCTGCCCTTGTATATACTGATATCAGATAAATGGATGAATGAATCAACAAACATTAATTAAATATCTCTTATGTGCCAGGAACTCTGCTAAAGATTGGGAATACAAAGATAAAAATGAAATCGTCCCTGCCCTCAAGAAGATTACAATGAAACTGACAATGGAGTGGGGGATGAAAGATGTGAAATGAGTTAAAACTTCTTTTGTCTTTCAAAACTATTTTTAACTAGCCATAACATCGAAACAAGTATACCAAAAGGTCATCTGGTTGGTTTAAATTATTCAAGACAGCTAAGAAACTATCCTGTTTTTTAAAATCTCAAGAGAAGGAGATTCCACAGCCCCCATGAGTAACTCATTCTAATGTTTAACATTTCTCAAAATCAGGAAATTCTTTCTTATGTCCTAAGCCCCTTATGTTGTAGTTTGAACCCATTTCCTCTTGTTCTTTCTTTAGTAGAGATATACAACAGCTGGTCACCATCCTGTGTGTGAGAACCTTTTTCTACTTGAGGGCGATTATCAAATCATTCCTCAATCTTTTCTTCCCTCAGCCCAAGACTCATAATTCCTGTAACCATTTCTCATAGTTCTTGCTTTCCAGCCCTTTAATTTATCGCCGTGTCTTTTCATGCATGAGTCAGTCACTCCATTGGTCAAAGTGGAATGGAATATAAAATCTCACAAAGGCCAGCTTTCCACTCTGAATATTTCTCTTTGAAACCTTAAAAAAAGGACATTCCCAAGAAACTGAGAAATAGTTTAGCTACAGTCTGCATTACAAGGAAGTTCTAGGCAAAATCATCATCTGAGTTGTCCATATATATTCTGTGTGCCCATTTTCTTATACTGGAAAACCTCCATGGTCTCTGGACAAACTATTCTAGAGATAACCACAGGCTAAAAGGAGTTACACCTCAAGGAACCTTAAGAGAATGGTGTACAAAGTCTATATTTTACACATATAGAAAAGAGCCTGAGAGAGAAGTGAATTGTTCAAGGTCACTTGGCATCAAAAGCTTTTTTCTCTGCCTTCAAATTTAGAGCTCTTTCTATTATACTCCATGGCTTTTCTACACCTCCGAAAGGTAGAGTGGAAGTGGGGAGAACAGAAAATTATCCATCTTTTTGAATGCTTTGCTTTCCAAGTTCATATGCTATTTGTAGATTGTAGGATAGAGTACCCATACTTTGTGTAGCCCCATTGTTTTGCTCCCATATTTTATATTTAGCTATTGGCTTAGTGGTCAATTATTCTAACATTCATGCAGTGAATAGGGCCAAGATGTAAAGCAGCTTTTTTGTAAAGGGAACAAAAATCCAGGGCTAACTTTGAACTTGAGACTATTCCCCTCTCCTGCTGAATGCCTTGAGTAATAGCTACAGGTGTTCCTTGAAGGAGGTCAGAGGGTCACCAGTGAAGGATGTGGTGATAGGGATGAATCCATTAGGGGATCACTTCTCTATGCCCTTTGCATCTGTTACAAATCTAGGGATTTTTTTTGTATAAGTAGCAACTCTAAAGGTCTCTTAGCCAGTGACCAGGAATAGTCACTAAATGAATATAGATGGGGGTATCGGTGGCACCTGCCAATAAGGTAACAACCTCAGGCCACTGGTTCAGTGTTTGCATTTAGACTAATTGAGTATAAATAAATGGGTTGCAAAGGTCTTAAAGGAATCCCAATCGGAATGATCCCATCTGGCCCCATTACTTGGTGACTTAGCTAAAGAGAACATTTTTTCCCCCTGCTATGGTTATTAGAAAGCTTTTCTTAAAAGGAAGGGGGAAAAGAGGTATTAAGTGCCATGCAATATTTTTTCTCTCTGCCATAAAAGGTGTGTGATTAAGCAGATGGAGTAGAGGTTAAAAAAAATGCCCAGCAGAGGCAACCCATGTGACCTTTATTTAAGCAGGAAGCAATTACAGGGTTATGTTTGGCTTGACCATTAGAAGCAAATGGCCCTCTTCAAACTGGGACATTTCATTTCCACTAGCCTTTGGGTCTTCCCAGGAGATTTGGATAAGAGGAAAAACCTTGTGGTGCTGCCAAAAGGCTGTTGGAATCCAACCCACTCCCCCTTCCTCCAATCCCCTTCATGGAAGAGGCAGAATAGCTAGGAGGAACCAGTTTATAGAGTCTACAAGCCTAGTCAGGTGGTCTTTGAAGTTTTAAATTCCTCAGGATTGTGAGAGTGAGTGAGACTACCTAATAATAGAAGGAGGGCAGGTCTTAAAGTGGTGTGTTCTTTGTTCTCCTTTCAGAAAGACAGAATGGAGTTGGTGTGGAAGAAACACAGGGTCTTGGCCCAAAAATGGGAGACTCAAACTCCACTCAGTCCAGAAGTAAGAAAAGAATTGTATCTGATGAAGAGGTGGTTTATGGTGGCATAATAGCTGGTGGGATAGTCTGAGGGCTAATCAGGTAGTTCTAGGGCTGATGGATAAGCCCAGGGGCTAGTAGAGTAGCCTCTTTGGAGATGATAGTATGGATGGAGCAGCAGCTCCACTTCAGGGAGGCAAGGAATAAAGGTCCCCCTTTAGAGTGGCAGCTTCCGTAGTAGAATGACAGCTTCCACCAAGGAGTGGCAGCTTCCATACCCTGTGGATCAGGGTTGGCATATTTTTGAGGGTCTGGTCACTTAGCACCCCCCTTTCCAAACTCAGGTGGAGGTATGTTTTGGGGTTTGTTGCCATAGGGAATGAGGACCATCCACAAGACTGGGGGGTCACAGTGTACAGGTTCCATGTTCCTCTATTTGTCCACCTTGTCATCATTTATCAGGGAAAGGTCTTGATGCCCTTCCAAATTGGGAGCATGGGGAGGGGATACAGTACCCTGGAGGACTGCTATAGGTAATTAATTATTTCTAAGAACAATATAAGCAATTAATAAAGCAGAATGAGTGCAAAGCTGATGCCTAGCCCAGAACATTACCGATCTGGTAAACAGAGTGGATAATTGAACAATCTACAATTCATGCTTGAATAATGTTGAAAATACTGGTGTTGTAGTTGATGTTTAACTAGTGCTAACTAGTGGGAAATGCAAGATTTCAGAATATGAGGGTCCTGTTCCTCATCAGAGTGGTACATAGGCAATGGGTTTGTATCTCACCTCTCTTCCTTACAAGATCTGTGACCATAGACAAGTCATTTTAACGTCTGTAAGCTTCGATTTCCCCTTGTGTAAAAACAAGTGAAATATCTATGTTGTCTCCCTTTGAAGGTGTTAGGTGGCTAAATTGGGATGTTTGTAGAAAACTGTGCAAACTTTTAAAGCCCTTTTAAAATTGTCATTTACCATTCTCAATAGAGTTTCAGGAACTGTAGAGAATGAAATGAGAAAGGGACCAAGAAGTCTGACCAGGATATAGGAGTAGGGCATTGGAGACCCAATTTTATTGTCAGGTGCCACTGACACCACCATCTACATTTGTTTGGTGGCCGTTCCTTGTTATCTGCTTAAACTGCTGCTTTAAAAAAAGAAAGTAAGAACATGAATCATGAAACCATGGAAAATTTTTTTCTAAAAAATAAAATTAAAAAAAATTTAAATTAAAAAAAATTTAAAAATCCCTAAATAATAGAAGAGCTACAACAGGCTGACTCAATTTCAATTAGTTTTAGAAGTTAGGGTGTTGGGATAGGATTTGCAGATTCCAGGAAATAATTGGGTTTTTATTTTCATTTACTCTTTATTTTTCCTCATGTGTCTCCTTATTTCCTTTTAGAAGTGGGATTTGCTGAGATACCATCCCTAGGGGATGGCAAAATGGAGACAGAACTACTAGAGGCTGAGTAGCTAGAGTTGTATGGTGACTGAGGGTGAATGTTGGTAGATTATTAGTCATTATTGACCCTCCTACCTTGTGTGACCCTAGCAAAGTCATTCATCTTTCTGATCTTGATTTTCATCTTTGAAATAGGAATCATAAAGCTTACAGAAATGGCAGGAAAAGAGAGCTTTGTAAACCTGAACATTTTACATAAATATGAGCTCTTATTCTTCAAAAGATTTGTGATTTCATTTGTGCTGCTATTCTTGCCATGAAGGAGGGTGACAACACCTCCATACCTTAGTCCACAGCTTCATAACTCTTTCTTGTGTAATGAATCCCTTTGGAAGACTGGTGAAACCTATTGACCCCTTCTCAGAATAATGTTTTTAAATGTAAACATAGGATTACAAAGAAAACCCATTATATTGAATAAAGACTTAGTTTTTTCTCCACCCAAGTTCATAAATACCCAGAAATCTCTCCATGGACCCCTTACTAAGGATCCTTGGTTTATTAGATAGTTAATATGAACTGCTATTGCCACCCCTCCCCCCCCCCCAAATCAACTTCTCTATTGGTATCAGACATTGGGGCTAATAACAATGGAAGTCTGTACATCTGTGTATTTAAGGTTAATAGGTGGAGGGACAAAGTCATTTCTGCTTTCTTGTATTCTTTTAAGGTGATCAGGACTGTCTCAGGTCTAGTATTGGATGTCCTGGTGGTCAGAAACTGGGTTGGTTATGGTGAAGAAATGAATATGGAGGGAAAACTATCATTATGTTAGAATAAAGTGGAAGAGTCTGAGTGACTGGAAGTATGTTGGTGAGGAGCTTACACAGGGAGAGAAGAGGATTCAGGGAATTGTATGGGAGTGACAGAAGGACCTCATGGGGGAGTCTGGGTCCCAGTGAGGTCTCTCTCTCCCCCTCCCCCCCATCCCCATATGCATAGATCCTCCCTCAGCACCAGTAACAAAAACTAGTGCTGAGCATCTGTGGTTCAGATCGAGTCTCCAACCTCTTATCAGAATCATTTTATGAGTTTGTCTAGTTCCATTTTGGAAACTGCCCAAGAGGGCACAAGGGGACTTAGAGCACGGGGCATGTGTGACTGTGGGTGACATTTAGTGACAGCTGGTCCTTAGATGGCAGACATGAATAAAGTCTGTCATTGAGTCTGTTCTCAAAACCTTTCCAGCTTGCTAGGCTCCGCCAGGGCTTGTTTTCAACTGACATAGCCTTCAAGGACCCAGGGTCACCCTCATGCTAGGAGGAGGGCTCAGAGGAGGATGTTAATAGAGGAACCAGACTTCACTGGAATAAACATGCTGCGAGGGGAGAAGGGCCCATTATGCGATTTCCATTGCCCCTCGTTCCCTGTGGATGGCCTTACTTCTTGGGAGGAGCCAAACGAACTCAAAGAAACTCCCCGATTTAGCAGGTAGAGAACAATCCAAGTTGGATCATAGACATTTGCAAGGCTTTTCCAAGGTTACAATAAACTATAGCACTGCAGAAAAGCGAGATTTCCCTCCCCTCTGCCCCTAGTTATAGCATCTGCCCAGAAAGTCTAGAAGAGCATTGACTTTAAAAGTAAGAATCACAACAGTCTCTTTTCTTGGGTGCCTTCTTTTCTTTTAATCTGCCTTCGTAGTTTGTATTATGAGCAGGGGCCTCAAAAGGTTGAAGAGGCGCAGCCCAGACCTCGGAAGACTGTTGAGAGGCCCTACAGTAGTGTTGGGAGAGCAGAAGTCCCAGCACTTGGATTTATTTGGAAAAGACTCACTGATCTTTAGACATTCTTCACTTCCAGGAGCTCTGCATTTATTCCCTCTGCATTGCTATGATTTATAAGGATGTTGGCAGGGTTATCTGTGGGTACTCCCAGGCCTGCAGCTCGCCTAGCTTTCTGAACACCAGCCTCATCTGTTGCCCCAGGATTTAGCCACCCCCATCTCCAGTAATTACCTTTAAATGGCCAGAGTGGGGAGGGCTCCGTATCTATTCTTCACTCACTCCCTGGAAGAGGGAGGAAAGGCTGGGGCTCAGAATCCATCTTCCTGATTTACCAGGAAGGGAGGGCTTTTTATCTGTTTTCTTCCTCAGTGCCTTGGTGACCAGGGTGAGGATTAGAAATCTAGAATTTAGCTCTCATGGGCTGTTGTGACATACTGGATCATCTTGGAGGACTGGGTCTCTCTAGCCATCACCTCTCCCTCACTTCCCCTGATTCTATGGCAATCCTTTATTTTTGATGTCAGTGCAAAATGCTGTCTGACCACCTCAGTCCTTACGGAGTTAAAATAAACATAAATAGAGTTAAAAAACCCCTAAGGATATACAAAGTAAATGTAGGAATGGGGCAGGAAGAGAATTCAATAAAAGCATCCGTTCTTTCATTGCTTGCAGGATACTGTTTTTAAAGTATAACTTCATTCTACTTAGGCAGTAGAGTTCCCAAAATGACAAAAAACCAAAAAAAACAAACAAACAAACAAAAAAACCCCACCTTTTTTTGAATGGGCAAAAACTATTCAAGTCTTCCTCACTCACAAATGCAAATGATAACTTTCCTTTTGCTAGATAAAAAGAAAGCATTTTTGGCCTCTCTGTTTTCCTTGTTCCTGTTGTGTTAAAAACAAAGACCCAGAGAGAGGAGTGGGAGGAAAAAAGAGGAGAGAGGGAGAGAGAGAGAAAGAGAGAGAGAGAGGGGGAAGGAGCAAAGGAGGAAAGGGAGGAGGGAATGAGAGAGAGAGAGAAAGAGAAAGAGAGAGAGGAGAAATAGAAAAAGGGAGAGAGAGACAGAGGGAGAGAGAAAGACACACAGAGAAGGACATAAGAGAAGACAGAGAGATAAAGGGAAAGAGCAAAGGAGGGAAAAGGAAAGAGGGGGAATACAGGGGGNAGGAGGGAGGGAGAGAGAGAAAGGGAAGGAGTGAAGGAGGGAGGGAGAGAGAGAAAGGGAAGGAGTGAAGGAGGGAGGGAGAGAGAGAAAGGGAAGGAGTGAAGGAGGGAGGGAGAGAGAGAAAGGGAAGGAGTGAAGGAGGGAGGGAGAGAGAGAAAGGGAAGGAGTGAAGGAGGGAGGGAGAGAGAGAAAGGGAAGGAGTGAAGGAGGGAGGGAGAGAGAGAAAGGGAAGGAGTGAAGGAGGGAGGGAGAGAGAGAAAGGGAAGGAGTGAAGGAGGGAGGGAGAGAGAGAAAGGGAAGGAGTGAAGGAGGGAGGGAGAGAGAGAAAGGGAAGGAGTGAAGGAGGGAGGGAGAGAGAGAAAGGGAAGGAGTGAAGGAGGGAGGGAGAGAGAGAAAGGGAAGGAGTGAAGGAGGGAGGGAGAGAGAGAAAGGGAAGGAGTGAAGGAGGGAGGGAGAGAGAGAAAGGGAAGGAGTGAAGGAGAGAGAGAGAGAGAGAGAGAGAGAGAGAGAGAGAGAAAGAAAGAAGGAGAGAGAGAGAGAGAGAGTTCTCACTAGAACTGAAGGAGTCATTTACCTTCAGGAACTCACCTTGCTTCCCTCAGATTTACAGTTCACTTTCATTTTGTGGCATTTCTTACCTCTCTTTTCTAAGCCAGTCTTTGAATTTATATCCACTGCATTGCTGGGATTTAGATGGGTGTATGCAGAATGGTACCTGTGCCTCTCCAGCCTGAGGCAGGGCTGTATTTCTAAATATCCTTAGGACTTAGACACCTTCAGCTCTCAGAATTTTCTTTCCAGGTCTTAATCTCACCTCCACCCCAATCCCAGTCTAACAGATAAGGGACCTTAATATAAACCTTGAGATGACAGAACAGAATAATAGAACATTAAAGCCAGGGTCAACCAGCTCTATCATTTTACAGAACAGAAATTGAAGCTTTGAGAGGACAAGTGGAATAAATGACCAAGGTCACCCCTGTGATGAGCCCAGCTATCCAAGGTTTTCTCTCCTGAATGCTAGATCCATGCACCCCTTAAAGTGTGCTGCCCATCCATATCTGTCCCTATGCCCCTTCTTGTCTCTCTCCACATTCTTGCCCTTGACAAGGACATTCAATGCCAGAGCTTCAATGACCACTTTTATGCAGAGAACTCCCACAGTACATCTTTTGCTCTTGCATCTTTTCTCTGGTCCTGAGGCCCATCTCTAGCTGCCTCTAGGACACTTCTACCTGGATGATCCACCATTACCTCAAAATCAACATGTTTCAAACAGAATTTATCTTTTCCCTTTCACCCTCTTCCTCATCCTGACTTGACTACTTGGGTCTGCAGCACTACTAAAGGAATCATGGTGTTAGAGAAGAGTCCTGGATTTAGATTCAGAAAGACCTGGGTTCAAATTTTCAAATTCCATCTCAGATATTTGCCAGCTCTGTGACCTTGGCTCAAATCCCTTACCATCTCTGACTTTAGTTTTTCTCATCTATAAATAATAACAGTACAGATTTACAAGGGGTTTATAAAGATGAAATGAGTCAATGTATACAAAGCATCTTGCAAGCCTAACAGGACTGTTTAATATAAGCTATTTTTATTAACCTGTCTCTGATGTGTGAAATCTTGGGATTATCTTTGAAATGTTTCTTCTAGTTCACTCAATCCAAAAAGGCATTCATCAGATGCCTGCTGTATGCTAGGAATCTGGCTAGGAATTCAAGCTAGAAATACAAAAGGAAAAAAGACCTTTCCCTAAAGGAGTTTACACTCCAATAAAGCAAACAAGTACATGTAGAGTACAAGAACATCCATTCCAATAAACACTTATTAGGCACTGTTCTAAGTGCCACGGATACATTTAATAAAAAGAAAGTCTCTATTCTCAGAATTTACATTCTAATAAGGGAGACAACAGGTATATATTCAATCTTGTAAACATTTACCATCTACTCTGTGCCAGGCACTGTACTAAGTGCTGTGGATACAGTTAATTAAAAGAAAAACAACCCCTGACCTCAAGGAGCTTCCAGTCTAATGGAAGGAGGTAACAGAAAAGAAGACAGGAATGGGGAACACATCCTGGAAGATATCCATAGAGGGGTACCTTTTTTATTTTCTTAGAGGGGCATTTTGTTCCATGGAGTTGAAACCAGGCAAAGTAGTGGATACCAAATGGAGTGAGACAAATAATCCAGTTTCTTCCCTCTTTATATAAACAAAAATGTCAGGAAAGGTTTGGCATTTTACCCTCCAGGTCACCATTCTGAGAGTGAAGTTGAGGGCAGCATGGTGATGAGATTAACCTGGGATGGGTATCTTGTTTCCTGGAATTGAAACCAGCCAGAAAGGCAGATGCAGAATACAGTCAGATATGCATAAAACATACTTGGAGGCAACTTTGGAGAAGGCACTAGCAGCTTAGGGTACCAGGAAAGTTCTCACATAGTAGGTGGCACCAGAGCTGAATTTTGAAAGAACTAGGTCTTCTAGGAAACAGAAGTGAGGAGACAGAACATTTTAGTTATGGAGAATAGTCAGTGTGTGAAAGGGGCAACAAGTAGGACAGTATGACTATATCACAAAGAACATGGAGAGAAGCAATCTATGAGTAGACTAGAAAAGTAGGAAGGGTCCAACTAGTGAGAAACTTTAGATGCTTTGTAGGGAGATTCGTATTTGATTCTATAGGTATTAGAGAGTCACTGGAATTCATGAAATAGGGTAATGCTATATCACTGGACCAACATTTTAGAAAATCACTTTGGAAGCTCTGTGGGGGAAGAATGGTATGGAATATTAGAGGGAAGGGAAGAGGAGAAACTTGAAGCAGAGCAGCAGTTAGGAATAATGTGATAATCCAAGAAAGAAGAGGTATGGACCTGAATAGAATAGGGGTTGTATGGAGAGAGAAGGGGGGGAGGAAGAGAAGAGAAGAGAAGAGAAGAGAAGAGAAGAGAAGAGAAGAGAAGAGAAGAGAAGAGAAGAGAGGACCTCTGAGATATTGTGGAGTTAGAAGCCATCACTGATTACCATGTTCCATTTATCTAATTTTGTAAAATCTTCAGGAGCAGCTAGGTGGTGTGGTGGATAGTGTTGGGACTGAAATCAGGAAGGCTTGTCTTCTTGAGTTCACACCTGGCCTCAGACACTTATTAGTTGTGTGAACCCAGGTAAGTCACTTACACCTGTTTATCTCAGTTTCCTCTTCTATAAAATGAACTAGAAAAGAAAATGGGTGAACCACTCTAGTATCTTTTGCCAGAAAAACCCCAAAAGGGGTGATGAAGAAGAGTCATATATGACTGAATGACTGGACAATAAATAAAAATCTTCACATATGTATATTTGTTTATATCATCACTGTTCTTCCACTTAGATTATTATGATGATCTGCCGGAGGGGCTTCTTAACTCTTCCACTCTATCACTCTTTTCTTCCCCAATTTATAGCTCCCAGATTTCTCTTCCTTGTGTAGGTCTCTCGTCAGAGGTTTCTTACTGCTTACTAGGTAAAATTCAGGCTCCTTTGCCAGTCACTCAAAGCCATCCACAATCTGGAGCCTCCCTACTTTTCCAGCTTTGTCTTACATTACTGTTATTACTCTGTGCTCTAGTCCAGGGGTTAGAAAACTATGACTTGTGTTCCTCTCTCCTCTAGACTTAGTATCTTCCTTAGGACCCAGCTTAGTGCTCATCACAGTAGATATTTAAGAAATGTTTTTGTTGAAATTTTGAGTTTCAACATTCAGCACAGTGGATAGACATTGGATCTGTAGTCAGCAAGATACAAATTCAAATCTAGCCTCAAATACTTACTAGCATTTTGACTCTGAGCGTGTCATTTAACCTCTGTTTACCTCAGTTTCCTCATCTGTAAAATGAAGATGATAATTGTACTCACCTCCCAAGGTTGTTGGGAAGATCAAATAAGACAATATTGTAGAGTGCTTAGCACAGTGCCTGGTTCATAGTTAGTTTTGTGTAAATGTTAACTGCTACTACAACTACGACTACCATCACCACCACCACCACTACTACCACCACCACCAAGGAATGAGTTTATAGGTTTTTACACTGGACCCAGACCTTTTCTTTAAATGCCTTTTAATCTCTATTCCTGGGCCCTGGGAGTTCCACTCACAGAGAAGTTAAACATCACTCCCAGAGGGCACTCCCATGGGTAGAGGAACAGCAGGGCTCGCTGTAGATCTTGGCCAGATCTGAAGCCATACATCATCTGCCACACTCACCTACGTTTGGACATAATAATATGTTGATAAAATACCTTGTCAAGTTCCACAGCAGTTTCCTGCCACACAGTCTCATTACACTCTTGCTTCATAATTAAAATGGAAAGAACACAAGCCCGCTGGACCTGTCGTTAGCGAGTGGCGTGGCTGCTGTGTAAGGAAAATCAGGTTTGATTTCTGGGCCTGGCCCTATATACTGGCAGGGGCCTGGGGCTCTTGTTCAGCCTAGTAAGGCAGCCAGCCCTGAGTTAGAGAGTGAAGAGCTGAGTTATTGCTTTCTCACTGGGGAGCATGGGAGTGGAGGTGGATGAATGGTCTATGGGTCAGGGCCCAGAGAGAGAGGAGAGGCTTGTGTGGGCAGCACAAAATATTTCAACCACCAGGTTGTGGGCATGATCTAGAGGAAAAAATTAAGCCCTTGTGTGGGCAACACAAAATATTTCAACTACCAGGTTGTGGTCATAATCTAGAGGAAAAAACTAAATCTGTCTCCAATATACTGTCAAAAAATACATTTATTTAGCATCTTCCTGTCCCATTTCTGAGACTGGGTACCAGAATCCTATTCAGAATATTTTACAACTTCCATTTCTAAATTACCCTAGGAATCAGGAAGGAGGAAAAAAATACAGTTCTTTTGGGCCTTTGTTTCCAGTAAGACATCATCTTGCAGTCACCACCACTTGGGATTTGGAATTGACCTCCTATGGTCGGAGCTCATAAATCAAGCACAAAGCATCTTGTTGCAGTGAATTCTGAATGCTGAATTTGGCTAGCTGCTGCTTGTCCACATAGAGGGAATGCAGGAATGCAAAAGCTGATGTATCCTGTTTTCCACCAGGGATTTCTGGTCCCTTTTAGAACTGAAAGAGCCCCAAGACTGAAGATAGTTTATCTTCTAGAATGACAGCTAAGAGCTGCTATTGCAGATGAAGCAGGCATCCTGAGTAGAGAGCTAGTGGGATGGGCTGCCTTGGGAGAGAGGGAGCTGTCCATCACTGGAGGTCTTGAAGCAGGACTTGCATGACCACTTTATGAAGGAAAATTCCTCATTCAAGTGATGATCCCCAAGGGACAATTTACTTTTGAGGTTCTTAAGTACATACTTCTGAACTGATGCCCATTGCCTTCCCCAAGGCAGTCTTCACACCTATATATCCAGATATACATGCAAATGTTAGTAGATTAACTGCTCTGGAAGTCATCTTAGGCAGCTAGGAGCTGTAGTGGATGGATTCTTGGTCTTGGAGTTAGGTAGATTTGAGCTTGAATCTTGCCTTGGAAATTCACCAGCTATATGACAATGGCCAAGTCTTTTAGCTGATCTCAGACTTAGTTTCCTTATCTGAAAAAAATGGGAATAATGTAAATTCTTACCTCATGGGATTATAAAGATCACACATAATATGTAACACATATAAAATGCTATATAAATGCTATCATCACCATTATCCTTTAGTCCATTAGTGTCAAGCCTGTGTGTGTGACCTGCAAAATTCACAAATTTGAAGGACATCAGATTAAAATATAAATAGGAAAATGTTTAACAAAAAAATAGAAATACAATACAAAAATGTCCACTTCTGGTTTTCCAAATCAATGGATAGCCATGGGTCTGTCCATTTTGCACACGAAGAGACTAAGGTCTAGAGAGGTGAGTGAGATTACACAGATAGCAGTAGTTGAAGGATTAGAACCTAGAACCTGTGATTTAAAATTCTTTTCACTACACGCACTATCGACTACTGTCTTTCATGAGCCAACTCACTACTGGAAGTACAAAATAATATTATTTCCTCTGATTCTCTCCCTTCTTTCACATTTCTTATTTTCCCCCTTATTATTCTCTTCTCACAATGCCCAATTTCCTAGCATCATTTAGAGTGCTGATATAACAGCTTTGCTTTTTCCCTGAAGCTCACTGTATGCATTGGAAGATGTCTGACAGGAATAAGGGCAGATTATTGGCAAATGGAACTCTCTGTGGCCTCTCAGCAGAAGAGCACCATGGGTTATTCTGCAGAAGGGAGCTGCTATGGAGGATTTCCAAGTCAACGGATTCATATTTATCATATATCCACCTGGGCATGGATTGTATTTAGCAGAGTTCTGTACAGGAGTTAGTCCCAAATGGCACAGACCCTGCTCTTTGTGATCTTGAAGTCTGGTCTTTAGAGGACAGGCAGAAAAAAGACTTTTAAATGCCTCGTTTGCCACATCTTTAAAGGAGAGAAAGAAACAAGGGATGAAACTAGAAATGATGGGATTTTCAGGTAGTTGATAAAGGAAAAGGGACAGAGTTCAAGTACAATACCCTATTCCAGAGAACTAAAACAAAAATAGGGAAGTAATCTTGAGGTGAAAGGCAACACAAAAGTGGTAAGATGCTCGAAAGCCTGGGTCTAAGTACTTACTTCTTGAATATCATCAAAGTCCAGAAGAAAAAGGTCCAAATAATGGTCCTATAAAATACTTTGCAATTCTTAAAGAATTATTAAATGCCAGCTCTTTTTCTTATTATTAATTATCATTATATTTATCACTATTATCATTATTTAAAGAGGAGGCTGTAATGGACCTGTGGAGGTCATCGGGGAAAGGAAGGTGGAAAAGGAAATGCAACAGGTCCAAATAGAATATAGTCAGAAAAATGTCATAAATGGAGCATTGGCTCAAGGTAACATAATCCTAGGGCAGCCATGTGCTAGTTATTGTTTCTCCATGGCACTTACCTAAGTGCACCTCAGATACCATACCTCCCAGAATGAATACTTGCCAGAAGCTTCTATTTGTCAAGAACATTTAGGTAGGTGAATGGTTCCATGGTTCCATGTTCTTTCCTGAGGATCAAGTCTGGTCTGCTGGGTAGCAGTGTTATTTTCCTTTCATTATTAAGGTTATCATGTCAATTGTCCTCTTGGGCCTACTTAGTTCATCATTCCATAATGTTTTCCCAATGTTCTCCAAAATCTTTATATTTCTTTTTTTTTAAAAATACTTAGCTTCTGTCTTAGAACTGATTTTAAGTATTGGTTCCAAGGCAGAAGAGTAGTGAGGGCTAGCCAATTGGGATAAAGTGACTTATCTAGGGCTGCACAGCCAGGAAGTATCTGAAGTCAAATTTGAATCCAGGACCTCCCATTTCTAGGTCTGGTTCTCTACTGAGCCACTTAGATGCCTTGATTTTTTTTAAAAAATATTTCTTAACAGCAGAATCAAGAGAACATTATATATTTGCGACAGAAAAATTGTTTGAATGACTTGCATATGCTCACCTCCAGAGAAAGAACCGATAAACAGAAATAAATGAAACATAGTTTTATAGACACATATATCTTTTTGTCAAATGATGCCGTCTTTAATGGGGAGAGTAAAGGGAGTTAACTGTGAATTTTAGTGGAAGAAAGAAGGAAAGGAAAAAAGGAAAGGAAAGGAGAAAGAGAGAGAAAGATGGGAAGGGAAGAAAGGAGGAAGGGAGAAAGGGAGAAGGGAGGAAGGAAGAAAGAAAGAGGAAAGAAGGAAGAGAGAGGGAAAGATAGGAAGGAAATAAGGGAGGAAAAGAGAAATGGAGAAAGAAAAAGAAGGAAGGAAGGAAGGAAGAGAGGAAGAAAGAAAGAAAAAGAAAGTATGATAATCTATCACATCGATATGTAGAATATGTGGTCTTATTATCTCATAAGGATCTCTCAGTCAATATATTCTTTGAGCATCACATATATATGTCCATCAAAAATCTACACAATATCGAGAAAGACTTTTAATAGGTCCATGTGATAGTAGCTGGGCTGTCATAAGATTTCTCTTAGGGAAGAGGCTATTGGAGACTGACTCATTTGGGTAATACATATATAGGACTCCTATTGGTATATCAATTTAGTAGATAGAGTGTAAACTCTTTGAAGGCTATGACTCTCCCATTTTGGGCTTTGTATCTCTCTCACCAGCACTGCGTCTGTCACATACTTGTTGATGAGCCTGAATATGGCTGAGGCTCTGTGAAGTTTATGGTTTGCAGGAAACATAACTGAAATGGCTAGTCCACCAAGAATCTGAATCCTAGTTTTCTTGACAGTACATTTACCCTCTGATTGTGGTACCCAGGAATGAGGGATATGGTAAAGTTAAATATGTTTAGCAAAAGAAAAAGAAAACCTAGTGAATATGATGTTGGTTGAATACGCCAAACTCTTCTAGTTAGTGTGGATGATAATGAAGGATATTGATCTCCCTCTAGGTATTTTCTCAATAATTCCAATATAACCTGGAAGAGCTATTTCTCTTCTACAGTGTTTTTCTCCATTGTGGCCAATTTGAAGGAGAGGCATATAGAAACTGAATGAATGTATCAGCTCCTATGATGAACCATTTTAGAACCATCTCATTCTTTGTCTTTGTACCTCAGTCATGTAGTCCAATGTCTGGCACATAGTAGGTGCCTCTTGGCGGACTGCTTGATTCATTAGGATCTGAGTAAACAGATGCCAAGACAAAAAACATTACATGAGCTCACATTTTCTCCTTCCTGTGTCCAGTGGAATGCTTCCATCAGAGGGTTGATGAGAGACATTGTGAGAACTGAAAACTGACGGATGGAAATGATGTAATTCGAAAAATGGAGGAAAAACTCCAAGTCTCACAAATGATGGAATCCTCTACTCAACCAATCTCTGCCTTCTATCATAATAGCTAGCATTTAGATAATGATTGAAGATTTGTGAAACACTTTCCATGTCACATCGCTTAAGCCATATTCACAGTTCTGTGAGGAAGGTGCTTTTATTAAAGCCCCATGCTAGGCAACTAGGTGTTGGATAGAGTGCTAGACCTGAAATTAGGATTTAGTTCAAATCCACCTCCACGTGCTTTGCTGTGTGACCTTGGATGAGTCATTTAATCTCTGTCTCAATTTCCTTATCAGCAAGATGGGAATAATAATAGCCCACTAAGTGAGAGGATAAAATGAGGTAAAATTTATACAGTGCTTTGCAAACCTTAACATTCTATGTAAATACTTACTATGATTATATCATTTTATAGATAAGAAAACTAACTCGGAGAGCAGCCAAATAACTTGTCTAGAGTAAATGTGTAAGGCAAGATTCAAACTCAGATCTTCCTGAATCCAAGGCTGACAGACCATCCATCTGGAATATAAGTGCACTTGGGTCCACTCATTTCCCAACAGCTTATTATGGGCTCCAGAATTCTAGGTCTTCTCTCTCAGATTGGGTTTTTTCCAATTTGGCAAGCAGTGGGTACTGGAACACACAATGGAACATGGCCTAAGTCAATTTGGCATTCTGGGGAGAATTCTGGGAGTAGATTAGAGTGCCAATGAAATAAATTAGTACTGGCAGGGTTTTCCCCCCAATAAATGTTTTATTGATATTTAAAAAAACAAAGCATCATTTCCCTAATGATTCTTTCCCGTGCCCCCATCTCCATTCCAACAGGGACATCACTTGTAAGAAAGGAGCATAGGTGAGCAAAACATACTGTCACCTTCATCATGCCTGTCAGTGCCTGTCCCATTCAGCATCTGCAGTCTCTACCTCAGAGAGACTTGATATAAGTCTCGAGTCCAGTATTTAACATTTATGCATCTGAGTTTTTGGTCCTTTAAAGTTGTTTCCCCTTACATTATTGAAATCATTATATAAAGTCATGGCCTTGCATTAGTTCAGACATTTTTTCTAACTCTCTGAATTCTTTGTCTGTCATTTTTTTCTTTCTTTTTTTGGGAAACCCTTACCTTCCTTCTTAGAATCAATACTAAGTATCAGTTCTAAGGCAGAAAAGTGGTAAGGGCTAGAGAATTGGGGCTAAGTTACTTGCCCAGGTTCACATAGCTAGGAAGTATCTGAGGCCACATTTGAACCCAGGTCCTTCTGTTTCCAGGCTGGGCTCTCTATCCACTGAGCCACCTAGCTGTTATCCATATATTTGTCATTTCTTAGCAGTACAGTAATATTTTCTACATGGGATTCTTAATATTTTTTTGTCATGGCAACACCTTTAGCAGTATGATAAAGCCTCTGAATCCCCCTTCTTAGAATCATGTTGTGTTTTTTGTTTGTTTAACAACCCTCATCTTTGATGTCTGGGGTTTGATTTAAGTATAGGCTCCAAGACAAAAGAGCAGTAAGGATAAGATGATTGGGGTTAAGTGACTTGCCCCAGGATCATACAGCTAGGAAATGTCTGAGGTCACATTTGAACCCAGAACCTCCTGTGCCTATGTTCTCTCAATCTGTCAAGCTATCTCATTGCTAGGGAATAACGTTTTTAAATTTAAAAAATAATATACACAGGATAACAGAGGAAATTCGTTATATTATGAAGACGTGTTTTTCTCACTCAAGTTCATGGAGACCCTTGAAATCTTCTTATGAACCTAAAGCGTTCTGTGGATCCCAGGTAAAGGATCCCTGTATTCAATGAATATAAAAAGAGATCCAGCCTGACATGTCTGATAGAGAGCTAGCTAGAAAACTAGGAAGACCTGTATTCAAATTCTGCTCATGACACATACTAGCCATGTGACCCTGGGAAAATCACTTTAACCTCTTTGCTACCTGCAAATTTCTAAAACAGCGGTTCCTAACTTAGACTTCATAAGCTTATTAAAAATATTTTGGAAGTTATTTCAAGATGATTTTTTTGAGTGATGCTATGGGTTTTATTTGTGCATTTAAAAACATTATTGTGACAAGTGGTCCATAGGCTTCGCCAGACTGGCTGCCAAAAAAATCCATGAAACCAAAAAATAATGTTAAAACCCTTATATTATGACTATATGTTGCAAAGAAGGTGATAGCTTGCATTGGCAAAATGAGTTTCCTCATCCTGGAGTTCCAATAAAATCACAGGATCAGTCTTATCCCTGTGTCAGCATACCATAATGTGTTTAGCCCTTGCAAAATAGTTCATTATATTCTGCAAGTCCCTAGGTGCATTGCACAAAATGAATGGCATAACCCTGTATTCATGTAGGGTGTGCTGGGTCAGAAATGCCATTTTCTACTTGTCACCTTTCTGTACAGAGACAGGATTGTCTTTGTATCTTTGGATACCATTTGATGAAAATCACCACCTCAATCTTCTGGTCTAGTAGGTCAGATATCAGGGTAATGTGTACTGGTCTTTGTGGCTTATGGCATTAATTGCTCTATAATCATAGAGCTTCTCACTGTTTTTAATAATGAGTGCCAGGTAGGAGAGGTAGAAGATCTTCTGATGATCATTCTTTAGAAATAATAATGATAATAATAATCAGCATTTATGGAGTGCTATAAGGTGTGTGAAACACTGTAGAAATATTCTTTTGTTTGATTTTCACAACTACCCTGGGAAAAGGCTGTTATTTTTATCCCCATTTTATAGATGAGAAACCCGAGGCAGACAGAGGTTAAATGATTTGCCCAGAGTCACTCACTTCATAACTATCCGAGGCTGGATTTGAATCTAGGTCTTTCTCACTCCGTGTTCAATTCTCTATACATTGTACCACCTAGATGTCACTGTGAATTCTTGCAAAACCATAGTTTTGATTCCTGATCAATGGGTATATTGGACAAGTCACAATGGATGCTACTGGGATTAGGTCAAAGATACAGCCAATCAATGAGGAAAATTGAGTAGTCCTTGCTCTCAGGGAACTTACATTCTACTACAGGAGAGTAGGCTTGGACCTTGATCTTGTGTCATTTCTCCTCCCTTAGGTTGATTCTACTATAAGCTGAGCACAAAGGTCTAGATATTCTTAAGGACTTTATCCAAGGCCAAGTACCTTCAAGAGATTAGCTCAGGATGGGGAAGTTACCTATATGTTTGCAGATTAGCAAGTAGCAGGTAAGATGAAGAAGGAGAAAGTACTAATAACTAGGAGAATCAAGGACAGCTTCAAAGAGGTGGTAGCACCTGAGCTAAAAGGTGGAGATGAGCTGAGGTAAGGTGGCAGTACAGTCTAGGCATGGAAATTAGCCTGTCTGAAGATAAGGAAACATGAGATGGAATGCCAAATTTTAATAGCTAATAAGTAAGCACGATTGGCTGGAAGGTGGCACAAGTGATTGGGAGTGATATGAGATAACTACATCAAGGGAGACTGCAGTAGATTGTGAAGAGTTTTAAATGATAGGATGAAGAGTTTGTATTTTGTCATTAAAGTAATAGGGAGGCAAGGAGGATTTTTGAGCAAGGGAGTGACCTGATCATCCTTGGAAGATTATTTTGACATCTATGTGGAGTATAGATTAAAAGAGGGAGACACTGGAAGCAGGGAGATTATCACAGGAGTCTTTGTTCAGACAAATCACCACATCACACACCTTATGACCCCCAAGTGAAGGACTGGGCTTGTCCTTGACTATTATAAGGGTGGAATAAAAACTCATGGTTCTTCTTTATCACCAAAACAGCAAAATATGAGCACAAGTGAACATTCCATGACATTAAAGGGCAGGAAATAAGAAAGAATACTAGGGGAATAATCATGCACATAGCAAAAAGAGACTGAGGGGAGAGGCAGCTAGGTAGCTCTGTGGATTGAGAGCCAGTCACTTCTAAAGATATGAAGCCTTGGGTTCAATTCTGACCTCAGATATTTTCTAGCTGGGTGACCCTGGACAAATCACTTAATCTCAATTGCCCGGTTCTTACCACTCTTCTGACTTGAAACCAATACACAGTATTGACCCTAAGACTGAAGATAAGGGGCTTTATAAAGAAAAGAAAAAAAAAAGAATGAATGTGAGACTTGGCAACTGATTAGATTTGGGGTATAAGGAAGAGAGAAGAATTGTAAATATCTCTAAGGTTATAAATCAGGGTAACTGAAAGCTGATATGTATTCTTTTTTTTAAAATTTAGAATATTTATCCACAGTTACATGATTCATGATTTTCCCTTCTTCTTCCCTCCCCTCTCCCTGAGCTGACAAGCAATTCCACTGGGTTTTACATGCATCATTGTTCAAAACCTATTTCCATGTTATTCATATTTGCAATAGAGTGATATTTTAACATCAAAACCCTAATCATATCCCCCTGATAGGTATTCTTAAGAGAAATAGGGAAATTTTAAGGGGAACTGGTTTAGGGATGAAGATGAGTTAGTTCCATTTTAGGCATATTGAATTGGAAATGCTGATGGGGCTCTCCAGGTAGAGAGAACCAGAAGGCAGTTGGTGATAAGTGACTAGTACTTAAGAGAGAGGCTGAAATTCAGGTCCTCCTAAAATACACCATGGAGAGTCTCAGGACATCTCAGAGGTTTATTTCAGGACCTGTGGAGCTTCCCTCAATCTCACCATGGTCTTGACCTGCTAGACATTCCCTAACTGCCCCAATCTCTTCAAGATCCTTTGTTTTGGAGATACTCTTGAGGATTACGGTGATTCCCAAAGTGGGGCCTCCTGGTGGGTGCTGCAGCGATCCAGGAGGGCGGCGATGGCCACACTTTTTTTGTATTATATTCTCTTCTGAGTTCAATAAATAGTTTCATAATTTCCAGGGGGCACTAAGTAATATTTTTTCTGGAGAGGGGGCGGTAGGCCAAAAAAATTTGGCAACCACTGATACACCAAAGGGCCAGCCTACAGTTGGACCTGTCTAGTGGAATGGACCTGTTCCCACATCAAGACCCATTTATCTAACTGAATGCCCTTTTATTCTGGCCTACTTTATTTTGGTCTGGTGGGGAGTCAAAAGTCCCTTTCTAGAGCCTGGCTAGATAAAAAATGACATGCATGCAAGGGGATTTCTTCCCCTAATATTTCACAACTCATTTGTCCCCTGAAGCATGAGATTTGATTACCCTTGTGGACTTGCATAGCCACAAACATTATTAGTTGTCACAAAACTCTTCAGCCCTTTAAAAAATATAGGTAGACCCCTGGTCTCTGATCCCTGTACATTAGAGAGTTCCACTCACCCACTATTTCCTCATATTGATTCTTGTTTCCTGCCCTTTAATATTGTGGCCCGTTCTCCTGCTCTCATATTTTGCTGCTGTGTTGACAAAGAAGGACCGATGAGTTTTTATTACACACTCATAACGTTCAGTCCTGCTATCAAATTCATCCTAATCTTTTGCTAATCCTATTCTTTGCTTCTCTCATAGTACATAAATCTCCTTCAACCTCTAAGCACCATTGTTGCCCTTCCCTAGGAGTTTTCAATCTCAGCCTTGCTTCTTTTAAAACAAGGTGACCAGACCAAGCAGAGGACTCCAGACAAGGACAGACACCCTAACTCTTGGAAACCCAGAAGCCAATTAACTAGGAAATTGCTGGTATTTTTTTAGGGATTCTTTCTGTTTGGAGAATGTATGTAGAGAGGAACTTTGACATAGCTTGTGGTTGTTGCCTCTGGGAAAGGTCCATCCCAGAATGGGTAGAGAATGACTGGCAAGTAGAAATATTCTTGGCTGGAGGAGTAGAGTTCTAGAGTTAGAAGGGCCCTCAGAAGCAAGCTAGTCTAACCATCTTATGTTAGAGATGAAAAAAACTGAGACCTGGGGAAGTTAAACGTCAAGGTCATATAATTAATCAGTGTCAAAAGCAACCCTCTGCCTCCAGAGTCACTGTTTCCATAGTATCAATCAATCAATCAATCAGTATTTATTATATACCTATTCTGTGTCAGGTATTATGTTAGGCACTGGGAATTCAAATACAAGGAATGAAACAATCTTTCCTTACAAGAATCTTGTGTTCTAATGGGGAAGAAAACACATACAAAGAAAATATCTACAGTACAGCTATAAAATTGGTATGGAATTATATTATAATTACATTATATATACATACTTTATACAGTACAGCTATAAAAATAACATAGACTTATGTATTAATATAGTATAGGTATCCCTTCCACCTTATGATTTTCCCCTTCATGTTTCAATATAGTATGGGTTGGCATCAGAAATAAAATGGGAATTTTGGGGGAGTTTTGTAGAAGTTGCTGCCAATACGTGAAGACCAGCAGACAACATGGAAAAAGTTCAGAAACTCAGAAACAAATTTTTTAAAAATATATAGTATTGAATAATTTTCAACATATTTTAACATTTAGCACCACAAATATACACAATTTCTTTTTTAAAGTAAGTAAAAAGTTAAATGTGGGAAAAGAATGAGAAAGTCAGCAGGCAGCATACAAAGGCTAAAAATGTTAACATTGACCCACATATAGCATATGATCAAATACTTAACCCAAATTTTACAGTAAGTACTGTAAAGACTCCATGAAAGAAAAAAAAAAAGAAAAATTCAGACTTCTCTGGTACAAAGAGAGGGTCAAAAATATTTAAGTGAATTTTCCAGATTACAGGAAACCATGCCCCTAACCCCCATGATATAAAAGGGTTACCTGTTTATATGAATGTATTTTATAATATGTTGTATAACATATATACATTCTATAATCTATTACATAATATAATACATATTACAAATATTATGTCCATTGTATAATACACTATGTGTTATAATCTATGATGATATATCAGCTTTATAGTTGATATCATTTATATATGATATTGATATATTATGTATAGTAGTATATCATTTAACAATATAATAAATATAATGTTTATATGTTACTATGCAGTATAAGCATATACTGAATAAATATTTCATGCTATATACAGATACTGTTTTATATATATGTATAACAACATATATGTATAACAACTTTCTGGTTATATTGTATATATATTTTAGGGTTATCTGTATATACAGATTACACACACACACACACACACACACACACACACACACACACACACACTAGTTGAAGATAAGGAGGGGAATCAGGAAAGACTTCCTATGGAAGACTGTACTTGAACAATATCTTAAAGAGACAAGGAGACTGCCCGAAGCAGAGGGAGAGGGAGTGCATTCCAGGCATGGGAGATAGCCAGTAAGAAGGTGGGAGCTAGATTATGAGTTACAGAGATGCCAGTTTGTCTGGATCACAGAGACTAGGAAAGAAAGTGATGCTCATTGAAGTTGGAAAGATAGATTGGGGCCAAGTTGTAGAGGGCTCTAAAAGTTAAAAGTTTCTATTTTTATTGTAGAAGCAAAAGAAAATCAGCAAGGAATAAGATGGTCAGATCTTCCTTTGGGGAAAATTCCTTTGTCATCAAGGAGAGAGAGAGGATGAAGAGCTGAAGCAAAGTGGTAACTCTCTGAATAGAAGGAGGGGGGCTGATGGGAGAGATGTTGTGAGGGTAGGAAAGCCCCATCCTCCCCAACCCCTAACTCTTTCTTTAGAGAAGCATTTCCAGTTTCTTTGACCAAAGATTTCATTCCTCTACTCCCTAGCTATACCAGATCCTTGTGGATCCCTAGTGGGTGATTCTTTTCCTGATCTTCCAGTTGCTAGTGCTCTCCTTCACTTTCTTCCCTTCTCATTCCTTGCCTTTCCCTTTCCCATCACCTTGTATTTATTTGTCTGTGTTTGGGACAGACTAATTGATTTTTCTTTGTTTTATGGATAATTTGCACAGCTTGGACATGGAGCTGCACCCCATGGAATACTTGGGATCTGTAGCATTGGTGAGAAATTCCACATCAATATGAGATCCTAAGCCCATTTGAGTATTTGTGTATACTTATGTCTGGGTTGTGTTGTCTTTCCCCAAAGAAAGCAAACTTCTAGATGTCAGGGATTGCTTTTACCTTTCTTTTTATCCCCAGCACTTAACAGATAGTGAGCTCTTAATAATTTATTTGTTGACTGAGTGACTGACTTATTGCCTCCTCGGTAGAATGTAAGGTCTTTGAGGTCGGGGACTGTTTCACTATTCTTTTATGTGTTTAGTACTTAGTAACTGGTACATAGTGGGTGCTTAATAAATACTTATGGACTGACAGAGTTTGCCTGTCTTTGTACCCTTAGTCCTTAGCACAGAGTTTGGTGCTTAAATACTTGTTGACTGACTGACTGACAGGAGCTTAATGCAAACTTTTGAATTTATTGATGTGGACTCTTTCCCATGGTCATAAGTAGTATAAATGGAGAAGGCCCATAGGAGAGTGACTAGAATAATATCTAATGGAAATGAGTATTAGTTTGCTGCTTCCTTAGGAGTTAAACTTGCCTTAGCAATCGCTTTATCTAGAAACAGAAATTGTGTCTGATCAATAAAATAGGGGTCAGAGAGGGCTCAAGGCTAGAATTATGATAGTGGCTCACAACAAATTCATGATGTAAAGAGTACACATATTATTTACATTTTTTAGATGGGAAAACTGAGGTTCAATAAAAGTGTAGTAACTTGCTTATGGCTCTAGAACTCTAGTATCATAGAACCCAGACCTCTGATTCCTTCTCCAGAGTATTTCCCTTTCCATTGCTACCATTTGGTTTCTCTTCAGATCTCCAGTGGATTGGAAAGTGTTTCTTAGCTGGTCACCTTTTTTTTTTACAGCAAAATCACTTGCGTAAGAACAGAAAACATGTATCCTCTGGCCCCTCCAGTCATACAATCAGAGAGAAAAGATACTCCATTGTCCACTTTTCCCATTCTAACTCTTGGACAGGGGGGAGGAGGGAAAAAAACATTTGTGTTCAGTATTTGCTGCTTACAAAGGATCAGAGAATGTGACCTGCCCCAGACACACCTCACAGAGAAAATGTGACCAGCATAAAAGGCTCATTACTCTTCCTTTCTCTAGATTCCCCACCGGTGGCTCTCATCTAGTTACCTTGACTGCTGTCCCTTTCGTTCAATTTCCCAGACCTGCTCATGGCATTCCTTGTTTGACCAGGCTCAGCGACCAGCAGAACAAAAGGCTACAAATTATCTCCATAGTATGTGAATCTAAGGTCTCTGTGCTGTAAAAACCCTCTCTCAATTAGAGGAGCTGTCTCAGGCGTAATGTTCCCTCTAAAAATCATGATATACACAGCTCTATAAATCGATGAAGGGACTTGTGACCGTTAAACTTAATTGATACTGAATTTAAAGGAATGCATTTTAATCATGTTGCCATTTTATTTGAAAATGAGTTTCAGGCGCTGCTTCTTTCCTTCCCTCAGTGAGTAATGTCACATACCCTGGGGGGAAGCCAGGATGGGCCCCCAGAAGAGAGGAGGAAGATCACTTAACTGGAAGGTATCTGGGATAGTACAAACAAAGAAAAAGCTTCTGTGAGTGGTAAACAAGGAGACATAAGACAGAAAATAAAAACTGATCTTAAGTAAAATCAGCAACAACTTGGTTTTATATAGTACCCCATATGTTCTACCCAAATAATACCCCATGGCAGTTTCTCATGATAGAAGGTAAGAAGAACATTCAGAGCACCAAACTAGGGAAATAATTACCTTCTTGAATATGTTCTCAGCCTTGAGTAGGTGCAATCCTTTCCTTTAGATGGCTGCCAGTAATGGTGCCGGTCTACTGTTGTTTCCCATAATTGGCTCTGGATGGAAGCCATGCTGAAATGAAAGAGCAGAGCCGGCTGCTAGTTCAAATGCTTGTTTGTGTGTGTGTGTGTGTGCACGCATGGTGAATGTCTCTCTCAGACACTGGTCCCTCTGCCTAGAAAACTCAAGTTTCTCTTCTCCAGAACGCTCCCCACAGCCACTGTAGGGAAACAGAAGAGGAACCACCTAGGGCTGCTTCTGCCTGGAATGACTCAGTGGACTAACCCAGTTACCATTTCCCAAATGAGTAGGCACAGAGAAAAAAACAAAATGGTGGCTTCCTTTTTTAAAGGCAAAAAACCCCCAAATGCTACACAAAACTCCTAGAACAGAAGATAATAGTGTATAAAATGTTGGACTGAAATGGGCATACATAAGGCTTAGTACTAGAAAGGACTTTCAAGGTCACCTAACCCAAATCTCTCTTGATGTCACCCTTTGGGGGTTGGTAGGAGTATTAATATTAATAAGTATGAATAACTAAGGATTAATAACATTATTTCTGTGGGTAAATGAGTTTTCAAATTAGAAATGTCTCTTCCAAATGAACTTTAACACAACCTGTTTTTAAAATGAGACCTGGATGTTAGTAGTTACTTTTTTCCTCTGTGTTCTTTTAGAAGACAGTGTTCTTGGTGACCAGATGCTAAATTGTTTCCATTGCTATAATAGAGAAATAGGCCCTAGAATGTATCGTTGGTTTCTTTAGTTTGTCGTGTTCCTGAATATTGTTCATATTTCATAAAAATAGAATGAGTAAATTGGAGAAATGTGTCTTTCTACCTGTAAATACTCCAATTAACCATATTACAGAGTTGTGTTTCTAATCATGATAAAAATCAAGAAATATCATTATAATTCATTTAGCCGAAAGGAAAATTAAGTGCTGATTTTGGAGCCAGAGCACCTGGTTTTCAATCTGTATTCTGTTATTTGCTACCCAACTGACCATGGGAAAAATCACTTAATCCCTGTGATCCTCACTTGATTTATCTATAAACTATGGAGGCTGAACTAGATCAGTCAATCAACAACCTGTGCCCTGTGAATTCTTACAAAGTAAAAATGAGTTGAAATATGAATTAGGGATGATAAAAGTAAAGGATTGGCTTGCTATTTATTATTTCTCTCATTCTGGGATCCTGTGATCATATCTTCATTTTTTAGACAACTGAAGTATGCTCAGCTTTAATCAGATAATTCTCCAAGTAATTAATTGACAAACATTTATTAAGCACCCACTGTATAACAATCAATAAGCACTGAAATTAAAAGAGAAAAGTGAATTATGGGGATAGCTAAGTGGCTCAATGGATTGAAAGTCAAAACTTAGAGACAGCATTTTCTGGGTTCAAATCTGGCCTCGGACACTTCCTAACTCTGTGACGCTGGGCAAGTCACTTAACCCCCATTGTACAGCCCTTCCTGCTCTTCTATCTTGGAACTAATACATAGTATTGATTCTAAGACAGAAGGTAAAGGTTTTAAAAAAAAGTGAATTAGTGCTTCCCCTCAGAGAATTTGCAATTAAGATGTGGATGACAACATGGACATATATATATATATATATATATATATATATATATGCATATATATATATATATATGTAGACAAAATAGATAACTTCTGACATCCCTTGAAGTTCTAAATCTATGATTGCATGAACCCATATCTGAACAAACACTGCCTCTGCTAAGTACCTGAGGAGTCCTCATTCAGCCTTTGCTTGAAGACTTGGTACAGTGAAGATAAAGGCTCTGGAGTCTGAGGACCCGAGTTCACATCCCTCCTTCCACTTGTGACCTCGAGCAAGACTTTCTTTGTCTTTTTATCACTTAGTAAAGTACCTGGCAGAAAGGAAGTTCCTAATCAATCCTTGACTGACTAGCTTGCACACTTTAAAACACTATTTAAATGTCAGTTGTTATTGCATAAACTTCCATATTAAATAACATTCAGTGAGGATGTTAAATGCTGTGGGCAGGGACTCTATCCTTTTGTCTTTGTGTGCCCAGTGCCTGGCACATAGTAGGTACTTAGTAAATGCTCTTTGCATTGAATTGATGTTTTTAAAGCATATATCTGGAGAAAAGCATGACGCCTCAGCCCTCTATGGTAATGGTGAATAAAGTAATGCTTCAAGTCAATAAGTGCCTGAGCATAATTTATGCTCTTATTCCAGTATTGAACTACAGACACTGAGCCAAGCAACTTGACACATATTTGCAAATGAGATATGAATGAGAATACTGAATCATAAAGCTGGAAAGGACCATACGATCTTAGTCAGTCCCTTCCTTTGTCTTCATACAACCACACGGAAAACAGTGTAAATGTTCACAGGAGTCATGATTTTGTTATTTTTTATTATCAAAAATGTCACTCAGGACTCAAAACTCCAAGTTCTTGGCTCCTGTGTACTAGTCTCATTCTTGGAGGTCAGTTTCCCAAATTGCTTTTTCTTTGGTTTATATTCACACCTAGATTTTATTTTGGGAAATCTCTAAACATTAATTATTTCTATTTTCCCTCATATATGGGTAAAAAGGTCCCTTAGATCCTTTACAAGCACTCAAAGTAACAATACATATATCATGCATAGGATAACCTTTATTCTGCCCTACAGAAAATGTGAAAACACATAAAAGGACTCACTAAAGTTCACAAACAATACAGAAAACACATAAAGGACTTATAATGGGCCATAAATATTGATACAATTCTCATTCCTCTGGTAATTCCTATTTTCTGCAGGAACACATGCAATTTCTCAAATTCCCCTCTGAAAGGATATAAAAGTGGCATTATTAGTAGGCCCTCTAAATTCTAGTAGATCCTCTTTTTTTAATTGTATTTTAAAACCCTTACCTTCCACTTTTGAATCAATACTGTGCATTGGTTCCAAGGCAGAAGAGTGGCAAGGGCTTAGCAATGAGGTTTAAGTGACTTGCCCAGGGTCACACAGTTAGGAAGTATCTGAGGCCAAATTGGAACCTAAGACTTCCTGTCTTTAGTACTGGTTCTTTATCCACTGAGCCATCCAGCTGCCCCTGGATCCTCTTTTATCCCAGAGCTGCATACAGGTATTTGGCTTTATAGAAACTCCTTTTACCAACACTGATTGATCTATGACTTAGTAGAGAAGTCTTAAGTAGCTGTCCTAGGCATATGGAAATTAATCTACTTTTCCTGGGTCACACCACTTATAAATGCCAGATATGGATTCCAACCTAACTCTTCCTTACCCAGAACTCTATTCATTGTACATTGTTGCCTCTAAAAGGAAAACCAAAGAAACAAACAACCACTCTCATTTCTTCAATCTCCTATGAGGAATATTTTCTTTCCATTCCCCTTCAACAAACCTCTTTGTGACTGTAAATTTGGATCTCTAGGGAAACAAGGAGAACTTTCTTAATGTTTCACCATTTGAATAAAAAGTACAGCTATATGCAAAAGAAGCCCCACAAACATGTTCAGAAATTCTATAATGTAAAATTTCTCTGCATTATTTTCAATATTTAAAGGTTATGTCTGTCATGTCGGAAAGTGGCATAAAGTTTTCACCTTTTTCAAATAATTGGCCTTCATAGTGATGGGCACAATTGTGTGCATCAGTGATTTCTGTTTTGATACTGAGGAATTATTGACAGACACTGTTGAAAAATAAGTCAAACTTTTAGTGCACAATATGTCACGCAAGATAATTCTACAACTGGATTGTTTCCCTCAGCCCTCTGCTATACATTAGAGCAGCCATGGATGCCCAAGGGGATCTTTGTTTTGTGGAGCACGACTATCCAGTTGAAATGGATGTTTATAAAATTGTTCATGCTAATATGCATGTGAAATGAAACCTGAAGTTCAGCAATTCAGCAAAGCTGTTCTCTTTTCTACTCAGGAGGATATCTAGGTGGCATCATGGACTTCAAGTCAGGATAGACCTTAGACCAAAAGCAACTTCAGCTTCATACTAGCTGTGGGATCCTGGGAAAGTCACTAAAACTCTGCCTGCCTTGGTTTTCCCATCTGTGAAACGAGGATATTAATTGTAATAATATGTATAATAAATATAATGATAATTATTAACTCCAAGGGTTATTGTGAGTTTCAAATCAGATATTCATCAAGTACTGCATAAACCCTAAAGCACTAGGTTATTATTGTTATTATTAGTTTTGTCTTGGATTTACGTGTTTCTGTTCCACCAATATGTAATTAATGACTAATATATCTGGAATGAACCTGAAGGGGGCAGTTAGTATTAAATACTGTCTTCAGACAGCACCGTCCTATAATCTTCCACATGGATGAAAATCAGCATCAGTAACATCTTGACGAGAGCCCATGTGTGAGTAGTAGGGACCCAAGTGCTGCATCAAGTGAGAAAAGGCCAGTGGTTTTGAGATCTCTTCAATCAGATCTTCTCAAGTGCCTCGTTATGATTTACTAAGCACTTTATATTTGCAAAGTACTTTGCTAGCACTTATTAGTCCTTGTAAAATCAGTGGGAGAGAGGGAGGTGGCCATAGGTCCTCTTTTACTTATGAGGGATGAGAAGAAGAGGGATTAAGTGACTTGAATTCTACTGAAAGTCAGCAGCAAAGCTACTTGATACTCTCCACTTTTTTTTTTCCTTTTAAGTTTTTACTTTCTGTCTTGAAATAGATACTGTCAATTCCAAGGCCGAAGAGTGGTAAAGGCTACACAGCTGGTGTTAAGTGAATTGTCCACATAGCTAGAAAGTCTATGAGGTCAAATTTGAACCCAGGACCTCTTTTCTAAGTTTAAAATATCTGGCTTATGCAATGCCCTTCCAAATGGGCTCCAATGGGAACATTATGAAAACAGGGGATGGCAAAATCTTGCATATTGACTTGAGGGGACTTATATGTGTGGTCTGATTGTACCTTGATAGTGAGTCCCACCTGTATTTTGAAGGGAGCCAGCATCACAGTTAAAGTTCTAGTGTTAAAAGCATGCCAATGTTGAAGCTAGTTCATGAAGGCTCAAGAAAGCTGATTGTAAAAGTGTTAGCACTTACCCTTTGGATAATGACAAATGCTTCAAATCATGGTGGCTTGATTTATTGTTTTGTTGATTACCTCGACTTAACAAGGTGATGGAGAAAACGTTAATAATGTAGATCAAACTTTAAAAATATGTCTTACATATATCTTCCCTTCTGATACATTTTTCTTCTTCCAGAGAGTCATTGTTAAACATTTACCAATATACCACTAATTTAAAGGGAACTTTAATTCAACAGATTCATTTGTTGATGAGTAAACTAGGACCAAAGAGGTGACATGGCTTGTCCAAGATCACACAAGCTATTATGTAGTTGAACCAGGATGCAAACTCACGTCTTTCAGCTCCAAATCCAATAGCCAGTTCCAAGTAAGCTAGCACTAATGGTATAGTCTGCCCAGTTATGCAAATAAATACAGCACTCACGGAAATCTCTTTAGTTACTCAGTAGGCAAGTCTTGTCACTTCTACCTTCCTACATGACATCTTTTGCTTCCATCCCCTTCTTTCCACTCACACAACTGCCATTCTAGTTTAGAGCTTCATAACCTTTTGTTTGGATTATGGCAGTTGCCTCATAATTGATCTTCCTGCCTCACATCTCTTCCTTCTCCACTATATCCTTCATTCAGGCACCAAACTAATTTTCCTTAAAGTGCCAATCTCATTATTCTACTTTCTTACCAAAGCATCATCTCCAGTAACTATTATGTCCAGAATAAACTATGAAGCCCTCTCTTTGGTACATGGGTCTCTTAACAACCTGTCTCCAATGTATTTTTCTATATTCTGGTAAAGGGTCAGAGACTGTGGCTGGTCCTATAATTTCACTGGTAGAAAGAGCTCCTGGATAAGGAAACTCCCTCTACCAGGACAAGGGATTATCTTAGTTCTCCAAAATCTTAGAGGATACTTGACTTGCTCTGAGTCATTTAGTCCGGATTTTAGAGGTAAGACTGGAACGTAAGTCATTCTGAATTCAAAGGTAGGTCTCTATTCACTATGCCATGCTGACTTCATCCTTACTGCACACTAATACCCTTTATATACACTAAGAACCATCCAGATTGGCCTTTTGGTCATCCTTCATACACAGTTAGAACCGAAAGTTCTCCCGTATACCTAGAATGCCTTCCCTCTTCACCTCTCTCTCTCAAAATCGCTACTTTCCCTCAAAAGTACTATAGGGTCTCTTTATACAGGAGAAGTTTCCTGATGCCTCTAGCTACTTGTCTCTTTTCCACCCCCAATCTGATATCTATTTTTAATGTAAATACAGTATATTTGTACACGTTGTCTTGATGGGAACTATATTTTCTTTTGTCTTTCTGTCCAAGGAATCTAATATATACTGGGTGCTTAATAAATGCTCATTGATTGATAATCTAAAGGCTAATTGGCTGTAGAAATGAACATACTGCTTAAGAAATTGATAGAATTTGGGAAGAGAAAAAAACTAATTAGAAGGAAATTTTGCTCTTTTATGATTATCACTTTCATTTCAATTCAGATATCTTTAATGAATTCATAAAGTACACATTAATAAATGCTATCTATTGCCAATGTAGCTCCTAGCCTGCAGTGGAGAGATTGTCTCAAAGGAACTTAACAGATATATGATGCTGCTGAGTGAATTTGGACCACAGCATTATCACACCTAACAGTGTCACTGTGCCCTGGGACTCTGGTGCAATGTGCTAGCATAGCCACAGGCAAACTAAAAACCCTGAAGTGTTCTTGGTCTTGGTCCCAAGGAGTCAGCTGGCTCATAGAGCACCTGAAGAAAGACAAAAGGAAAATATTCACATAGCCTAAGCATCTGAGCCCTGCTTGGCTCTGACTCTTACTTCCAGAAATACAGAAATTCAGAATCACAAGAGATGCCCTTTTGCCCAACCTACTCCCAATTGACAATCCTTTTTTTCTACCTCACTGATGAGGATCATCTCTACTTGAAGCCTTCTAGTGAGGGGAAACCCATTGCTTCTCATGACAGCCCATCCTACTTTTGGATAGCTGTAATCATTAGCAAGTTTTCCCTTACATTGAACTAAAATCTGTCTCTTTAATTTCTACCCATCATTCCAACTTCTTGTTTCTTAGGATCAAACAGAATAAGTCTAATCCCTCTCCTGCATGATTGTCTTTCAAATTCAGCTAATGTGTCTCCCCAAAGTTTCTCTTCTCCAGTCTAGATATCTTTAGTTCCTTCAATTGAGCTTGCCAATTCCTCCATGATTTTGGTTGTCTTCTTCTGAGCGAATTCCAGCTTTTCATTGTCTTTTTCTAAAATGTGGCACTCAGAACCAAACGTAATGCCCCATATGTGGTCTAACTAGGGCAGAGTACATAGTATGAGCATTACCATCATTATGAACATCAACTGAACTCTGCTCTAGAAACCATCCTAGGCTGTGATAGGTAAGCTTTTGTCTTGGTTTGTTTTCCCAGAATCCAAGCCTCCACTTTATTTTCTTTCCCATTTTTACCTCTAAACTATGCCACCTCCACTTGGCCATCATCCCCACCAAGAACTTGAGAGCAATTTTGAGCTGTAATAGGTGAGTTTTTGCCTTGTCTTGTTTGGAACCAACTTTCTCACTTCTAGGTCACCAGTTGAAAACCACGTTGTCTTCATTCTGGCCATTATCATCACCATCTCCTATGCCCCAGAGACCTGGATTCTGCTTTGGGCACTGGGATCTAAGATTCCATCATTCTTCTTATCCACTTCACCTCTGAATCATGATATACTCTGACCCTCCTCCATCTTGCAGCTCCTTTATGTGCTGTCTTCCCCTATTAAAATGTAAACCCCTTAAAGGTAAGAGTTTTTGCTTGCTTCTTTTTATAGCATATAGTGCTTATTAAATGCTCTCTCTATTAGTTACTGAGCTACCCTTTCAATCCATACTAGGATCATATTAGCATTTCTGACTTCCATATCATTTTGTTGACATATTGAGTTTGCATCCATTAAAACCTCTCAGATATTTTCTCCATGAATTGTTACCTAGCTAAATCTTCCTCATCTTGTCTTTGTGAAGCTGCTTTTTTAAACCCCAAAGTAGCACTTTATATTTCTCTCTATTAAATTTCAGATTATTAGATCCAGTCCATGATTTTGAGCTATTCAGATATTTTGAAATACTGACTCTGCCATCCCTTCCAGCCTCATGCCAGCTGCAAATTTCATAAGCTGTGTGTTGGTAGGATCCTAAAAGTCTAGTTTTAGAATATACCTATAAATGATTGCAGTATTATCCTACTTAAATGCACTGACTTTAGGCAGCTTGGGGGGACAGCATAGACGTCAGAACCCCGCAGGCACAAATGACCATACCTGCTCCCTTCCTGTTTGCTGTGAATGTTGCCATCATTATGGATAGGCAAATTAAGTAAAATGAAAAAGAGAAAACCCTCCTTCTCAGGCCTCTCCTGAGACATCCTTTGGAATTTCAGGTGAATTGCATCCCCTGCCAGGCTTCTGATATTTGACCCTAACATCATGCAATTTTTTGTTTGTTCCTTACCATCATAACCAGAGCAGAAAATCCACCTGACACCTCAAAGGAAGGAACTCTGATGTTTTTTTGTGATTTGCAAAATGGGATAGCTTACAAGAAGGATCCTTCAAATAAAGGTAACTGAATGTGTCAGTTACCTAGATGACTAAAAATGGCATGGCATGTTTCTACTGAAAACCAGCATTAGTTTTCCCACAACAATGATATACAGACATTAATTATAAGGCTCATCTATTATAAACTCTTTCCTAGTGATGGAAATTGTTGTTTCTTCAGGAAGATGACCACTGTGTAAACAAAAATTTCATGGTCTGTTGCAAATGAAAGGAGGACTGATTAGGTGAATACTGCTGATGGTCACAGGTTACATCTCTACTTTTTAAAGAAGGGTTCTGGGAAGATGCAGGGAGGAAAAAAGCAAGTTAACACTCTCATATGGGAAAATGAGATGGGAATTCACAAACAAGTCATTGCTTTGTTTGGCTTAGAAAACACTTTGTACCAACTGTTTTCTCTCTCTGTAAATGGAATTTGTAAACACTGTGTAGCTGTAGTGAGGAGGTGGGTGAGGCTGACAGGCTGCTTCCAGCCAGACCTTATGGAGTGGGGCTGCAGTGCAGCAGGTCCAGTGGCTGGTGTTTCAGCCCTGCTGGTTTAGAACTTCAGTGATTGATTATTGGAGAGTGATCAGGCATGGGGAAAACCAGCTCACACCCAAACCCACACAAGACTGATTTGTACAAGAAAGTGAATTTAATAATTTATATTAAGATTGTAATTGCCAAGAAGACTAGTGATTCTTCTTGGCTGATGAATGCATTCTCTTCTCAGGAGGGGACCCTGCTTGAAAAACTAAATTAAGAACAGAAGGTTGCTTGTTTAAGTTTGGAATCAGAGCAGAGGGGCTCTGATGTTCTTAAGGGATGTTTTTATCAAGCTGTGGTAGCTTGGTGGGTCACCCTTCTCCCCTAAAGAGAAATACTTGCCAAGCCGGATGGATATTTATGTTGGCTGGTCAAGGCATACTTTTCCCTGGATGACATTAAAGATGCACTGAAAAACTTGTACTTTCCAACTCTCATTTTTCTTGACTCCATGAGGACCACTACTCCTTTGTTTACAGCTGACATTACACCATCAACTTTCTATGTACCTCCCAAGGCTGTTGTAAGGGAAAGTCTTTTGAAAATCTCAAAGTACTATATGAATGTGAATTAGTAATTAGTGATTATTCTAAGTGTGATAATTAAGTGATGAGCTTGGCTTAAAAAACCCCAAACAAGCCTATTGAAATTTATGTATTCAATTACTATGCTGTAATAAATGATAAACATGATAAATACAGAGAAGCATAGAAAGATTTATATGAATTGATGCAAAGTAAAGAAAGAAGAGCCAGGAAAATGATATGCATGATGATGAGAACACTGTAAATGGAAAGAAAAACCATTAGAAAACAACTGAAATTGAACATGGCAAAAATATAATGCCCAAGTTTGGTTCCAAAGAAGTAATATGAGAAGACACTCCCCCCCTCTCTTTTGTCTCAGTGGGGAATGATTGTTTAGAACATGACACATAAAGTCAGACATTTTTGGTGTGTTGTTTGATTTTGCTGAAATTTTTCTCTTCTTTCTCTTTTACTTCTAATCTTTGTTATAAGAAGTGGCTCTCTTGGCGGGGTAGAAGAGAGACAGGTAGAAGTATAGGTGACTTGAAAGAGATTAATAAAATCTTTTTTTTAAAAGTATATACTAAAAATAATTTTATATATCAAAATGAGTTGTGTTCTTCAAAGTATCCTCTTGGGAAGACTAACACTGACTGCAATAGATCTGTCAGCATAGATCATTTTTGCTGGTTAGAGTCTGTGCCTCTGTGGTCAAGCAAGACTCTTAAACTCTTTGATCTCAGTTTCCTCATTTAACAAATGAGTGTTTCTAAGTTTCTAACAAAACTATTGTTTCTAAGGACCCTTAAAAGCTCTAAATCTAAGATTATCTAGTGCTCCTTTACATCCATTAAATATTTTATTTATTTTATTTTATTTTTTTCTATTTCATAATAAATATTTACTGAACAGAATTTCATCAAACTATACAGTTATGTGATTCTGAAATACACAAATTAAGAAACTGACTTGGTAATATTAAGAATGAAGTTGCTTTAACAATAATCTAAAAGCATTTGGGATTCCTCAGTATTCCAGATATTTAGTATTCAAATCAGTTTAGACTAAGAATCTAACCCTAGATCTTAGCTTTACTGAAGCTTTTAGGCCTCTGGAGTTTTCACTTAGAATCAGTCCTCACTTCAGCCCCAGACTTTTTCAGCTTTCAGTCCTTTCTAAACTTCATTGATGTCTAACCTACTCTTTTTTTAAAAACATTTATTAATATTTATTGTTTAGAAAAGTTAACATGGTTACATAATTCATGCTCTTACTTTCCCCTTCACCCCCTGAGATCCCCCCCTCCATGGCTGATGCGTATTTCCACTGATTTTAACATGTGTCATTGATCAAGACCTATTTCCAAATTGTTGATAGTTGCATTGGTGTGGTAGTTTCGAGTCTACATCCCCAATCCCATTAAATATTTTAAGTGATGACAAATCTTTATCCTGAAAATAGAGCTGGTTTTTGCAAATAGCTTAAGATTTTTTGGAGGTAAATTTTTTGCAGAAAGTACATGATAAAACTGGATAATATCATTTGAGGCCATTAGGTAGACTTAAAACTGGCTGAATGACTGGACCCAAAGTAGTCATTATGGTTTAATATTAACTTGGAAGAGAAATCTAGTGTAGTGTCCAATATGTTTGTCATTGATTATGTGCTTCATACCAGTTTAATCAGGAAATAAACAAAGGCACTGATAACATATTTATCAAATCTGTACATGACCCCAAAGTGAAAAGAACAACTAATAATTTGGTTAGCAGTGTCAAGGATCCAAAAAGATTATTGGCAGACTAGAGCAATGGGCAGGCTCTAAATAGATGAAATTAAAGGGAGATAAATGTAATGTTTTAAACTTGTTTAAAAATATCAGTTTCACATGTACAAAATTCTGAAGATATGGTTATATAGCAGTTTGTGTAAAGAAGATTTTGGAGGTTTGAATATATTTCAGACTCAAACACTATGTGATACGGAAGCCCCAAAAGCTAATTCAATCTTAGGCTACCATGAGAGACATGGAGGTCAGAACTAAGAAAACGATGTCCCTATAGTACTTTGTCCTGGTCAGACATCATCTGGAATATTGTTTAAGTTCTGGGTATCATATTTTATGAAGGATTTTGATAATCTGGAGTCCATATTGTGATATTGGACAGTCAACCAGGAATATTAGATAAGCATTCTAAAGCTTTGATGAGATTTGGCACATCACAAAAAATGTAACCTAGTGTAACAGACTAAGGGGCCAAGCAAGACTGCATTTGATGGAACTCTGAGGACCCAGGAGAGTTGGCAGTTGGGCCAACTGAGGTGGAGAATTCTGGGAACAGAAAACCAATTGTCACTTGGGGCTCTTTGGACCTTTTGGGAAGGACAGGGATGTGGGTGGCAGCATTTCCCTGAGACCCTAAATATCTCAAAAATCCTAAATCTGAGAATTTACTAGAACTTCCGCTACTATAGCCAACCTCATTGATTCTACATCTTCAGTGAACATATGGGAAGATAAATATAGCAGTTTCCCTTATGGCTAAGGAGCAGAGACTCTGGTGGGAGGGAATTGGCCTTTGGGGGCCTAACTAAGCCTAGTTTGGGTTTAGTTATTGCCTTTCCCTCTTTAGTCATTTTTTTTTTAATTTTAAACCCTTTACTTCTGTGTATTGGCTTATAGGTGGAAGATTGGTAAGGGTAGGCAATGGGGGTCAAGTGACTTGCCCAGGGTCACACAGCTGAGAAGTGTCTGAGGCCGGATTTGAACCTAGGACCTCCTGTCTCTAGGCCTGACTCTCACTCCACTGAGCTACCCAGCTGCCCCCTCTTTAGCCATTTATAACCTTTTAGGATAGGAGTTTTACTGGGGTCATGAGCCAGTTAACTAAGATTGAAAGTTACAGAAGAAATCTAGTTACTGCTCAACCCTGGGAGAGACAGAATAGATTATCAATAGTTTCTTCCTCACCCTCTTTCCTAAAATCTTTCCCCTTAATCCCTGAATATCTCGTTCCTGAATGAACCCCTGTTGAGTTATTTTAAGACAGAGTTGGAAGAATGTTTACAAGGTGGGAGGCAGCATCATGTGGGTGGCGTGTGGAAGGAACACAAACTCCATATTGGTGGGTAGTCAGTTTGTGGTAGGGTGAGGCATAGCCCCAAATAACCCAGCTCTGGGTAACTGAGGGGAGCCATTTGGGCCACATTCAACTCCCAAAATCTCCCTCTATCCTCTCTACCCCAACACATCCATTTGGGGGATATACCCCAAGAGTCTCCCTAGCAAAGGAGGGGTGGAGTGAGTGGATTGGACCCATACCTATTCAACTGGGGGGGGTTACCAGAGCACACCCCAATCATCTGTTACCCCCTTCTTACACTAGAGGGGAGTAAATAAGATTTTGAAAGGGTTTCAGGTCTATGCCACATAAGAATTGGTGGGAGGAAGTTGGAATGTTTAGCCTAGAGAAGACTTGGAAGGGACTTGACAGCTGTCTTCTAATATTTTAAGTACTGTCATATGAAAGAAAAATAGTTTTATATTGCTTGGTCTTAGAAGGAAGAACTAAAAATTATAGACAAAAATGGCAAAGAGGCAAATATGGGTTTGCCATCAGGAAAAATTCCCTAATAATTTTCCTAGAGAGAAAATGAGCTTCCTCAGGAAGCATCGTTTCCTCTCTTTGCTAATCTTACTACAAAGGCTGGATGTCTACAGGTCAATATGGAGCAGGGAGATTCTTCAGGTACAGGTTGGACTGAATGATTATTGGACTTTCCCATCATTCCTTAACTGCCTTTTCACACTGGAACTTCTCTTACTGCCCAGAGCCTTCTTCACAGGAACATACCTCCATTTTGGAGAGGAGCCCCTGCTGGGCATCTTTCAGTCCCCTCCCAGCTGTGTTTCTAATTCTCTAGATGTTGCTCCCGTGCCCTTTACAAGTACCTTCCCTCCCCTCTTCCTCACCCATTTATGTATTGTCTTCCTCCATAAAAATGTAAACTCCTGGAAGGTAGAGATTGTCTTTTCTTTTTGGCTTATATCTGTATTTCCATCACTTAGCACAAACTTGGCTCAGAAGTGCTTAATAACTGCTTGGTACCTTAGTACATACCAACCTATCCATGAGGTACCTTCCAATTCTGAGATTCTCTGAAGGTGAAGCCAAGAGAGGAGGTATGTGATGGAAAAATCAATTAAACATATTTACAACTAACTACCTTTTTAAAAGACCTTATGTACACAAACTCCTATAATAAGTGATCACTTACTCCCTCCCTCTGGATCCTTTCCCCTTGACCAATGTATTTGTGTATGTATTTTCTCTATATAAAATTGCAGTCCAAATTCTGTCTTTGATACATGCTATTTATGTGATTATAGGCAAGTCACTTAACCTCTCTGTGTCCCAGACTGCTCTCTAAAATAATAATTTAGAGAAGAAATGTTCATCTGCAGATCCGTATCACTGGAGGGAGTATCAGTGTATCAGTCTACACCAGGGAGTTTCCTTAACATTAATGAAATCACCAGCTTGCACCCTCCACTCCCACCCCAGGTTTATAACTCATGTACGTCCTGATCTCCTATTTCTGTTTTCTTAGCTTCATGTTATTTAAAATATCTTCCCGTTTTTTAAAAAAAAATATTCTGACTCTTTGTCATTCTTAAATAATTGATTGTGGTGTTCCATTATGTTGATATATTACAGTTTGATGAACTGTTGTAGATATGTAGGTTGTTTCCAATTTTTCACAATTATAAATAATGCTGCCATAAGCATCTTTGAACAGATGGCAATTTCTTCACCACCACCACCCCCTTTTTAAAAATCATGTTCCAGTTTGTATCTCCAATGATGGGATTTTTGGACAAAAGATATAATTATTTTTACTATTCCTATTCCTATAGTGTACTGTCAGAGTGCTCTTTGAAAAAAATCTACCAATTCATGTAGGATTGGGTACTCTTGTTATTAATTATTAAGTACTAGAGCCTCAACTCTTTGAAGCCGGAGACTGAGCCTTAGCTTGACTTTGTATCACACCCCAGCACATACATAGCCCAGTGCTCTGTACATAGTAAGGAGGCGGTATAGGAAAGTCAACAGAGCACTGGCTCTGGGTTCAGATCCCACTTCCTTATCTCCATCTCTTGACTTCATTGGCTTCATTCAGTTTCCAGCTAAAATCCCAACTTCTACAGGAAATCTTACCCACATCCCCCTTATTTTTAATGTCTTTCCTCTGTTGATTATCTTCAATTTATCATACATAGATATAAAACATATATATCTTATTTGTACATGATTGTCTACCTGTTGACTCCCCCATTCGATTGTGAGCTCCTTGAGATCAGGGGCTGCCTTTTGCCTATTTGTATCCTCAGTGTTTGGCATAGTACCTGGCACATATTAGACACTAAATAAATGTTTATTAAATGATTGACTTGACTGACAGTTAATCTTCCTGGAACTCAGTCAATCAGTCAGTCAGTAAGCAAAAAATAGTCCTTGTGCTCAAGAAGTATACATGTGAAAGGGGAGAAAACATTTAAACTACATGTGTATATGTATGTACCTAAATGCACTATATACATATACCAGCACACATGCATGTGTACATTATAGTAAAACAGACACACAGCAATACTATATATGTATATACATCCACATATATGTACATGGCCATGGTAATTAAAATATTAGTTTTCCTCATAATATCAGCCTTTATCATTTTTAATCATTACAATATCTATATCTATATCTATCTATCTATCTATATATACACACATCTATATCTACTTCTGTGTCTAGATTTCTATCTCTCTATCTCTATTTCTATAACCCCAGTCTCAAATCCCCTTGGTATGAGACATTCTCCTCACTGGAGAAGATGAACGTATATACCTGCATGCAGGCACATACACATATAATTACATATATACCTATAGGAATATGTATGTAAATACACACACTTATAAGCAGTACTCTTAAAGGTAAAAGTCTCAGGTTCTTCATTTGTTAAATAAGGAGACTAGACTAGATGGTTTCTCAGCTTCCAACTATCTATGATTCTAGGGGCTTAATGAATATTTGCTATAATAAGTAAAAATCCCTTGTGATTTTGAAATGTACATTTTCTCTAATCTCAGAGATGCTAGCTTTCTACTACCAACTTCCTTGCTTCATTTTTAGGTTGTTCTGGACATACAATATTTTATCACTGGGTATTCCTCCTCAAATTCATGCTATTTTGACCTCCTGCTTTTGAAAAATAAGGAAAAAAAGGTGTCTTCATTATTTTTCCTCATCTCAAAAAATGTGTGGCATAGTTATTACAGGAAAAATTCTTAACTGAACACTGGATAATTATAATGACTAATCTTGGGCCAAAGAAGAATAGAGAAAATGCATTCTTCTTTTAGAATTGGGTGACTATGGCATGGAATATTGCATATATTGTCAGATGTAGTTATCATCTTTACTGATTTTGATGAACAACTGTTTCTTCTTCCTTCTTTCCTTCCCTCCTTCCTTCTTCCTTTTCTTTTTCTCTCTTTCTATCTCTCTTTCTCTTTACTATGGGAGATGGTTCAATAGATAGGGAAGGGAGAGGGAAATATTCAGAAATGAAGGTAAATACAACAAAACCAAAAGATATATAAAAAAAATTAAAGGTAGGGATGAAACTTAGATGACTCTCAGATGAGGAAATGTCCTTGATCTACATTTGGTTAGGTACCTTCTTTGCTATTTATTCTTCATTGCATTGCCAAGCCATTTAAAAGGTTAAGTGACTTACCCAAGGAGCCATAGCCAGAACTTGAATCCAAGTCTTCCATATGCCAAGACTAGCTCTTTATCTACCATACTTTGTTGCCTCTCTCATCAATAAAAATAAAGTTAAGAAAAGAAAATGATTTGATTGTTTATTGGATTTAACTTTACCTCTTTTGCTCTCACCATTAATCATCTATTTGAATGAACCAAATCTTTTGGCCTGCAACAAAAGACCAAGCAAATCTGCCTAGCTTCGTTCATCTGTGCACAATTAACTCGTCACCATTTTCATCAGCCTCGTATTTGAATGATTGGGCAAATGCTTCATGCATTGCCTTGAATGTCTTCTCTGCCTTCTTAAAAACCTTCAAGTCAGTGAAAAGTCCTTCATCTTTACATTACTTCACCTTTATAAACTTCTCAGAACATGCCAAACATCTCATTCAAAGATCTGTTTAACATCTATAATCTGCCATGATGACTCTTCTGCCTCCACAGGGTATATTACAAATCCCTGACTTTGCTTTCCTACTGTTACAATTCTACAGTTTCCGTATTATTTTTCTTTGTTCACATTTGAGAATGGGTTCTTTCTAAAGTCATAGATAAAAATAGGAGGGGGAAATGTCTTTTCTTTTTGTACCAAACTCATGATTTCATTGGGGCAGGGAATTCCCAGTGAGGAAAACAGCATCTACTAACTGAATCTTATCTCCTTTTAGGTGCCTGGAGTACTGAGAATTTAAGTGATTCTATCTGGACCACTTATCCAGTATTAGTAAAGTAGAAAGAACACTTGAAGCTTAATACCTGTATTCTTATTTTTTAATGTATTTGTATTATAGTAAAATTCATTTGACAAAAAGATATATGCATAGTTATGCCTTGCTTGTTTCTATTTATCAGTTCTTTCTCTGGAGATGGACTTACGTGTTCTTAGGCAAGTTGCTTAGCTTTCCTGAGTCCCAATTTCCTCATATACATAAATTTAGGAGGGTGGGATAATAAGGCCTCTGAAATCCCTTCTATTTTTAGCTTTATGATACCATAATCTTATGTCACAGAGGAAGGAAATGAACTCTAAAAATCTATATAGACACACCACCTCTTAATCTCACTGAAGAGTTAGCTACCAATCTTAGAATATTGACTTGCATGTGAATACGATTAAAGTGAGGCAGATTTGCTCAAAGCTGTCAACCTCATTCTTTTTTCCAGAGTTGTTGAAGTCCATTGGCAGGAAAAAAGTCAAGAGACTCGGTGATGGCCTGGGATGCAGAGGATGACGTTGGTGTTTTTGATATCTAACCGAGCACTACTACTAATCTGCTTCTACCACATGTCCAATGGAACAAATTGTTCTCATCTGTCCCATCCCAGAACTCCAGAATTGGAGAGTGGGAAGGGACCTCAGCAGCCAACCCATTCACTAAAGAAATCTCCACTATACCCTATAGGACAAGTAGTCATCTTCCCTCTGACAACAGCCTGCAAGGAGGGAGAACCTGTTCTCTTGGGAGGCAAGTTATTTCATTCTTGGACAGATCTGTTGGGGAGTGTTTCCTGATGTCAGTGCCTACATTTCTTTCCCCCCTTTGTTCTTGGTTCTGACTCCTGCGAGGAACAGAATAAATCTAGTCCTTCATCTACATAACATGCCTTCCCATCTTGGAAGTCAACTATTATTGCCCCAGATCATTTGCATTTTTGTAGCCCTTATCAGCTGATGCATGGATGAGTTTCATCATTAAGAACCAACTAAGCAACACCTACACTGCCCCATCTGAGCCACCCCTCCTCCAAAGATACGACCCAATCACCGGGTCATGATGAATTAACTCTATACCACCATCACCAACATAGTTCAAAGGCTTTCTCCCACCCTTGTTCAGATAACACTCTTCAATAAAAATGCTGATGTGTGGTTTGGAGGCATATTAACATCATATCAAGATGTACGCCCACAACCCCTAAATTTGAAGGGGGCTTAAGCTTCATTTTGTACTATAAATCATACAGTAAAGAGCAACTTCCTCCTGACTCCAAAGCTGACCGTCTAGATCTACTACTCCCCTACAATGACTCACCAGAGAAGCAAAGCATAAATGAAGAATGTAGTTTAGAATAACCTAATAAATCATAAAGCAGCAAGGTATCTCTGGCGAGGGTGCTAGGTCTGGAGACAAGAAGATTCAAGTTAAAATCTGGCCTAATACATTTACTAGCTGCATGACCTTAGACAAGTCACTTAATCTCTTCCTGCTTTGATTTCCTCAACTGTACAATAGAGATCCCTACTTTAACTTTTAACTAAAATCCCATCTTCTACAGGAAGCATGTCCCAACTCTTAATTCTATTGCCTTTTCGCTTTTATTTCCTGTTTCTCCTGTATGTAGCTTGTTCGTACATATTTGTTTGAATGTTGTCTATCCCACTAGACTGTGGGTTTCTTGAGGTCTTTTGTTTTTGTATCTATCTCCAGAACTTAACACAGTAACTGGTACATAGTAGTAGCTTAACAAATATTTATTAACTATCTCTAAGAGTTACTGGGAGGATCAAGTGAGAGTAAATTCATAAATAATTTAGTACAGTGTCTGGCGCATAGTAGAAACTTAACAAATATTTAATAACTATTTCTAAGGGTTATTGTGATGATCAAATGAGATCAAATTTGGGTAAATCATTTGTTACAGTATCCGGAACATAATAGAATATAAATATTTAATTGTTTCCAAGGCTTATTGTGAGGATCAAATGAGATTAAATTTTAAATCATTCAGCATAGTGCCTAGAACATAGTAGGTATTTAATAAATGCTTATTTCCTTCCTTTCTTCCATCATGATTTTTGTAAAGCAATTTCTTCCCAATACTCCTATCAGGCAAATATTGCAAGTAGAATTATTCCCATTTTGGAGATAAGATGAAAAAAGTTTGCAGTTAACTGTCTTGACTAAGGTCATACAACAAGTAAAAGTTATATTTTTCGATTTACCAAATAAATGGCTAAGCTGTCCAGTAAAACAAAAATAGTGACCAGGAGGCCACTACTTACAAATTGTGTGCAAAATGTACTGAGCTAAAAGTATGTAAGGTTATCTAAGTTTTAATGACCCATTTTATGTCTCATCGAATCTTCACTCAGAAGCTAATGAAGCTTTCATGTTTATCATTTAACCAAAGTTGGGCTCCTCCATCCTCTGTTATAACCACCAGGCAGCTCTGTCACCAGCTGTGGAATTCCCCAAGAGATATAAACCCTTAAGATTTCATATCCACACCAGAGAAATTTTTGTGTATTGGTCAGCCTGGTCAATGACTGACTTGGAAGGGAGTCTTTTGTTTTCATCTCTAGGTCCCTCTACCTTCAGGGGCAGAAAGGACAATTTACATCTATGAAGTCTTCAATTTGATATCTGACATCTTAAGGTCTTTTCCAAATATTAGTGTGGGTATAGTTGTTGTTCTTTCTTTTTGAAGAGGACCAGTGGCATCACAATGAAGGATTGCTTGATTTGCCTGTTAATTAGCACAAATTTTTCAGCCTCAATCTCTTTTCCAGGGTCGTTGAAGTCAAGTGGTTTGACAAAAATCAGGTCAGCTGGTGATCGTTGGGATGAAGTGAAGGACTTTGACTTCTGCAGTATCTGAGTTTGCTTTAGCCTCATGGCCATTTGACCAAACTTCTCATCTATCTATTTTTTCCAGAAACTAAAGTGTGAGTTAAGGTTTGTGAAATTAGAATTATAGATTTAAAACATCCTCTAATATTTCTTCCTTTATCTCAAGCCCTTGCTCTCTTTTTTCTTAAGGTACACTCCCTTCTAAGAGTTCCTATCTTAATCCTTATCCTTCACCCTCCAATCTCCTTATAAGTTAAGAAAAATTTTACTCTTCTATATGTATGTATACATATTTTAGTCAGATATGATGAAAACAAGATACTAACATTACCAGTCCTCCAGTCGTTCCTTCCTTTCATTGTTTTGATTTAGAGCTTAGAACTCTTCTATTTCAACCCTTTCATTTCACAGACAAGGAAACTGAGACCCATTAAGTTTTAGTGATTTCCCTAAGATTATATAAATAGTCAATGGTAGACCCTAGTGTTCAGATTCCAAATTTAGCATGCTGAATCCAGTTCTATTTAGCCTCAATTTAAAAAAAAAAAAGCTATGAATACTTCTTTGAGCTGAAACCTTCAAATCAGTGTCTTGCAGGTTCAAATATCAGCTCTGCTATTTCCTGCCTTTGTCACCTTGGTCAGTTAATTTGAATTTTCTGGGCCACAATAGGATTTGATCATCTCCAAGGTTTCTTTGAGCCTTCCCTGCTCATTTCACCTCTGATTTAGGCAACTTTTCACGTACTTCTGCCTTCTTACTTTTTCAATGACAGGTTCTTCCCAAACCCCAGGAACAGCTCTTTTAAGGTAAGTTTGAGTAGGGTGGGTGGGCAGGAAAATATTGCTGTTCGATGCTATCACTTTTGTACAATTGCTTGTTTAAGGAGATATATTTTCCAAGGGGTGCACTTGCTTGTGGCAGGGGTAGTAATAGAAGGGTTATTAAATAGCCATTTATTTAATTATTTCTCCTTTGGGGCTGGTTCATGAGTATTTATTAAAACCAGGATAAATCCACTCCTCCCTCCCTATCTCTTCTTCTATGGTTAGCCATCATAATCCATAGCCCAAGATAAAGTAAAGTATTTAAAGCTATTATAGGCCATTCATTGGATTGGTTCTTAAAAAGTCACATTTGGTTGTATGAAGATACTGAGTTAGTATAAATTTAGCTTGATCCAGAAAATCCCAAAGGGAAGCTAGATGGTAAGGTGGATAGAGTGCTGGGTCAAGAGTCAGGAAGACATCTTCCTGAGTTCAAATCTGGCCTCAGTGACTTATTAGCTATGTGACTCTGGGCAAGTCCTGCTTGTCTCAGTTTAATCCTTATATTTAATTCTGCTTGTCTCCGTTTCCTCATCTATAAAATAAATTAGAGAAGAAATGGCAGGCAACTCCAGTATCTTTGCCAAGATGACTCCAAATGGGGTCATAAAGAGTCAGACATGACTGAAAAATGATTGAAGAACAAAAAGAAAATCCCAAAACACTTCAGCATGTGAACATTTTATTAAATAACAAAAAGGATAAATGGGCATAGACTTGCTTGCCTTCTTCAGAGGTGTTAAGAAGGTCCCAGGGCAGCTAGGTGGTATGGAGGATAGAGTGATATGGCCTAGAGTTGGGAAGATTTATCTTCCTGAGTTCAAATCTTACCTCAGATACTTACTAGCTGTGTGATCCTGGGCAACTGACTAAACCTTTTTTGCCTCATTTGCTTATCTGTAAAATGAGATGGAGAAGAAATGGTGAACCTCTCCAGGATGCTTGCCAGGAAAACCCCAAATGGAGTCAAGAAGAGTTGGATGGAACTGAAAGACTGAATAACAACAGATCAGAGTAGCCATGATTTGAAGAAGAGTAGAGAAGAACCCTCAACCATGGCACCCAGTATGCTAGAAGATATGTATTTAAGACATGCCTTGGATAATTACTGACTGTATCATCCTGGACAAAGCACTTGACTTTTGTGGGCTTCAGTTTCCCCATCTGTAAAATGATATAAAGTGAGCATATTTTTCCCCCAGTGGGAAACGGTAGGAGGTAGAGATATTTGTTAACTTAAAGAAAACAACCAAAAAAAAAATGAGAGGCTGAATTTGATGACCTCCAAAATTCCATCCAGGTCTTAAACATATGCCTTAAACCCACTCTGACGACAATGCCAGCCCTTCCATTTTATCGTAGTTCCTGGTGTCTTATGTGGGCTTGAAGATGAAGATATAATTTTACTAAGGTGGTGCATTTTTAATTCTCTTCCTGTCACACCCAATAAATAAATGAGCCAGAAAGCCTTTCAGGGGAAGCCTGGGAACTATAGCATGCAATGGAGCAAATGAAAAGAATTTTAGAAGTGGAAACTAATAAACTGAGCCAGAGAGCATGTTTTTGAGGGCTACTATAGGACTGGCCACTTCTGAGACTGCAATGAAAGCTTTATTCTTTGCTCTAGTTGATTGTTTTTAAGGCTTTGAGTCTGAACAGTTATAGGGGAGAATGTCTAGAAGGAATGATGCCAGCAAGCTTCCAGCTAAGCCTCAGGAGTGTAGGTCTAGACTGGAAAATTATAAAGCACTTTCCCAGTCTAGACTCCAATGCTCCCTCCATCTCTTTCCTTTTCTAACAAGAATTATTCTGTCCATTTTATTGTCTGAAAACCTGAGTCATTGGAAAGAAAAGAGTTCTGCTTAGGGGTGTACGCTATACCTAGCAGCAGTGGTAGGACAGGAGTTGAACTCAAGATCACTGCTGTTTAGTTGTTCACATCTGCTTATTACTTGAAATAGAATGCATATGTGCACCCACAAATACACATACATTCCCCAAATAGCTATATTTAAGTCTACCTTAGTATATAGTCCAGCTATTTATTCCTTATAGAAAAGCTATTAAAACGTTTTTTTTTTTAAATTGGTTAGGATTTAAAAATACGTACTGAAAGCTGGTTCACAGAGAACAAAGGTCAAAGTATATGGTGAGATGGTTTAGCTTCTTGTTAGTTCTCTTATTCATTTCTTTTGTTCAATAACTCAAGAAGGCATGTCGTAAAATACCTTAGCACGATTAACACATCTGGATCTGGTGGCCATAAATTTTGGACTTCTTAGAATGGGAAAACTTCAGTTACTGGTGAGCCTGGGACAAGCCTTAGAAAGAACTCTTTTTGAAGAACAAAGACTGACTATAAAATTAACTGCATTTTTATTTGGGGGTTATTAAGATGTCTTCTCCTGTTTCTGATTGTTTCTTTAAAGAGAAAAACCAGAGTTGAAAAGAGATCAAGGAAATTACAGCCTCATGGACTGAAAAGATCCTTTACCATAGCTATTTCTTCCTAGTGTGTCAAAATTCACCAGGGAGATTATCCTTTGGAAATGTAAAGGCCAAATGAGAGAAGATGAGAAAACTCCTCAGTCTTCTTACCTTGGACCTCTCCAATAGGTTAGGTAGATCAGTGGATGGTTTAGAATCATAGGATTCAGAGAAGAAAGGAACCTCAGAGGTCATTTAGTTCATCTTATCACAGATGGGCAGCAAAATGCTTTTGCATTCTCATACAAGAAGTAAATGTTAAGACGAAAATTTGAACACAAGCCTTCTAAATCCAAATCCAGTGTAATTTCCATTTGTATTTTGGTGGTGAAAATTATTATGGTTGACCCACCAAATTGCTATTGCCATTCATTTTATGCTTTCATCCACTGGGTTAGCTATTTTTTTCAATTTATTGTCATTTGCAAAATTGATGGAGGATGGTCATGCCTTTATCCAAGTCATTGATGAAAATATTAAACAGTGCTGGGCCACACAAAAATCCCTGAGGCAGAGCACTGGAGACTTCTTGTCAAGCTGACACTGAACCATTAACTTCAGCTCTGAGTCATGCAACCTGTTAGGAATCTATTTGATTGATCATTATTTAGATTATATCTCTCCATTTTTGACAAGAATAATAAGAGGTTATCAAATACTTTTCTAAAATATTTATAAACTATATTTACAGCATTTCCCTAATCTACAATGTTAGTTACCACATAAAGAAGGTAAAAAGATTATTTTGGGCCAATCGGTTCTCAACAAAGAAAAGATGCTCAGTAACTAAATGAATGATAGTGGGGTATTTATGGACATGGAAACCTTTTGGAGGAGAAACAGGAACCAAACAAACCATGATTTTCTTTTTTTTTTAATTTTTTCACCTAACAAATATTTATTTTGTACTCCATACCTCAGATTGGGAAGGAAATGAAGAGAAACACAATCCTTGTAACAAATAATGAATTGTTAAGCCAAACAATTACCCACATTATTCATGTCCAAAAAAATGTCCTATTTTGCATCCTGAGGCCATCAGCCTTTTGCCAAGAAATAGCATGTTTCATCTTGGTGTTTCTGGAGTCATGGTCATCTTTGCATTGGTCAGAATCCTTAAATCTTACATTTGTTTGAATTTACCATGTTGTTATTATTGTAGAAATTTCCTGGTTCTGCTCACTTCATTCTGCATCTGTTCACATAAGGCCTTCCAAATTTCACTGAAATTATCATTTTCATCATTAATTATGGCATGATAATATTCATTACACTCATGCAATAATTTACTCAGCCATTCCCCAATTGATCACCATGCCCTTATGAATATTTTGTACTTTCAGGTCCTTTTCCTCTTTCTTAGTTTACTTTGGGTATATTGGTGTAGGAGTGGTGGAATGTCTTGTTTCTGATTAAGAAAGAGAAGTCAGTCACAATGGAATTCAAGATGGACATGAATTCTAGTCCAAGCAGTTCAGGTCTAGCAGGCTCACCATTGCATGAAGGCTATTTTTATGATAGTCTTCTGTACATGTCCATAGTGGTAAAGCCTAGATACCTTCCTCTGTTCCTATAGGAAAGATTTCAAATTCCATGTATATTCATCATCTTTCCCCCCATGACTTATGACCTCTCTATGACTGACCACTTCTCCCTATGTCTTTCTAATAACTTATGGTAGAATTGTGCCATTCATAGATGGGAAGACTTGTCTAAACAGGCATAGAGTAGCATGAACAGAACCAGAAAAATTCTACAATAACAATACTACAAAAACAAAACAATTTTGAAAGCCATAAGGACTCTGATCAATGCAATAGCCAACCTGTTGGGACTCTAGGAGTCCCATGATGAAACATGATGCCTACTTCATGATAGAGAGGCGATGAACTAAGGGCAAAGTTTGAGTTATATTGTTTTTGTTTATGGCAACTAGGGAATTTGTTTTGCTTGGCTATGTATATTTGTTGCAAGGCTTTTATTTTTCTTTCATGTGTTTTCTTTCATGTGGTGGAGATGGGGTGAGGAGGAGATATAACAGATTCTTGTTCATTAAAAAATTAAATTAAATTTAAAAAAGATTATGCCCTTCACATTCAGAGATATTTGCCAGATCGAACTCATAACCTTGTCTCTTACCATTTGTACGTTATAAAGAGGCTAGATAATATTCAGAAAGATCTTGCCTCATCCTTGAATTGACAGCTCTTTTTTGTATTACTGGTTAAAGAGAAGGGATTGCTGTCTCTTTTTTGAGATTAAAATATTTTTGTGCAATCATAGATTTGGAGCTAGAAGAGACTTAGAGATCCATTTCCCCCATAGAAGCTACAAGAAGGAGTATTTTGATCTTTCCTCTATTTCATACAAGTGGGGGTTAATAAATGTGATCACTAATTTTGATATTATTCTTTATTTCTAATTTATTTCTAAGCAAATAGCTTTTGAACAGCCTTCTTCATTAGAATTTCTGTTCTTCAGACAGAGGATATATGTTCTTTACCATTTGTGTTTGTTTAGGCATTTTTCAATTGTGTCCAACTTTGTTGACCCTATTTGGAATTTTTTTGGCAAAGATACTGAAGTGGTTTGTCATTTCCTTCTTTCACTCATTTTACAAATGGTGAAATTAAGACAAACAGGGTTTAGTGATTTGCTCAGGGTCACACAGCAATTAAGCGTCTCTGAAGCGAGATTTGAACTTGGGGAGTTTCATCTTCCTGATTCCAGGCCAGGTACTCTATCCACCAAGTCACTACCTTCTCATACATATGAGAGTTATTCCCATAGGGAAGGTACTTCAAACACTATGAATTGGAATTAGAAGACACCAACCTGTACTGGTAGAATTTCCTTATCCAGGAATTCCCAAGACTAATGAAATCACAGATCCAGTCCTTATTCCTTATCCCCGGGGGAAATAGAGTTTGATAAGAACTGTCTTGATCTGTACCTACTAAAATTTCCCAAAATGTTTCTTCTTTCTTGAATTATTCCTTAAAAAGACCAGGGCACCAAAACACTCCTCCTAACTATCTACCTCACTTTTTAAAAGAATGAAACGAAGAGCAAAGTCTCGAAACGATGTAATACCAGATGACTTGAGGAGTCATAATATTTTAACAACTTAATATAGATTCAAAGCTATCTGAGAATACATACGTGATTAAAAAAGCATGCATTTTATCAACCTCTTCAAACCTCATGAGTGACTATACCAATATTCTAAATTATTTATTTGATTATGTTTGTTTGCTTTCTTCTCAAATTTCCTAGAATTGTGATGAGCTTTCCATCCCAGCATCAAAAAGGATAGTACTAAAACAAGAATATCCCTGCCAATGAATAGAATCCATCCCAGTGGCATAATTCGTTGTTAGAAACCTGGCTATCAGAAGCAGGAATGATATAGGAGACGTAGGGACATAATATCGTAGTAGAACATGAAGGGATCTCTGAGGCCATTTATCTCAACTCCTTCATCTTATAGATGAGAAAACTCAGGTTGAGAGAGGTTACCTGCCCTGCCCCAGTGTCACACAGATAGTAAGTGACAAAGGTAGGATTTGAACTTAGGTCCTCTGATCCAAAAACTCTCCCTACTGTACCACCACATCACAGGAACGGGATTCCCTCTTCACTATGCTTTGATAAAGACATTTCTTTTCCTTCTTCCTCTTAGCCCATTAAAGAGACATTTGCTTCAACAATTTTCTGCACAGCGAATTGAGGTTATACGGGATGCCGAATAAGGCTCTTCGGAAGGGTCGTGTGAATCTCAGAGGTGCTCCCTTCTCTCTTTCCCTAGTCTGAGCCATCATCCTTTTGAGGTAAATATAAGAGAGGAAGTTATTATCTTCTCCTTGGTTCTTTGCAGGCACTCACTTCTTTAACCTACCTTGTTTTCAGGTTGTTATTGTCCAGATTTTGTTCCCAGAGGTTGCCGAGTTGAGACATCTCTGGATTTGTTTTAAAAAATAAAAATACCACAAAGAATGGTGTTGATTAGGGGTTAGAGAGCTGGCCTCAAAGCCAAGAAGACCTCAAGCTAGTTGTTTATCTCTAATATATCCTGGCTGTGACATTTACTATGTATTATTATTATTATTATTATTATTATCATCAAAATTGGGCTTCCAACCAAGCTTTGAGGTGTTGGTGGAGTGATTTGTGGCTCCAATTGGTGTAGATCCTGGACCTATGCAAAAGGTGCATTTGGTGCGAGAGGTGGGCATGGTGCCAGATATTCTTCAGGAGAGACATACAGAGACTTTGAAAGCTAGAGACGTGCTTCGAAGCCTGGTTACTTAGCCCTTTATGGATGTGTCTTATAGTCCCTCTACCAGACTATAAGCTCCATGAGGACAGGACCATATCACTTCTAAATTGTAAATCTGTCTACTGTTTACGATAGTTTTAAGGATCCAGAAAGCATGTAGCAAATGTGTGTTAATTTGAGAAAATTCAAATCCAATGCCATAATGTAACCAGGATATCTAATCCAGTAATCTAACCCTGGTTACATTATGGCATTGGATTTAGCATGGAGTTCTTGAGCATCTAAATAATAAAACTTGGTTAATGCCAGCTTAACAAGAAGAGTTAATTAAATAGGAAACTAGGAGTTCCTCTTTTCCTCTATGCCACAACAGAGGGCTTCCCCAGCAAGAGCCTCCTGCCCATGTCCTAGATCTTTCTTTCTTCCCCTTTTTCCATTCAGTAGAGAGACACTTTTTTTTTCTTTTTTTTTCTTTTGCCACTGCTTGGTACTTGTCTCAAGTGCTACAATCCCTAGTTATGGTCCACTCAAAGCATGTTAGTGCTGTTACCTCATTAATCTTCCTTTGGGGAGCGTGGTCTACCACACCTCTGGGCTGTAAGCCTAGAGTTGTGAATCGTGCATATGCAAGGCACATCATGCTGCTGTGCCCCAGCATGACCTTGCTAAGCCTGGGAGAGCTGATGGGATCAGAGCCCAAGGTGGCCTGGCTGCAGGCTTAATTAAAGCGGGGGTATTGTTCGGCCCAGGCCCAGTCTTTTTCTCTTGTCCAGTGATACTCCCACATGCCAGGAAAATCACATTGAGAAGGCAATTATGACCTGGTGATCTCATTCTGGATGTGACATTATCTCATTTCAGCAGGCTGGGCAGGGCAGTGTCATTTTCTGCACCCAGAGAAGTCTGAGCAGCAACTCAGCAAAAATCAGCACCAGACTTATAGCCTCCCTGCTCATCCCTGAGGCAGGGCATCCCCAGCCAGCCAAGTCAGTGACTCAGGATCCTCTCCCAATCTCTGTCTCACACCTTGTAGGGGTCTCATTTCTTTTCATTTTCTTTCTCATTTCCCCCCAGGTCAGTGGCATCTGAATGTGTCGTAGATATAAATAAAGAGAAAATGTATAGAGAGGTCTCATTCCAGGATCACTGCCTTTTAGCCAGTAAAGGATTTCTGCCTTCTTTTTAGAAGGGGGGGGGGGAGATTTCACCCTCTTAAACCTATTACTTGATATTAAAAGGATTTGGTTACTAAATAGCCTTAAAAGGTCTTTCCTTCCTTGCTTTCTGTTCAGATCAGCTTTTGGTCACTTTCATTCATCCGTCCATGGCTGGCTGCCTGGATTAATTTTCTGGACTGAATACATTTCCTTGCATTACCCACATATGTGACAAATAACTAATCTGACTCATCAAAATGCATTAGAATGCAATGTTCCAGTTACTGAAGGACATTTGAAATTCAGCAAGTTGTCTTCTTACTCTTATTGCCAGAGATGGGGAGGTAGTAGAGATTGGAGGAGGAGAGAGAGGGAGAGGAAGANCAGTGTCATTTTCTGCACCCAGAGAAGTCTGAGCAGCAACTCAGCAAAAATCAGCACCAGACTTATAGCCTCCCTGCTCATCCCTGAGGCAGGGCATCCCCAGCCAGCCAAGTCAGTGACTCAGGATCCTCTCCCAATCTCTGTCTCCCACCTTGCAGGGGTCTCATTTCTTTTCATTTTCTTTCTCATTTCCTCCCAGGTCAGTGGCATCTGAATGTGTCATAGATATAAATAAAGAGAAAATGTATAGAGAGGTCTCATTCCAGGATCACTGCCTTTTAGCCAGTAAAGGATTTCTGCCTTCTTTTTAGAAAGGGGGGGAGATTTCACCCTCTTAAACCTATTACTTGATATTAAAAGGATTTGGTTACTAAATAGCCTTAAAAGGTCTTTCCTTCCTTGCTTTCTGTTCAGATCAGCTTTTGGTCACTTTCATTCATCCGTCCATGGCTGGCTGCCTGGATTAATTTTCTGGACTGAATACATTTCCTTGCATTACCCACATATGTGACAAATAACTAATCTGACTCATCAAAATGCATTAGAATGCAATGTTCCAGTTACTGAAGNAGAGAGAGAGAGAGAGAGAGAGAGAGAGAGAGAGAGAGAGAGAAACTGAGAGGAGGAGGAGGGGGGAGAGAAGGAGGAAGGGAGAGGAAGAGAAAGGAGACAGAGACAGAGAGAAAATCTTAAAGAAGAAAGGTTACTTCAGCAAAAGGCCAAACACCTTTTGACTGAAATTTGTATCAGCATTTTTATCATTGAAGTTTAAATAGAAATTGCCTGAGTGACCCAATCAAAAGCTTATCACTTGACTCATGGAGTGTTCTCCTCCTCTAATATAGTTTCCGAGGGATCATTTTATAGAAAGCAATCAGAATTTCTGAGAGTCTTAAATAAAAATCCCCCATACCACATTAAGTGAATATACCTAAAAATGTTTAAAGTACTCTGAAAATGTAGTTCTTTTCCCAAGGATTGTTTTCACAATCTACAGCTCAACACATGGCTCCTAAATAAGGCAGAAGTCGTGTTTTATGGGCACCTATTCAAAATGAGATGCAGAAGAATGTGATACAAGGCTGCCTTATAAATATCAATATTTAATTGGGTACAATGAACATCTTTCAAAAGCTCCCAAGATATTCATGGATTCTCATTAGAAACCAGATTTACATGTATCTTCAAAAGACAATAGGGTGATTTTGAAATTTTTATTTTAATTAAATGTTATAAACTCTCTTCCATGCAAAGAGCTGTCTCTGGCATGAATGCTCTGGTATATATTTATATGTGGTCACCAGATGCAGACATTCAACAAAACAATTTTATTTGGAAGAATACTCATATTTCTCTCCACAGCATATTTTTATGTTACTTTTTTTGTGGACTAGCATTCTTGTGTTGTCTTCATGCCCTTGGCATTTCCCAATCTCACTCTATTCCCATTGTGTTCCTGAGCTTGCTTTCTAGAGAAAAAAATTTTGACTGAATTAAGAAAGATATTGGTAACTCTAGACTCTATGGTTTAACCTTTGCTTTCTCATTGATTTACCTTGTGAATTTCAGGGAACTTCTCAATCCTTTTCTGCCTTTTATTTCTCTGTAGGATGAGACTTGTGTTTCCTTGCCTCTTTTGGTCATTTGTAATATATATAACAAATGAGCAATAAGTATTTTAAAATTTCTTACAAAACTGCCATATTCAAACATTCAGAAATTTCACCACTCCCTCTCTGTGTATCCTCACCTTCCCACTACTCCCTGCCCTCTCCAACAAAAAAATCTTGTTTGCTGTCTTTCTAATTCTCTTTGGGAGTGTGAAAACTCTCTTTATCAATCAGCAACTTTTAAGTTAATCAACCAAAAACTTAAGTACCCCTACTTAGTACCTTACCAGTAACTAAGTATGAGAGTTCATAAGTCACTTGTTAGAGTGGGTGACAACTCCAGAGGCTACTGCCTCCCCCCCTCTACCCCACCACCCAGACAGTGCTAGGCAAATTGAAAGACTGTGATTGGTTCCCACAAAGTGGGGAAGGGACAGGAAGTGATGTGGGAAAAGGACTATAAAAGTCCTGAACTTCCTGTCCAAGGTACTTCTTGAGACTTCTCTTTTGGAGTTCTTCTTTGGAGTATCTACTCTTTGGATCTTCTCCTTTGGACTTCTTCTTTGGAGGACAGCTCTTTGGGGCTTTTGGATTTTGACTTCAACTTGGAGCTTTGGTTCTTTCTACTGGAGTTTTGGGCTTCAGGACTTTGACTTTTAGCTTTGGACCTTCTTGGAGTCAGGGACTTTCATGTTGGGTTCACTGCTGCCTCAGTGAGCTTAGCTCACAAGGGTTTTTCTGCTTCAGCCTGCTGTTGAGTGACTAGGATTCCCACATGGAGATTGGAACTCTGTCAGGGAGCTTCATTTCACTGAATTAGCATTTAGGGGAGGCTAGGTAGTCTCCTTACCTTTTTCGCTTCCACATTTCCCTCTTTTTACTAATATTCCAATTAAACAAAATTTTTAAAAGCTGCAAATAGTTTTCCTGACTTAAGGGATAATAATCGGCCACCACTTTTTTATAACTGTCTAATTTAGTCAAAATCACACTATAACCATTATAGGAAGAAGTCTATTCTCATCACTTAAGACTCATATTAGAAAGGACAAATACTTTTTAATAAGAAATCTCAATCTTATACTTCAGAAAATATATTAAGCACAATTCAGGAGTAAAGGGAATATTTCAAAGGATAAAAGAAATGCCAGGAATGATGTTCTTGCTCTCAGAGAACTTAGAATCTAGTTGAGGAGAAATCATATTTGAAAATTTATCAATTTCAGCAGCAGATGTGTCAGTGAGTAAGAGCACTAGACTTGAAGTTAGGATAATCAGAGTTAAATTCCATCTTCAGCAAACTTCCTGGTTGTTGCCCTAGCTTAGGGGCAAGTCACTTAACCTCTCTCTGTCTCAATTTCCTAATCTATAAAATGGGGATAATAATAGCACCTATCTCCCTAGATTTTTCTTCTTTGTTGGTATGTATCAAATGAGGTGACTTATATGTCTACATATAAGTACTATATATGTACATATATATATATAATGCTTTATAAATTTTAAAGTACTATTGAACCACAGGCTATATAGTAAGGTACTAAAAAATTGCACAATATATGGGATATCAGTAGAGAAAATTTGCCTAGTTTAATGGTTATTTCAGTTCAACAAACATTTACAAAGTGCTTATTGTGTGCAAGGAATCATGATGAAGATTTGGTTAAATAGAAAAGAGTTCTAGTCTTCTCCATAAGAAACTCCCAACTAGGACTAGATATGAGATGGCATTGTGTTTGCAATGGGCAGCATTAGCTAGATGAGGGCAAAACCTTTCTAATAAGCCATCAGAACCTAAAGGCATTTTAAGACTAAAGGAGGAAAACTCCTTTTTTGAGGAAAAAAACTCATGAAGGTTTCAATAAATTCTGTCCCTTTCTTTGAATATCATATGTCTAAAACTTTCTGGATCATTTTGATTATCTGTTTTCTTATATTATGGATATTATTTTAGAAGAGAAAACTATTTTTTTAATCGAGGAAATTAGATTCATTCAGAAGGGGTCACATTTTGTTTGGTGTTGTAAATTTTGTTTTGAGTTTCTCTTGATCCAAGTAAAATTTAGTGCAGTCACCACTTAGTTTCTCTTGTCCAATTTTGTGTTCAGAGAGGATGAGTCGAAAAATGGTAGATACTTCCCAAGTCATCATTATCTTAACTCTGAAAAGTTTAGTTCCACACAAAAACACTCCCTTTGCAAATCACATTAGTTTTCAAAACATTCGGTTTCTAATATCTGATTTGATATTCATAACAATTCTGTATGGTAGATAGGCATTATTATTCCCATTATACACGTAAAACATCTAAAGTTCAAAGTTATGCTCTGCTCAAGCTCTCAAAACTGAATGACAGAGAAAAGACTTAAACCCAGGCCCAAGAGTTCCATAGTCTTCACCTACTCCTGAAAATTATGGTAGAATTGCTAGACTCTGACAGAATCTATAGCCCTATTAATGAGTAACTGTCATCTCAAATTATTTAAGGGTTTGCATATATAGGATGTAGAATGAAAACTTTCTCCAATAAATCATTGTGAATTGATGGGAGAAACTAGACTAATAGGTCATATATGATAAAATTTTAATATTGGGTTTTAAACCTATGGAGCTTATGGACTAGAATGCAAGTTTGGATTTACACAGACTAGATATAGACTTGGGGGTTATATGATGATGATGATAGTTGGCATTTATATGGTACTTTAAGTTTTGTAAGATAAACTTTTTTCCTTTCATCATCCCAATAAACCTTAGATAGATATTAGGTAAATTCAATTATTATGCCATTTTATAGACAAAGACACTAAATCAGAAAGAGGCTAAGTCCCTTACCCAGGGTCACACAGGTAGTAAATATCTATGGCTGGATCTACTCAGGTAGACTCCAAGTCCATGTGCCACCTAGCTGGCTCAAAAATTACTGGTTTGTTTTGTTATTGTTGGTGTTGTTTTGTTGTTTTGTTGTTGTTGTTGTTGTTATTGTTGTTGTTGTTGTTGTTGTTGTTGTTGTTGTTGTTTTTGCTTAGGTGCTTCCACCTAGTTTACCTAGGGGAAAAATTGAATTTGGTCATGCTCACTCTTGTCCAAAATTTGCTCTAGAAACATCACGACTTACCTCATGAATGGGTCATTTCAGAAAAAGTAAGAAGACACTTAGCTCCCATGCGAGAACTTAGGAAAACAACATGTCAGATAGACACAAGATAGGCTTTATTTTAATCTAACTTTTAAAAACTCCAAAGTGAAGTGAATAAGCCAATGGGTTATTTATAAAGCATTTACCATGTGCTAGGCACTATGCAAGGTCCTGGAAATGCAAATAGAAGCAAAAAGAAAAGAATGTTTCCTGCCATCAAGGAGCTTACATTCAATGGGAAATGATTTGTAAAAGGAAGAGGGGGAAAGAAAAAAGGCTCAAGCAGGTATCGGAATGAAGGGCATGGTAGAGAAAGAAGTCTGAAGAAGAATGAAAGAGTAAACAGGTGTGACCTGTGTAATTTTCTTAAAATGGAGGATCTGTGAAGAATTGGCCAATCAGAGGAAAGGACTTCTGGGATGGTGTGATCTTTCATGGGGAGAAGGCTGCTCTGCTATGGTGGAAAAAGAAGTCCTAAGAGGCAGAAATAGAGGCAGGAGAAGAAGTTTGGAGAAAGAGCTCATGAGCACTTAAGACAGCTCTCCTTCCTTTTCTCTTCTTTCTCCTAATTCTCTACCTTCCTCAGGGGTTTATATATTTCTCCAAGCAAATTAGATATTCATAAAATGCTTAGCACAGAGCCTGGATCAATGTAGATGCTTTATAAATTCTTGCTCCCTTTCACTGTCCCTCTGATCCCAAATTTATAGCATTATCCTAGAGTTGAAGGGAAAGCACGTCTGGTACCATTGTATTGCCAGTAAAAGCTAAGTCTATACTGATCACTAAACTTAAATAACTAGTCTTACTGAGTACTTCTCCCAAAGGGGAAATGATTCAGGATTCTGATGAGTCTTACTTTATTGCCTATCCGTATAAACTCATAGTCTAATAGTACTGTCCTAAAACAGTTTGTTTAAAAGGGGAAAGTACTTGTGATTTCTAGAGATGTCTCATTTCCTCTGGTCATACATTCTACTCTGACTACTGGTAAAGGACAAGGTCTTGGAATTACTCTTCCATACAATTGCATTGTCCTTTGACCATTTGTGATTATGGTTCCTGTTTGGTCCAAGAACTCAGTATCATTCTGGAATTTCTTTTTTTTTAATATCTTCCTTTAATGATCTAAGACATTTACAAACACCCCTAACCTGGTATCAGGCGGAAATTAGCCACCTTTGTAGGCAGGGCTACTACTTTTTTCAGTGAGGAATGGATGGGGATTTGGTCCCAGAATTCTTCCACATCTTCAGGACTCCTCATTGCTCCTGAAGCTTCTGGCTTGGATCAGGAAACTTACTGTATTTTAAGGTTGCCTCTGGTCATTGCCATCTCTGTAACTAAATAGTTACCCTTCTCCTTGGGCTATGTCCTTCCCTGGAGGGTCTTCATAGTTGCTCAAATTTCCTTTCCAGGGAACTTGAGTCCAAATCTCTGTGTGCAAACCCTCTCCTTTTTGTGTATCTCAACTCCATTTCTTTCCAGCTCTGCTCACCCTTTTAGAGGTCAAGACCAAGGACATACTTCAGGTATATGACTAGACATGACTCATAGCATCATCCTCAGATGCCCTGTCGCTGAAGACATTTTCACTTGGTAGAAGAAGGCACCTTCAATGCTGGAAGAAAGATCTCTTGGACAATATTTGGGAATATACATTCTCCATATGTAAATGTACTTAACATTTTTTGATAGATCTATTATTTCTTTGAAGAAGTACTCCCTTTACTAATGCTGCAGCAAGCAGCACCCCCTCCCCTTTTTTATCCTGTGCAATTTGGCCTCAGTAAATATTGTAAGGGAAAGAAAAATGTTGGTACATCCCAGGGCAGGCTGTATGGATTGAAGGTTTAATGTGCTAATTTGTCTTGTGGACATAAGTTACATGCGCTCTGGGTGGTCTGCTAATGCTTAGTAGTTGAGTTGTGAACCAACTTAGAACTTTTAGAGGTTCTGAGGGAGTTCATAAAGGAATAGAAATATTGAAAGCTTGCAGAAACCCAGAAATTGGCTAATCCAGAACTAAGAAAATGTTAGTTGGGGAGTTTCCATCAGAACAGCCCAGGAGTTCAGAGAATCATAGAGTTAAAGAGTTATAAGAGATTTCATTGTCTAGTTTTGAGGGGATCAGCTTTTTTTAAAAAAAGTTCTTATTGATATGTGTGTGAATGTATAAAACATCACCTTATTTCCCCCCAGCATGACTCCTTATTCTCCCAAAAAGCCATATCATATAATGAATATTTAAAAAGATTTTTAAAAAAGGAAAAGAGATTAGTTTTGATCTAAAGTCAAAAGTCAGACCAGGTACTCACACATAAAAGAGGTGCTTCTCAATGGAACAAGAAAGCTAAGAATGAGCTTCATCTGGACATGATTTCTGGGAAGGTCATGTGCATGCTTTAATAAGGAAGGACAGTGTTTGGAGTTGGACAGAGGCCTGACTTCAGAAATGATATAGGAGATAAAAACAGAAAGACCCTAAAAAAGGATGTTTTATTCTTTCAGTTTCTATCAAGCTAATTGAAGAGTGTGAGACTGTGTCTAGGTTCAGAATTCACTTCATTTGTTCAGTTTGTACCTTCAGATTTCTGATAATGCAAGGAAAGAGTTGCCCAATTGAATGGACTCCATAAATGATCAGTTGTAGTAGGAGATGATTCAAAATCATTGATGAAGGAGTTGGGAAGGAAGACTAAATACCTCACCCCCACCTCCACCCCACCCCCATCACGAGAGGAAAAATTTCCCACTCTGATACCCCAAGGTATAAGATATTACCTGAAAGGAGTAGTAACAGAAACCTAAATGGGGGAGGAGGTCTTTGGAGATTAATTCAGTGGTTCCCCATTTCATCAGAGGTGTCAAAATGAACACTGAGCACAGTGGAATAAATTGGTCCTTGCCCTTTGGGAGCTTATAGTCCACTACAGAAGGCAAAGACCAGAAACTTCAAACATTTCATTTTATTTTGATTTTTATCTTTTTTACTATTTGGTCTTCATTACTATTTTTTTATTTTGTTTTGTTGGTTCCAAAATGTGATTTCATTGTTATAAAGGACTCCAAATGTAGAGAAACTCCCTTCTCCATGAAGATCGGCAACTTATTTTTCAGAATTACCTGGACTACTGAGTGATCAAATGATCTTGCCCAATGTCACCTTGCATCAGAGACAGGACTTGAACTCAGGTCTTCCTAACTCCAAAACTCACTAACTACTATGCCATGCACCTTCTGGTTTACCAGATGAAATTTCAAGTCACCTATTTGGTGACTTGGCAGCATCTTTGTTTTCTAAAGAACTTTCCTACTCCAACAGATCAGTAAATAAATAGAATAGTAGCAGGAGCAAGGATTACATTTTAATTAGGGAAGTACTATATCCCAGAACAAACATTCATTGGCTGCTTAAGCATATGAAGAAGACCTATGTAATAACATGACATTTACCATTATCTTTCATAAGCATCCCTAAAAGCAGGAATATTTAAATGTTTTTTGTTTGTTTGTTTTAACAACTGCAGGGATTTAGAGTCAGTAAACCAGACAGGTTTCTTACAGCATTCTTTAACTCTTCTGTCAGAGTTAGCCCTTCAGAGCAAAACAGGAAATAGCTTGTAATCAACACAGGAGTGGATTGCAAGGAAGTCTTCTTGAAAACAAGGACTGTGTGTGGGAGCCTTTGCCCATTGCAGAATGAAGTGCTCTTGCCTAAGAATGGAATGAGGGACACAGCTGAACCTTATTACATTTTCTTTTAATTAGACCTCAGAGGTCTCAGATGCTGCTGCTGTTACTGCAAATCCCAGGAGGAGCCTGGTTCTCTTCTGCTTGTCTTTAACTGTGGCTTCTACATGTGGCATTTGTTTTGTACCATGACCTTAGCAAAATGGTTGACACCTGTATGAATCCAATGGTACTATATGAGCATGCCTGTGCTTGCCTGCCTCAGATCACTTAGGGGTCTAAAACAGTTGGTTTGGGTGGAGAAGATCATGAAGCAATGGTGCTCACAGGGTGTGTTGAAAGAATAGTGGATTGGGATGCCCATCAACTGGAGAATGGTGAAATAAATTGTACTACTGCTCTATAGGAAGTGACGAGCAGGCTAATTATATTTTATTTTATTTTTTGAAACCCTTACTCTTTCGTCTTAGAATCAGTAATGTGTATTGGTTCTAAGGCAGAAGAGTGGTAATGGGTAGACATTGGGGGTGAAGTGACTTGCCCAGGGTCACACAGCTAAGAAGTATCCGAGGTCATATTTGACCCCAGGGCCTCCTGTCTCATCTCTGGGTCTGGCTCTCAATCCTCTGAGCTACTCAAGCTGCCCCCTAGAGCAGGCTAAATAAAAAAACAAAACTTGGAAAAAAATTATATGAGATAATGAACAGCAAAATGAGTAGGATCAAGAGAATATTATACACATCTAGAGATTTAATATTTGAAGAATAACTTGTGAATGTCATCTCCAGAGATTGAACTGAAAAATGAAAACATGAAAGACATAATCTATATATACATTTGTTTGATGGATGATGCTTTCTATGATGCAGGGAGGGGAGAGAGGGGTTAAGAAACTTGTAAATAAATTATATTAATAAACTATATGACTTTCCAAATAGAAAGGAAGGAAGGAATGAAGGAAGGAAAGAAGGAAGAAAAGAAGGAAGGAAGGAAGGAAGAAAAGTGATTGAGAGGACTAGAACTCCATCTGAGATGTAGGCTATCAGAGAACCAAGTTATGTATTAGTTGTGTGTCCTCGACCTTTATTTCTCCAAGTCTCACTTTTGCTTATCCGTAGAATAGAGACAAAAATAATATTCACACTCCTTACCACATAGGATTGTTGTTCTCTTCAGTGATATACTTGGTCCAGTCATGTGAGGGCCATTATTGACATAAAACTCCTGGTATGGAAACTTTCCCCAGTGATGCAAATTGGCATCTTGCCTGTAATTTATAATCTTAAAACAGTTTCCTGAAGCTTGAAGAGGTTGGGACCCTTTTATGGTGACCCAGCTAGTATATGTCAGAGGCAGAAATTGAACTCAAGCCTTCCTCATTTTAAGGCTGACCCATCCACTAAGTCATATTGCCTCTATTCAATGAGATGAAGTCGTTAAAGAAGACATTAAGTGTAAAGAACTACAAAAATGTACATTATTACTCTTTAATTTTGCACAATGTGGTGCTGGGCTTTATTTAAATCCACAGATTTGACATGCTCAGAATTATGTTATCTTTTTTAGGCAATGATAATACATTTAGTGAGATTGATGCAAATTTTAAAGTAGATCTTTCCATCTAGCCTAGGCAATGATTTCAGAAAGTAGAGGAGTAGATGGAGTTTCATTCAGTGAGTCCTAATTCAACATCAGAATGCCAAGTACTTTTGGTTATTTAGAGATCTGATCAATTGCTCTCCATGAGCCTTTCAAATGTTGTCAGGAATATCCCCAAAGAAAATACTTTAAACGTCTTTAGAAACTTCTGTCAAACTCTATCAGGGAACAGTAAGTCACATTTCACTTGATACTGAAACCCAAATTTATCATTAGAAAACATTCCCATTTGTTTATCTGGCTAATTCCAAGGAAACCAAATCACAATTTTCCATTTTATCAAATTAGCTTATTTGGCCATACTCTAATGACCAGAGTTCTGGCGGATAGAATGGATCTATTCAGTCCTGAGCCAGAGTTGAAAGTCTGCCCATGATGATATTTTTGTGATATTGGAAATATTCTGACTTTCCTCCCATCCTCACCTCATGACTGACTAGCTAGCCAGGGAATCCCACAGCTTTTGTAGTTCTCTTAGTTAGCTCCTGCATTCCCTCAACTACACTGGAGAATTTTATCCTTCCTGGCCACCAAGTGTCATAATCTTTTCTTCCCCCTTTGGTGAATAACTCAGAGAACAGTAAACATCTGCCTTTGCAATAGGTCCCTTTTGAACTGACTTTGCTTGGTCTCTGGGTTCCTTTTGAATCTTTTGACTGCATTTGTCCTGTGCTTTTAGAAAGACATATAAATCTTTTTCTTGAAGTCACACATTCCACAGCTCTCTTAAAGGTGACTCTGGTTGCCATATCATATCTTCTGGAATGCAGTCGGTCCCTTCTCTGTTGTTATTGTTTATTTCTCATTCACTATGGCAACTGTTGCTATGCCACTAGTGCTTTTCTGCAGAATTGGGAGTTGAGGGAGAGGCAGTGAAGGAGGGATGAGCTAGGGTGACATTTTGGTACTTGCCACTGACCTGTCAGACTACTGGTCTTCCAAGGGCAGGTTTGTTTGCAGCTGGAGAGAAGGAAGCAGATGACATTAACAGACTGGATTCTCTTGTTTGACCGTTTTACCTCATCCCGGGTATTCAAGGCAGTGGCCTCTTTTCCTACAATTATTATTCAGTGGACTTCCCCTTTTGGTTTTCACAAAGCAGACCTGCTCTTCTTCCTTTCTCCCAAACTGTCTCAGATTTCTGAGATCAGATCCAGGAAGATGCTTGTTTTGTTTCTTGGGCTTACAGCACAGTTTGCTACACCAACACTTCCTGTGCTTAATATAAATCTGGCATTTTTCCAGGACATGGAGTTCACAATAATAATTCTGTACGTTATATTTTCCTCAAACACTTTCATATACATTCCCTTACTTCTTGCAACATCCTTAAGAAGTGGGAAGGGTGAGTATTCTTCTCCCCATTTAGAAATAAAGAAAATCCTTAAATTTTTTCTACTTATTCATACTGAATAGAGTGCTGAATTTGGAGTCATGTATATATGGGTTTAAAAAATGCTTTTGACACTTATTAGCTGTGTAATCAAGGACAAATTACTTACCCTTTTAAAACTTTGATTTAACTGTATTAAAGAAAGGGGAAAGGGGGAGGGCTGATGTAATTCCAGTGAAAGAGCCTAGGGAGCTTGTTCCCAGAAAGGCATGATGACATGTAATAGAACTGTGCCACATCCATATTTTGACCATGGGAAGACCTTCTGCAGCTGCTTCTGGTCCTCTAAGGATGTGATGAGGAGACAGACTGTCATTTGCTGATATAGCCAAAACTAGGGTCAGTGTCTAGAAGATGGCTCTTTCTAGACTGGATGATACTGAAGAAGGAGGATGAGCTCTTGTGGCCTTCTCTAACTGGAGCCAATATGAAGCTAAAAGTTCTTGGTCTTACCATTTCTTGTCTTTGTTTTGTCCTTTAGGTGAAGGAGATTAGAGATAGTCATGACAATATGAGCTTTAAAAAGTCAGGTTTTTGTGAATAGAGTCCATGTCTGGATATGCCCAAATTCAGATGGTGAAAAATGAAGCATTGAGACACCTACCCAGCCCAATCTAGCAGAGACAGAAATGTGGGCTCATCCATCTCTCCGCCATGTTGTTTTTTGAAGTGAACTTGGGGCAAATGTGTTGCTGAAAGTGAGCCTCTTCTCCAGAGAAATTGAAGAGGCATGGGGAGAGTGGGCCCCAAGCATGGGGAGGGAAATATCTTTAAGTATTCCTTTGTTAAAAACTAGGTAATGGCGGGGGGGCAGCTAGGTAGCTCAATAGATTGAGAGTCAGACCTAGAGACTCTAAGAGGTCCTGAGTCCAAATCTGGCCTCAGACACTTCCCAGCTGTGTGACCCTGGGCAAGTTACTCAACTCCTATTGCCTAACCCTTACTACTCTTCTGCAGTAGAACCAATAACAGCATTGATGCTAAGATGGAGGGTAAGAATTTAATATAAAAACAAAACAAAAACTAACTAATGTTAATTGGCTAAATGAAACTGGGATGCTAATCACCAGTTGATAATAGTGGAAGAAACATACTGAGATGAGGAATCAAGCTATTAGCTATTAGCATTAGAGAAATATTTCCCCAACCCCTCAGGGATATACCTACTGCCCTGAGACAGTGATGTAGCCTGCCTTACTCTAGGAAAGTAAAGCCATTTACTTTGTAGAAACCCAAAGGGTTGCTATATATAAAAATGAGGATAATCATACTTATTCTGTGAGACTGTTGTGAGCCTCAAATTAGTATGTAAACACTTTATAAATATATCCTATTATTATTATTATTATTTTGGGGGGGATTCAGTATCTACTGGGACATCACTGTCTATTTTTCCTTTCTTTCTTGGTCCCTGAAGCTTGAATTTAATGAACAAACCTCCAGAAAGAAGAAATGACCATAATGGTTCATGATTATAAGAAAGAGGCTGGATAATATGGGTAGTTTATCACCAAGGCCATCATCACAAAACATTTTTCAGCACCTGCTGCTGGGCTTGTGTTGTACAAATTGGTTGGCCAGGCTTCTCCTTTCTACTGGAAAGGACAGACATAGAATTATAGAGCTGGAAGAGACTTTAGAGACATGTGGCTTGAAAGTTGCTTTGGGCACCAAGGTGAATGGATTCTATAGACCCAAGTGGCCACAGAAAAGCTATTATTCCACAAGAGAAGTTCTAGAGAATGCATGGACCTGCTCAACATTAGTGACAGCTGCACAGAAATGACAAACTAAATTCAGTGTAAAATGGATGAACCACTTACAAGGTAGCCATGAATTAAAAAATACACCAAAAGTAGCCCCAGAGGATCAACAATGTCATTAAAACTATTCCTATTGAGTACCTTCCGTGGAGTAAGTGAACCAACCAATCTGGTTCCATCATCTTATTCTATGACTTTTTTAAAAGAGGGACTTGAGTTTTTAACATTTCTGGCTGTTTACTAAAGTAGTTTTGATTCTCTTTGGGGTAAAATCTTGCAGTGGGTAGTGCCTAGGGTCAGTGTGGAGGACAACTCAAACATTTTTAAGGGCTTCGGACTAACCAATCAAAAACAGGTGTTCTCCCTCTTCATCTTTCTATTTGGAAGAACAGATAGCAGATGGGGGATATTTGTGGGGGAAAGTTGAATTTGAGCCACCCTCAGAACCCTAAATTGCTCCTGGCTCCTGAGGATCAAATTGTATAGAGAAAGGTCTGTGCGTGGGAGATGGAACAGCAGAAGGCAAATCTGGGAGTAGAGGGAGCAGGTGTCTGGCACCTCGCAGAATTGGAGCTGGTTTCCTCCACATCTGACATTTAGAAGGCATAATAGCAGCATACATCCATGCCAAGGATTGCGAGTATGGGATTTATATAGCGTTTGCACACCTACTTGCTCCATGTGGAAATTTGCTCTCCCGCCCATCTCATTAAGAAAATAGAATGTAGGAAACCAGAGGGTGGAAATGTTATTTTGTTGTGGCTGCTGGTCACAAAATGTGTTTTGCAGTAGAATTCCAGGATACCACCTTCTTTAAAAAAAAAAAAAAGTGTGGTCCTGGGCTTCCTTCTTTTCTTGTAGCACCTCATGAGTTAGGAAATACTGCCAGCCACCACCACTGACAAGGACAAAGAAAAAGCAGTATTGCTGGAATGGTCTGTAGTCTCAGAAATCCAATACCATTGACAGGACAAACAGTGGAGATTAGTATGCAGTGGGGTTGTTAAGAGCCTCCATAATTGAATAAGAGTCAGAGGTACCATCTTACTTTCCTTTGTTTAAACCCATTTCAAGGTCTTTTTCTAAAATTCCCTACTTTCTGCTTCTTTGAGCCCAGACTGGGAATTGATGGGTAGCTTGATGCCCTCCAGGACTCCAGCACAGAATGTCATTACCTAGTTTCTTCAGGTCATTTCCCATGGAAGTCATCATCCTAATGGCTGCGCCTCATTCATACTTTGCAGAGTTGCCTCTGTGAGCTGCCTTCTCCCATGTAGGCATGAATGATACCTTCCAAATTCCGCAGCAGTGACAGATCCAAGGGAGAGGATGATGAGGGTTGTTGTCATCTCTATAACAGAACTTGGTTCCATGAGGGTGTGAACAACCCAGCAACATCCTCATGCAAATATATTGAAATGAAAGCCTGGCTAATTAGTTACCAATGTGATTGGGGATGGGAGGGTGGAGAAGAGAGAAAGAAAGATCTGGATGGAGACTCGATTATTTGCAGCCTGCTTTGGGAGGTGGAGGGCCCTCCTTTTAGTGTCTCCACAGGCGTTTTTTACTATGACGAGTAGACACAGTAGAAAAGTCTGCTGCCAGCAGTTCTGCCTCAGCAAACAGGGAAACTCTTCTAAGCATATAACACACTCTTCTGTAATTTAAACTTAAAAACAGGCACAGGAGTCACCTTCATCTGGAGGCTCTGCACATCCAGAAGCAACACGATGCCACATTTCATCCTAATTGATGTGGCTCACACGGCAGTTTGGGGTGTTCGCCTGCCAAGGCGTGTTCTTTGCTTAGCATCTTTTTGAATTGATACAGTGAAATTTGTAGCTTTTGCATTAACAGAATCATTAATAAGTTGGGCACTGAAGGCCTGAGCAAATGAAGCAAGGACTCAGGCTGGAAAATGTGCTGAGCTTGCTGGGCACGGGGCTCGGGGAATTGGCAAAGCCAATCACCCATTTGTTTTCTTCTCCACTTTGGAATCGGGGGCTTGGGATAGGACGCTGGTGGTTGCATTTTTCAAATCCATTTAACATACAGGAGCCACTGTGGCTTTTTAGAGGCAGAAATTCATCCTGGCAGAGCTGTTCTTTGGGCTAGAGCAGTGACTTCAAAGCTTCTTTGATCCAAACCTTCATGCCAATGACTAAAGTCCCTGATTGGTCATATGTGGAATCAATGTCTCTTCTTTTTTTTTTAAAGTCAGATTAAAAGCCTTCTTGCTGACCTGTCAGAAAACCCTGATGTAACTGAGTGTGCACTGTCATGAAGCACTCATTGTGAAAGAAAGTCCCCTATGCGACAGGGGCCAAGAATAGCCATTTTTATTGGTGGCTGGAATAGGGTCTGTGATTTTTTTCTGAAGTCTTATGAAGAGTTCAAAGGAACAAGAAGGAATGCTTTTTTGGTTAGCTCTAAATCTAGAGCATTGTTTTAAGGTCTTCCTATAAACCTTTTCCAAATCTAGTCCATCACAATGATTTCTTTCAAAATAACAACAACAAAAATCTCATTAGTTTGGAACTCATTTCTATAGCACTTTAAGTTTTGCAAGGCACTTTTTTTGAAACAAACCAATGAGGTTGGTAGTACAAGTATTAATTCCCATTAAGAATCTGAGGCTCCTGTTGCTTATGCCCAAAATTATACAGCAAGGTACCCGATGTAGGAGTCAAACCACATCTACTGATTCTCAGCACAGGAAGCAAAGTGGATAAAGCTTTGCCCTAAGTGAAGAAGATCTGATTTCAAATCCAGCCTCAGATACTTACTTGTTATGTGATTCTGGGAAAAGTCACTTAATCTATTTGCCTCAATTTCCTCATCTATAAAATGGGGATAACAGCATCTAACTCCCGTGGTTGTCTTGAGAGTCAAATGAGACAATATTCCTTCTTTGCTTCCTTCCTTCCCCTCTATTTACTATGCCTCCAGCTAGAGAGGCAGTATTATGGAGGGGAAAGAACACAGGAGTTGGAGACAAAGGATAGGGTTTCAAATACTAGCTTTGAAAATATGTGACCTTGGGCAAGTAACTTAACTTTTCTGGGTCTCCATATCCTTGGCTTTATAGAATGAGAAGTTAGACTTGATGGATTCTAAGATCTCTTCTTTCTCTTGAGTCTATGAATTCCTAAGACCACTGGAATATGGATCAGGCAAGATACTTTCTTTAATAAACTCTCTATTAATAATTAATTCTATTTCTTATGTGAATTTGGAAATGACAAAATTATATATTTTATATTTAGCGTCTAAGAACCTCCTTATTAATTCCCACCTAAGCTACTCTTAATTTTTGGTATTTTATGAGTCAGAATCCTCTCCAAATAATAGTTTAGGAGCTCCCACCAACATATTTGCTTTTATTAGTCAGTCAGAGGACACATTTAATTCAAGGCAAAGGCATTCAACAAAATAGCATATTTAAAAAATAGCAACAGATTGTTTCCTCTATAAACCTGAAATTCTCCCACAAATACACACAGAGGGACCATGCTCATTTGGGGAACACAGTGTCAGGACAGATGCATGGAATGTTGATTCAAGTGTTCAGTATTTCAAAGTATTTTATGATTTCTTGTGATATCAGCATGCTCTTTTGGGAGTCTCTGCTCCAGCTGGTATATAACTATCCTAATATTTTGTCCCCCATGCAGTGAAGATGCTCTGACTAGTAAGTCTATTCCTTGAAGGGAGGGCTATGGCTTTTTTTTTTTCATTCAGCTCTTTCATTTTCCTATTAGATCTCAGCCACATCCATTATTTAAGATGCTATCCTTGGTATTACCCAGAAGTCTATCTACTATTCACTGTAGTTAGTAAGTAAGTAACTTAGTAAGTTATTAGTAAGTAAGCCTCTCCTTGGAAGGGGAGAGCCTAAGGTTCCTTTAGGAATTGACTATGATATTCAGTAGAGTTCATAGATTTACTTTCCATGGCTTCAGTTATTTGTGGTCAAACTAAAGCACCAGAAGTTGGTCTGTGGCATCAGTCTGCCATGTATCTGTCTCCTTCCACTTTTACTTTTTGGGGGGGGTGGGGAGGTTTAGTGCCATGCCAAGGGGCAGTAGTATGGGGAGAGATCACATTATACAGAGGTCAGTAGTACCTCCATTGAAAAATATAGAGTGGGATAGATGAACTCATGAGTTCCATGTGTGTATCCACTTCCAACAATGGTTCTTGCAACCCATCCATGCTTGTTCTTCTTGTATGGGTCTTGTCCCTGTTTTCTCATAAATTCACCCCAGGGGTTCTGCCCACAAGTAGAGAACATTTCTTGCTTTCTTTTAACATTCTAAGTATAATAATGGACTACTCATCCAGCTTGAACCCACTATTCACATCTCCATTACTCTCTGTGAGACACTTACTTTTAATTCTTTGGAGACTGTAGTGTTCTATGATTAACAATTATACAAATAATGTCAGAAGAATATTAATATTAAAAATTATTGGCCTTTGTTCCTAAGAGAGATCTGGAGACATTAAAGGAACTTTGAAATTTCCTGAAGGCAATCAAGTCAGTTTTTCTTCACCTCTTTAATTATGGGCCCCACTCATTTATCATTTATATTTTATGACCTATATAGAGATATATTCATAGATAAACTCTATGGATTATTCCTATATATGTATGTTTTCATCTGGTTAACAATTTTTTTGTCCTCTTGGTTTATGAACATTTTTTACTTCTTGGTTTTGCCTCTGTATATGGTTAGACCAAGTTCTTTGGAAATGTTACATATTTCTTTCATCTCTCCAGTGTTCTGGGATCTGACATAATCAGCATGATGTCATCTACAAAGAGGGCATATTTCACTATCTACAGTGAGTCCTTTTTTAACCTAGATCTTGTGTTAGAACTTCTTCATGATAGTAAACACTTTTGCTGAGCATACATCTCCTTGTTTTATACTTCACTTGATATTTATATTTAAAGCATATCAAAATGTTGTCTGTTGTTGGTATCTTGAATAATTCTGATGAATGGATTAGAGATACCTTGTTATAATAGAATTTTTAGGGAAGTATTTTGCTTCACTGAATATTAATTATTTTTATAATCAACAAAAGCTAAAGTGCAATAGGATTTGATATTCCCTACCTCTTTTAGTCAATTGTGTAATAATAAATATATGATCTATTATTTAATATCACTTGTGAAAACCCAACTGTTCCCACAAATACCCTCATCAAGGATGTCCTGCAATGCTTACATAAATAACTAAAAATGTTGGCATATATGTTTGTAGTTGATTATTTCTTGATTATTTTTTACTAATAAGATCCAGAATTTTTCCCTTGCATTTAGAATCTTCCCTTCCTTTAGGTATCTTATTATTAGTCTTTTAAAAACCTCACAATTGTGCTGTCCTCCGCACAGTTCTCCTCTACTTATATTGGTTTCATTTGGCCACTTTCTCCATCTTTGTTCTTTAATGTAATTTCTTCCTCTTTTATATGTATGTCTAGGTCTGTGTTATCACATGTTAGGTTCTGAATATGATGGTTCAACCATCTTTGATGGTGAAAAAAATTGCTGTGAAAAATAATTTTTGCAGATCTTTTCCATTTTCCTTCTCATTGTTATCCTCTCTGTTTTCAATTTTATATGTTTTCAGGATGATTTTGATTAGTTTAATATCTGACTGAGCTTCCTTTAAATTGGGGTTACCTTCCACAGATATTTTCTGTTTTTATAAAGCAATATAAACACATAGTCTTTTACCATCCATTGCTAATAATTCTGAATCCGTGTTGCCTTTGACTGACATTTCTTCATCTGGCTAGTCAAGTGTCTGCTATTTAAGGGACAACTAGGTGGCACAGGGTTAGCCTGCCTTGAGTCAGGAAGACTCATCTTCTGAGTTCAAATCTGGTCTCAGGTACTTCCTAGATATGTGACCCTGGGCCAGTTCACTTTAGCCTATTTGCCTCTGTTCCTTGTCTGTAAAATAAGCTGGGAAAGGAAATAAAAAACCATTTCAATATCTCTGCCAAGGAACTAAGTAAGGTTCATGAAGAGTTGGAAATGACTGAAATGATAACTGCTGAGATAAGTGCTTTTTAGGCTTTTTTGGTCTCTTTGTTAAGGCATTTGATCACCAATGGCATAACTTGAGAAAAAAACCCTTACCTTCCATCTTAGAATCAATACTGTGTATTGGCTTCAAGGCAGAATAGTAGTAAAGGCCAGGCAATGGGAGTTAAGTGACTTGCCCAGGGTCACACAGCTAGAAAGTGTCTGAGACTAGATTTAAACTCAGGTCTCCCTTCTCTGGGCCTGGTTCTCAATCCACTAGTCTCTTGGTCATCCCTCACTGGCATAACTTTTGTATGAAATTAGGACAGTCAACAACATCTATGTCCTTTTTCCCATCCAATACCTATCTCCATTATCAATAATTTAAAAAATAAATCATGATTGAGTTATTTTATTTACACTCTATATCTGTTCCTCTTTTTATTCTTCTAGTTTTGTACTCATGATCTTTACTCTATGAAGTCAGCAATCCTCCTATAGACATATGGCAGATTCAAGACTGACTTTTATATCAGTATTGAGTAATGTCATATTTTAAAATATATAATCAATTTCATCTGAGTGAATTTAATTTTAAAAGTCTTATCAAGTTCTTTGTAGAATTTTTATGCCTCTCTTTTCTCTGCCAAAAATGTTGGTCAATGAGCTGAAGTTATTTTTAGATTCATCTTTTTTTTGTAAACACTTATTATGAGCACTACAGTACCAGATTCCTGAATGTCTCATGATATATACCTTGTTGACTTTAAGTATATGATAGACTGAACTCTATTAATCTCTTTGTTTGCCTTTCCAAAGAAAACATATGAGTTGTTCTTTTTTCTGTAGCTTCCTTTATCTAGTTTCATTTCTAATGAGACAATTATTGAGTTCCTCCATCAGTAATCCTACTTGTTGTTCAATAGACAAGGATTTTGCATTTAGAGCACCAATGGCCTAACTAAAGTTAAAGTCTAAAAAGTGGGTGATTTTGGGCATCTTCTGCCCCACTTTTTTACCATTATTCCACTGTCACAGCTAATCATGAAAAATTAATGCTTATGTGAACTGATGCAGAGTGAAATAAGTAGAACCAGGAAAACATTATACACAGTAACTGAAACATTGTGGGATGATCAAATGTAACTGACTTTCACCAAAAACAATGCAATGATCCAGGATAATTCTGAGGAATTTATGAAAAGAATGCTATCCACATCTAGAGAAAGAACTGTGGGAGTAGAAATTCAGAAGAAAACATATGATTTGTCACTTGTTTATATGGATATATGATTTGGGTTTTGGATTTAAAAGATTACTGTATTATAAAAATGGATAATATGGAAATAGGATTTGAGTGATAATATATGTATAACCTAGTGAAATTGTTTGTCAGCTCTGGGAGGGAGGAGGGAAGAGGGGAGGGAAACAACAAGAATCATGTAAACATGGAAATTTTTTTAAAAATAAAAATAAAATAGAATGAATAAAAATAGAGTATCCAAAAAATAATGCTCATGGCATATTCATCTTAGCTCCAAGTGGTCCATGTATTTGGTAAAAGTAATCACAACTTCTTTATTTTATTAATGCTTCTTCAGATGGAAGATATCCTTACTTCTAAGTCACCTGAACAGCTTTCTTCCTTCTTAAAGATGAACCAAGATGCTTCAATATCATAACATACCAGAAGTAGAAAGGACCTTAGAGAGGGTCAAATCCAGGAGTGCTTAACCTGGGGTCCATGAACTTAAATATATATATACATATATGAAACTATTTCAATATAATCGGTTTCTTTTATTATTTTTTACCTTTAAAAAGTTATTCTCAGAAGAGATCTATAAACCTAGCTAGACTGCCAAAGTCATTCATGACACAAAAAAGACTAAGAACCTTTGGTCTAGTACAATCCCTTCATTTTGCAGAGGCATAAATAGGGAAGGAAGAGAAAGATAGTTGTACAAGTATCTGACTTTATGCTGAAATTCAGTATTGGAATTTGTACCCTGTAGACTTCATAATAGCTCATCTATTTGTAGGTAGCACTTTCTGGTTTGCAAAGCATTTTCTATCAGAGCTTGCTATTTAGGGAGAGGGATGGGTAAAATCAACAGAGAATCAGTCATCTGTAATAGGTAGGAAGTCTTGAGAGAACTGTTCATATTAGTCAAAGTCCATAGGTCGCTCTCTTGAGGTAAAATAAAATTTCCTGAACCCATTATTTCCCACCTGATCTTGACCCATGGCATAATATAATTAATACCTATGTTCCCTCAAGTACCAATTAAAGAAGAAACAGACAAAAATAAAGAGGAAAACCTGACTTTCTCTGAAAAAAAACAACAACAAAACAAACCAATTTAAAACAAAGATGAGAGAAATACTCTACAGGATAAAGGGTCTCTAAAAAACAAAAAGATCACAGGGAAAGAATCCTGAGGAAGAAACAGGAAATTGACTCAAAGTGAGACATCTCGTCTCACACAAAATGTCAAACCAAACACAGCCTCCTTTTGATTTTTTTTTTAAAGAAAAAAATCTCTTCTGGTTCTCCCAGGAGCCCTTAGCTGTCCTTTGAGAGATATAGTATAGGAGAAGAGGCCAACCAAAGCAATGAGCACAGGCTATGTCCTGGCCACTAGATTGCTGGAATCAGGGCAGTAGCACCCAGCTTGTAGTGCCAGTGTGGTGCCTGCTGGCCCTTCAATGGTTCCCCAGTAACAGTCACTTTGCAGTGCCACGTGATGATGATGATTAAGAAGAGGGGGAACAAGCCCTCCTGCCCCTTTGTTCTTTCTCTCAGGAGCCACCACAGTTGCTCTGTATTTTATTTGCCATCAAAGGGCTACTAATCCAAAACTATAGAAAAGAGGTAGCTGCTGGCACCGGCAGCCATGCCCAAGCACCCTGGCAGAATAGCAGTCTGTGGAGAATGCTATTCTTGTTCAATCTCCTCCTTGTAATCGTCATAAAAGACGCATATGCCACAGGTTTGCCGACAAGTGCTTTTAAGAAGGTGCTTAACAGGCTTCTGTACCCCGGGCTTCCAAGCAGCCTGTGAATAGTGGCTCTTGTTAGGGTGGTTGCTATAGCGAGCTCTTGTTTTTAATTCAATAGCACAGTAAATAATACTTTATGCACTGTGGAAAAAATGCTCCCTTTAAATTGTCTCCTCTCGGCATGGTCAGAATGGACATTTTGTGCATTAAAGAATGGAGCAGAACACCTGTTTGTTTTCCTGGCTCTCTGTTGTGGATTTGGTTTTTGTGTTCCTCCCCCAAGGAGTTTCGTGAAGCTTGATGGACTTATAAACACTTATGTCTACTTGAACATCAGGTTTCAGCAAAATTCTAATAATTAAGAAAAGCATGCCACCGTATCTGGAACTCTACTTGAATGGGAAGTCCCATTTCTACCCATCTATCAGATTTCTTCTACTTTATAATCCAAAAGGTCTACATGTGTGACTTTACTGATATGGGAAATTCCCTGGTGAGGAAACTCATTCTGCTAAAGCAGATCAGTGCCTTTTCTCGAACTTATTCAGTTTAGAAAGTTGCCAGGGCAGTTAGGGGGTGTCTTAGTGGAGTCTTCCTGAGTTCAAATCTGGCGTCAGATACATACTGGCCATGTGACCCTGGACAAGTCACTTAACCTTATTTGCCTCAGTTTCCTCAGCAGTAAAATGAGCCGGAGAATAAAATATCAAACCACTCTAGTCCCTTTGCTAAGAAAACTCCAGATGAGGTTGTGAAGAGTTGGACATGATTGAACAACAAAAAGAAAGAAAGTTGAGTGACTTGTCTAATCAAATGATCCCAAAATGTCAAGGATGAGAGTTGAACCCAAGTTTTCCTGGCTCCAAGTCCAGTTCTCTATCTACTGCAACATGAAAATAGGAAAAGAATCGTTTGCTTGAATTCAAGGGACTTTGAAGGGATGAGGATGAGAGTGGGTGGTCACAGGAGACAAAAGAAAACTAGGATGGCGTCATTTGACTTCAGAGATGGATGCCACACCTCCTCCACCTGATAAACAGCTGAGAGCAATGGGGAATTTCTGATTAGCAAGAGAGCAGGAGAAGGAAGGGAGGAGGCAGCAAGAACTCTACCGAGGCAGAGCAGTAGCAGCCCGCCTGATGATAAACAGCTGGGCACACAAGAACTGCTCGCTCCTGGGGAGCAAGAACGAAAGGAACTTAGAGGTTAATAAAACTGGGACATCATCTGTCTCTCTTTCTCTCAAGACACAGGAAGGAGAAAATTACTTATCATCTGCTGGAGTGACTGTGGGTACTGGCCAGTGACCAATGTATGGAAGGGGATTTTTGGTACCATTGAAGCAATCTCAAGGAACATCGGTGACAGGCTTACTCCTTCCTAGCTAGCAGAGATGTGCCTCGTGGATGCTGTCTCCTCATTAGAGGACAACATCTGTTTCTTACTATAATTAGCTCACAGTTCAATAGTTAGCTTCAGTCTCTTACACCTGTACAACAATCAACATGGAAATTACAGAAGCACATGTTGTTTTTTCTTCAATCAGCTCCACTTACACACGTTGTTAAGCATCTAATATAAAACAACTGTACCCTCACTCAGGTCCTTCCTCTTTGGAGTCCTTTGTGAGAGCAAGGAGGAAAAGGCTATTTTACCCCCCTCTTTTTTAAAAAAATGATTATGGACCTCAGTTCACATTTCCAATCTCGATTTCGCACTGAATTAAAGAAGGGATCAAGCATTGTCAACTACCCCACCATGCATCAGGTCATAAAAATATGATTTCCAGCCACCTACAGAATGACTAAGAGATGAGGAGGAGGAGGAGAGGAAACAACACAGAAAGCCAGGGTGGAGGGAATGAAGGAGGCAGTGTGCACCAGCTGGCCACTGGAGAGGGTTTTAACTGAATTCTTGGGGGGCTGGAGGGTGGTGAGGGGAGGGATGCCAAGATGGAAGGGTGTGGGGTCTCAGGTCATTTCCTGCCAGGTCTGCTCTGAATGGGAGGAGAATCCATAATTACACTGTCTCACAGTTCCATTAGTGTCAAGACTCATTAGGAACCCAATCCACTCCACAGCAGTAGGCGTACAAAAGAAAGCACCAGCCAAAGTCTGCAGGCTGCGGAGTAGTCGTTAGACAGAATGGGGTGGGGGGCGGAGGGTTCAGGGCTGGGGGCTGGGGGCTGGGGAGAAGGAGGGATTGTAAAATTCCCGACTGGGTAATTAGAGTCAGCAGGGAATCCGATCAGCTACAGCAGGGCTTTCATTTCTCTCTTGGCTCTCTGAGCGGGATTGGCAGGTGCTGCTTTCTTCCAGGGCTGAGGTGATGCGCCGGTGTCATAATTCATAATGAGGAATGATCATCCGTTTGCCTTCCTGCTCCTTGGGCGAGTGGTAGAGCCAGAATCAGGCTCCGATTACTCTTGTTATTAAGAACTTATTAGGGGAAGGCAAGAGCTGGTTGCTTGAGGTGGTTGCCTCAACCAGGAGGTGGAGTTCACGTCAAAAAGCTGCCTGAAAGAGGACTTTATTAATTAGGCAAGAAGGAGCCATTGGCCTTGTGTATTCAACGATGATGGGAGGAAACCCCTATGTGCAACTGTGGAAGTGACTTCCATTCTTCCCTTCTGTCATAGGAAGAGGCCATTTGGAGTGTCTCTTAGCAGAATTCATAGGAGTGGGAAACCATGGATCATACATTTTGAACTGGAATGGATATCAGGGAACATTTTGTTCAGCTCACTTATTTTTTCAGATGAGGAAACCGAGGCCCAAAGAGTCTAAGTACTTTGTCCCTGATCCTAGAAGTAACATAAGGAACAGAGGCAGCATCTAAAGGCCGTTCTTTGACTCCGGAGCCAGTGCGCTTTCTCCAGGGTATCCATCTGCCTTTCTATAACATGAGATCATAAATTTAGAGTTGCAAGAGACCTTTGTGGTCCTCTAATCCACATTTTATAGATAAGGATACTGATGGTCAAGGAGGTTTAATAATTTGCCCATAGTCACACAGGTATTAAAAATCAGACTCAGAAAATGAACCTAGGTCTGCTCACTTGAAAGCCATCACTTTTTCTGCTGTATGGCGCAACCTCAAATGATATAGCACAGATAGGTCTTTTCAAAGAAATCAGAGCTATCAATAGTCATATGAAAAATGCTCTAAATCGCTAATAATTAGAGAAATTAAAACAGCTCTAAGGCACCGCTTCACACTCATCAGATTGGCTAAGAAGATAAAAAAGGAAAATGACAAATATTGTAGATAATGTGAAAAAACAGGGACCCCTAAGCATTATTGGTGGAGTTGTGAACTGGTCTAACCATTTTGGAGAGCAATTTGGAAATCTGTACAAAAGCCTATACAATTGTATATCTTTTGACTCAGCAATATTGCTAATATGTTTATACTCCAAGAAAATAAAAAATAAGGAACGGGATCCATATATGCAAACATATTACTAGCAGCTCTTCTTTTGGTGACAAGGAATTGGAAAGTGAGGATATACTCATCAATTGGGGTACGGCTAACAAATTACAGTATATGCTTGAGATGGAATATGATTGTGTGATAAATAAAAAGGAGATGTTTCAAAAAAACCTGGGAAGACTTATATGAATTGATGCAGGAGAGAAGAAGCAGAAGAATAATCTATACAATAACAGTAATATTGTAACAATAATCAACTTTGAAAAATTTCCTAATTCTGATCAATATAATGATCCACCATGACTCTAAATGTATCTTAATTTAAAAAAGCTAGAGAACTGATGGACTCTGAGTGCAGTTCAAAGAATATTTTTTTCTTTATTTCTCTTGTTTTTTGTTTTAACGTGGCAAATGTAGAAATATATTCTTCATGATTTCGTATGTATAATGTATATTGTATTTCTTGTCTTCTCAGTGGGAAAATTTTTTAAAAAGGCTTCTCCAAAGTTACTTTTTTAAAAAAAAAAAAAAACCATACCTTCTGTCTTAGAATCAATACTGCGAATTGGTGCTAAGGCAGAAGAGTGGTAAGGGTGGGCAATGGAAGTTAAGTGACTTGCCCAGGGTCACACAACTAGGAAGTGTCTGAGGCCAGATTTGAACCCAGGACCTCCTATCTCTGGGCCTGACTCTCAATCCACTAAGCCACCCAGCTGCTCCCTCCAAAGTTACTTTTAAAAGTTCTTAAATGAAAAAACAGACAAACAAAAACAACTCTTATCTTCTTTCTTAGAATCAATATTGCATATTGATTCCAAGGCAGAAGAATAGTAAGGGCTAGGCAATGGGGATTAAGTGTCTGGCTCAGGGTCACACAGGTAAATAGTGTCTGAGGTCAGATTTGAATCCAGGACTTCCCATCTCTAGGTCTGGTTCTCAATCCACTGAGCCAACTAATTGGCCCCCAAAGTTATTTTTTATGGTAGAATATAACCAGTCTTCTTTGAAGTATTTAAACTGTGAAACTGGAATCACCACCTTTAAGTGATCATCCAAGAGATGTTTTTTAGTAGTCAAGTAGGAATATGTTTTTATTTATTGACCTGGTTAGTGGGTATGAGTTAGTTTTGGAGTCAGGAGGCCATGGTTGTCATTTGACTTCAGATCTTCACTAACCATTTAATCCCTGAGCCTCAGTTTTCACATCTGTAAAATGGGGATAATAATCTTTGTGCCACCTAAGTCACAATGTTATTCTGAAGCTATACCTTTTAGGCCATCTGTGAATTCTAAAAAAGATTTTAATAACTGTATTTCATTATAACATTTCTTTTGTAATTCTATGTATTTTTATTCATTTAAAAACATTATTCTCAGAAAGGATACATAGGTTTCATAAGATTACTAAAGAGGTCCATGACACAAGGAAAGGTTGGAGACCCCTGATCTATAGAAATAAATGTAAACTATTATTTTTGTACTATAGAATATGCTAATAGAGAAAAGAGTGAATTCGATAGGAATGGTGGTCCTGGACATTGTCTGATCAGTTACCTATTCAATTAGAATTTAGGAATCCTGACTTCTCTTCCCATATTTGTTACCATATCAGGCAATACCAGGTTAGAAAGAAGTCCTCAAGGTAGAAACAAGATGATTCAAAGAACAAAAGAAACCCACCTCCTTATGTAGATCCCAAGTATAAGAGTCATATTTTACATTCAAGTATGCTTTAAGATTTACAAAGTACTTTTTGAGGTAGGTGATAACAGTAGTATTTTATAGATGAGGAAACTTTAAGCTCAGAGAGACTAAATGACCTTTCCATGGTCAGTCACCCAGGTATTAAGTACCAGAGCTGAAGTAATAAAACCAGACATATGGTATTGGACAGAAATACAAAAGGGGGGTAGAGAGAGATGAGCAAATCTTAAATTGGTCAGCCTCAGTGAGTAATTTTAGAAACATTCCTAAAGATAACTGGAGGGGTCTTGCCATATCCTAGTTTCAATGGGCCAATCAATCAACAAGTATTTGTTACATGACTTCTTTGTGCTAGGTGCCAGGGAAAAAATAAAACAATTGAGACTGACCACTGTCCTCAGAGAGCTTATTTTTGTAGTCTTTGAAATGTGAAACAAGAAAAAGCTAACCAAAAACTAGCAAAAGGGGGGAAAAAGAGGAAGATGTTTGAAGAAATAATATGCCTGATTTTATAAATTACCTTCTTCCATTTCCTTTCTCCGAAGAGACTTCCATATCAAATCAGCTTAGTTTATAAGTTGAAACATAACTATAAGGGCTCTTGCTTTCTTGGAAGTCACAACTTACAAGGAATTGTAATTTTCCTGCTTTTTGTGACAGCAAGTGAACAATTCTGAAATTAAAAACAGGACAACATATTTATTTGCTGATGAATCCTAAAAATGGAATCAAAGACAGCTTATTTTCCTCTTGCTCTATATTGCCTCTGCAGTTGGAAGGTGGTAAAATACTACCACCACTACCAGAAAAAAACAAAAATGAAACTATCAAAAAATGAACATGCTTTTGGTTGATTAGCAGAAATGACTTTTCACAGACATAGAGAGCTAAGAAGTACTGGAACAAGGTGCCTTTTTAGCAGTCATTCTGAAGGACAGAGGCTAACTTTCAATAGATCAGAACATCTGAAACCCAAGTGGACTGGACTTTATTTTCCTATTCCTTTTGTTAGAGGCTTGCCCTGACCTTTGCTCTTTTATACCATTTAGAATTTTCTGGAATAAAGTTCTAAAGTGGGAAAAATAAACAACTAAAAACCAAAGCCAAAAACTAAAGCAGATCAAACAAACTGGAGTTATCAAGAAAGGGGCCAAGGTTAGTGCTATGGAGGTCTTAAGGTCAAATGCCCACAGAAAACAAATGAAAGAAAATCGGATCTCATGGAAGAATCACTTCTGCTAAGTATATTATATCTGTATATGTGTCCATGTTTGTTTTAATTCTCTATGGGAAATTTATACCAATCCATACAGATGTACACTTTTCTGTTAATTATTCCCGATTGTGTAATAAAGGTTAATGTTGTGCAAAGAGGAAAAAAAAAATCGGGTTCTGGCTTCCCTCTCCATCCCATAAGGAAGAACAAAGAAAGACCATGTTTGGTCTACTCCCATGCCAGTCGGCCTTCTTTGTACAAAGCAGTCTTGACCCTGCCTCCTCCTTTCCCTTGATGGAGCCCCTGTCTAGAATGGTCTTAAATCTGATTTGGGATTTGAGCATTATTTGGATTAGCTCATTAGTGGGGCACCGTTCTGGCAAGCCCGCTAATCTTCGGCACTGGTGCATAGCACTGTGACAATATTAGACTGAAAATGAGAAATCTAATGAGATTAGACAGATCCCAGTGTAAATGGTCTGCAGGCACTTTGCATGGAGTTCAATGGACAGAACAGTTCAGGACTCGGATACATATGCTCAGGTGACTTGGAATAGATCTGCAGAACTACCTCGAGATAATTCCAGGATGAAAGGGAATAACCCAGTCCCTCCCCAGAAGGCTTCTTGGTATAACAAGCATTTGCCCAGATAATGAAATGCTAATTACTTGGGGGAGGAGGATGACAGGAGAAGGGGCTGTGTGTAGAATGGGAGTTATCCTGGAACTCTGACGCAGTTTTGTGTCTCAGTAGTGAGCATCACAAGAAGGTAAGGGACTAAGCTCTAATTGGCAGACCCTGGCAACAGCCTGTTATGTTCTGAAGTTCCATGCCCAGCCCTGGCTGTCTAAATAAAGTCCACTGATATTTTCCCCTGTTAAAATGACTTCCCTGGTTTTCTTAGTGCACGTTGCTGTGCTGAAGTCAGACAGAACATGCTGGTTCCCATTTGCTTAGACTGATGTTGTCAGAGGGATCAGAGAACACAAGAATCCAATAGTGCTTGATTTATGATGTCCAGATGTGGTTATGGGGCTGCACACAATGGATGGGGGCTTTGTGCTTCCATTCCCTTTGCCTCCTCCCTCAACCAAGGAAGAAAATAAAAGTTTCCATGGACGCCCCCCTTTCCCCCCCCCTTTTTTTTGCTAGTAAGTAGAAAAATCATGCCATTAAGAAAGACTATGAGTTGGCCACTTGGGATGGGAATCCTTCTTTAGTGCTGTACAGCCCTGCCACCTAATGGTACTTTGTGGCACTTCATGAAGATTGGCTTGGTCAATCTGTAGCAGAAGAAAAATTCCCCATCTGTTTATTTAAGTAAGGTCGCTGAAACAAAATCCTTGGGCCAAAGGAGGCCAGAAGGTATAGATGGTCAATATGTTTCTGTATGAGACAATGCCGTTTATTTCTTCACCATCCCTCCTTTGTAAAGTAATGAATGATCACTTGGATTCAAAAGTAAAGAATCATTGATCGATCAATGGATGTCTGTAGTCTACTATGTTCCAGGCATGGAGGTAGGTACTGGGGATATAAAGACAAAAATGAATCTCTACCTGTCCCCAAAAGGCTTACTTTCTATTGGGCGGAACAACACGCATTCGTATAAGTATATACAAAATATAGAAATCACCTAAAAATTGACTGCTAGCCAATTATAGGATTATATGTCTCTCTCTCTCTCTCTCTCTCTCTCTCTCTCTCTCTCTCTCTCTCTCTCTCTCTCATTATATATATATATATAAGCATATATTATATATATATGTGTGTGTATATGTCTGTATGTGTGTATTTATTTATTTAGGATTTTAAAAAGATATTATTAGGAGAAATCAAGGCAAGAAATTAAAGGGGGATGTATTGTCATATCTATAATATCTACATGGTTTTTAAAAATTCAAATGGAAATTTAGGACCACTAGGAGTGTGAGCCCACTACAGGAACACAAGAACATTCAAAAATCCCAAGACCAACAGAAAAAAAAAAAAAGGAGTGTCAGGCTTCCCTAGATGTCATTTATACACTTTGAGGTCCAGGAAAGGGAACTGAGGGGAGTGTATATTTGTGTTTTTTGGGGGTGGGGGTGTTGCTGGTGGAAACTACCTTGAAAACAAATGCCTTTGTGTGTTTTAATACTTTATTGACAACAAAGGGAACAGCAAAGATATGTTGGGAAGACCTATATGAAACTGTGATGAGTGAAAAGAGCATAACCAAGAGAACATTATATACAGCAACAGAAATATTGTTTGAAGAATGATTTATGTATGTCCATCTGGAGAGAAAGAACTGATAAATAGAAGAAAGACAGTTTTATATATCCATATATCTTCTTGTCAAATGATACCTTCTCTAATTGGAGAAGGGGAGGGAGGGAGTTAACTGGGTATTTTAATGTAACAAACAAACAGATGAATAAATTTAAATTAAAAAATGCATGTTGGAACCCACATTTATTTTTGTTTAAATTGAATTATTTTATGCGTACATTAGGCATACCCATGAGCCTTTTGGTTCAGTAAACTTAGTTTAAATTTGTACCTGTGGGTTTCAAATATTCTTGGGTGGGGAGTGAAAAGAGAAAGAAAAACCACTCCAAATTTTAGGTGGGAGAAAGCACATTTTGGACTTCAAATCATTTTTCTATGCATCCTTCATTCAGTGACAAAAATAGTTGAAATAGCCTCCCTTTTATAAGAATAAAAACTATCAAAGCAGAAAGGGGAGGAGGGGGTGCTATGTGTTCTTTTGACCAAGTCATTCATGGATGAATTTTTTTTCCTTCTTGAGTTTCATGAGCCTCCACTGTAGCTGAGTAGTATCCCATTGTTTCCTTTAAACAGTAATGTACTCTGAGAGGTGTTGTTTATTAATCCAAACAGGAGAAGCCAGCTGAGCTTTTGAAACAAGCACTGGGCTCTGGCATCAGAGGCACCACTCACTGGCCATCAGTAACCATGTTGCTAGGGAGATGGTTACCAAGCACAGGTGTTTTAATGGCGATTACACGTAATAGAGTAGTAGCTCCAGTGACAGCTTTCTGACACCCTCATTCTGATTAATGTCATGAACCAAACGTTTTCAAACCTCTCATGCCCCACCTGTGCCCTGGGAAGAGGGGACTCTGAAGCTGGGGTGTGATTGCTATTCAAAAAACAAAACTGAGGGAGAAGGATTGAGCTGGGGGGGTGGGAAATGGGGGGAGGCTATGGAGAAAACAAGATCAAATGATCAGGCTTAAAATGTGAGAATGAAAATAATGAAGGTAGAGAGTGTAATTAAAACACTAATACTGAGAAACTGTGCTAAAATATAGCAAGGCTAGTCCCAGAGAAGGGGGGAATCTACAGAGTATAAATTTGGGGGTTCAGAAAGTCTACCTACCCACAAATATCTCTGCTGGCCTTCCACAGTATCTGACATTTCCTGTTAGAATCAGTCCTTTGCGTTAAGACATTATCTACAGAAAGCTATTATTAAAGCATAGCAGAGCTCATCTGAGAGAACTGATGGAAATTAATCCACATTAATGGGTGCCAATGGGTTAATCCCATTAGCTTTTTCCACCTTGCTAAGTACAGAATCCTTGAGGGAATGGCTGAGACAGCACAGAATGGGTTAATTCTGTTTTAGGGGTGAGGAGTCTGGGAAAGGCCTTGGTCTTTATATGGAAAAACAGCTGCTTGACATAGTTTAAAGAGAGCTGTACCTGTATTCAGGAATCTTTCATTAAAATCTTGTGCTCTCATCAGAAGAGCTGTGTGACTCTAGACCACTTACTGAACCCCTCAGAGCCTAGGTTTTCTTAGCAGTAGAAGGGAAAAGATACATCCAGATGTGTACCTACAGAACCTCATGGGATGCTTATGGGGATCAAATGGGAAAATGTATGTGAAGTGCCTCTATAAATGTCAGAGATCATTTTGCTGTGTCAGGATGGTAGAATTGGGGAGGAAACATGGTTTGGGGATGCTGCGAAACCAGCAGGTAACCTTAAGTGGGTCAGTGGTTAGAGTGCTGAGCCAAAAGCCCAAAGACTCATGTTTCAGGGTTCAAATTTGGCTTCAGACACTTATGAGCTGTGTGATCCTGGGCAAATCACCTACCCTCTTTGCCTCAGAAAGAAATGGCAAATCACTCTAGCATCTTTGCCAAGAAAACTCCAAATGGGGTCATCAAGAGTTGTCTCTTACTGGAATGACTGAACAATAACAACAACCACCTTAAGAGGATGTGAGGAATTCAAATGAACCATTTAAGACTCATCTCAAGTGCTACCTCCTAAAAGAGGACTTTTCTGATTTACCTCCAGCTTTTGATACCTTGAAATGATTTTGGATTTCTTTGGAGGTGTTCAAGGAGGACCAGCACCTCTGATGTGAGGGCTTACCAAGCCCTTTCAGGGTTGCTCATCCCCTTTTGGTGGTTACCTTTCACTCAACTATCACCTGTGGCCCCAAGAAGCTGAAGCATGAACAGCAGCCATGCCCTGAAAAACTATCTCAGCAGATGGGCTAATCCATGATGAAGGTAACTAATAGGTCTTGAAGCCATCCATGACTTTGGGACAATGTCTACCCCAAGCATGCGAAAACATTCCCTGAATGAGCAGATGAGAACAATTTGTTCCAATAGTCAGAAAGGTGGCTGTAGGAGGTGCTGTAGAAAACTTAGAGCTTGGTCAGAAGAAGCTAAGGTCATCTACTGCACCCTGAGCCATCACCACCTATCTTCCTGACTTGTCTTGCCACTGGACTTCTGTATAAATGGAGATTTTTGAACCTTGAACTTCATCCCCCAGAAATCCCTTAGTATTTCCCCAAATTCCCTTTAATCTCTTTTGCAGCTTCATATTTGCATGATCACGTTATAGTTTTATGAGTTGTGTAGCTCCTCCCTCTTCTTCTCTTCTTCATGAGCGTGGCTGAAGTTAGTTTAGCACCTTTTCACTCTAGTTTTTTATGTTAGTTTATTATTAATAAAACTTTATTTCGATATAGTAGTTATTGAATATTAATTTTCATCATTATATTTGGAAGACTCTGATGGAGAGAATGAAGCTAATGACTTTGGGCAACCCTGCCTCACTTAAATGTAATTCATGTGCAAGTCTGATTTCATTGGTCCTTATGAAAACTAAGGACTAAACCCTACTTGTATTTATGTATGTATAGATTGCCACTCCCTCATCCATATTCCCCCAACCCTTCCCAAAAGAAAATAAACTCCTCAAAGGAGGAGATTATTTCTGGGGGTGGAGGTTCCCCCAAATAACCAAATAAACTATAATTCTCTGAGAATCCTGAGTTGATAGCAATTTTCTTCAGTTCAACTAAGCATTGATTAAGTCCTATGGTAACAGAATCATAGACTATTAGAAATGGCTGTTTTGGGGGCAGCTGGGTAGCTCAGTGCAATGAGAGTCAGGCCTAGAGACGGGAGGTCCTAGGTTCAAATCCGGCCTCAGACACTTCCCAGCTGTGTGACCCTGGGCAAGTCACTTGGCCCCCATTGCCCACCCTTACCACTCTTCCACCTATGAGCCAATACACAGAAGTCAAGGGTTAAAAAACAAAAACAAAAAAAAATGGCTGTTTAGTTCTTAGAGATCTAATCCTCTTTTCATAGTTGAAAACAATGACCTCCAGAGAAGTAAAGTCATTTTCTCCCAAGTTCATTTGGTTATTTAGAAAACAGAGGGAGTAGGTATTTGGAGTCCGGTCTCCTGACAGCCAGTCAGTGCTAACCATACTGCCTTAGGCTAGCCCTGGTTAATGTATATTACATGAATTAAATATTTTGTTATTGAACTATTGTACTCAATTGATAACAAAAATAATTGCATTTTATTATGAAAACTTTAAAAAAAACTTTAGCAAAGTCTTTTTATTGTCCCTGCTGAAGAGCAAAAGTATAGTATTTTCTTAAAACAGTAAAAAAAAAAATAAACCTAAGCCTTGTAAATGAATACAAATGTAATTCAGAGCAGCCCCAGCACTCTATCTTCAGCATAATGACATAGGCAAAGCCTGGATTTCTACCCTGAGAAGTGAATGATGGGATCTAGTTGAGATTATGGGGCTTGCAGCTGCATCATACAGAAATAAAGCTCTAGGCCATGAGGTCCCGTTAGGAAAAGGTGAGGCAATGAATTATTTTTATAGCCTGAAAATGACATATCTCATTCATTCAATGAGTTATTTGCCCCCTGGATTGAATTCACAGACCTAGGAGTAATACAAATGTGTCTGTTTCTTTGTCTTTTGGGGTAGGTAGGAAAGTGGAAGGACCTGAAGGATGGGACAGAAGGACTGATATAAATGTTTGAAAGCTTCATTTAATAGACCAAGGTCACAGTAAGATCTGAGATCCTTGACCCTGCCTCATCATAGAATAGACTCTTTCTGCTGCAAGAGTTTTGAAATCTGGCCATTTCTGCAACATCTCTCTCCGGGATGAAAATACCACTAGATCTGTAACCTTGCTAGGTCTTAAAGGAGTGATTGTGATATATTCCAAAAGGGAGGCACATTTCTTCTTTTCTGCTCTACTTTCTGTTTTGGGATGCTACACTAATTTGGGAAGGAAGGAAGAAAGGAAAAGAGGGAGGGAACGAAGAAAGAAGAAAACTACCTACCTGGTAGAAATGAATTTAACTTTTTTCCCCTCAAATCACATCAGAATTGGCCTTGTAATTTTTTGTTACCATGTGGTGTCTCTTTTCCTAACGAGTATTTGCTGGTACATCTCACTGTGTCTATAAATATTCACGGTATTATTTTAATGAAAACTACCATCGATGGAGAAAAGGTAACGGTTTTTATGCAAATGCTACTGTGTTCTGTTTTAATATCTGGTAAAAATCAAACCTCAGCCTTTAGTCCTATTTAAATAAAAACATCACTTGCCTCCAGAGATCCAAAAAAGAAAAAAAAATACCAAACCCCAGAATATATTTTCCTAGCTGATTGATGCTTTTCCATTTATTTTTAAATGTAATTTTTCCCCAGTAAGGAATTGTTCTCCTGAATGTCAAGGAGGAAATATTTCCCAAATCATGCACTCTGATTGGCTGGTTTGGGCCTAATCAGATAGCTCTGTTGTGGGGGGATGGATGTAGGAGAAGAGGAAGGAGGGAGTGATTTGTCACACTGGTTTTTCAGCCATTGCTAAAGAGCTGCTTTGTAACACCAGCCTGCCAAATCTCGAGGCCACAATCAAATTATCCTCCCCCTCTCTCTACCGCCTCTCTTCCTCTATGCCCCCCCCCAACAATTGTACACATACATACACACCCTACCTCTTCAGATCTATCACTGACAGAAGAGTTATTAAACAAAAACTCAGCCCAGGGAATTAATAATCACAAAGATTCATTTCTTTATCAAATGTTGTGGCCTGAAGGAAGAGCTCTTTATGCTTGCAGAAAGACCATAGCCCATTAATCACTGGAGGGGAGGGCTGTGGGCTTGTGATTTTTAATACTTGTCAAATGAGAAGCACAAGATAGAAAGAGATCTGAGAAAATGTTTACTCTTCAGAGGTCATAGACCTTGTTTTCAGAGGATTCCACCTGTTTCTTGGTTAGGGTGGGGATTTTTTTAAGGCATTGTTAATTCTGTGAATGCATTTGGGGTCGAAGATGAGGGGAGTTGGACTAGAAGTGCCATCGTTTGACTTTTAAGTCCTGGATTTTTGATGGTTCTATTGCATTTGTAATCAGAGGACTGAGGGAAAAAGGAGAAAAGCCCAGATAAATGCATGTAGGATATCCTGCTGCATTACAAGTGGTATCATTCTTACAGCTTAACTCTTAGCTCAAATCCTTTTGGTGGCTACTATCCCCTAGTCAGTTGGAATGAGTCTGGAGGAAAAATGAAGCCTGGGTCAGAAATAGCCTCTCTTTGTTATTCTTTTTTTTTTAGCTAGGAAAATTAATTTTATTTATTTTTTATTTTTTAAACATTTATTAATATTTCTTTTTTAGAAAAGTTAACATGGTCTCTTTGTTATTCTTGACCTTGCACACTCAGAACCTTGTGACTTCTAATGCTCAGAGGTGGGAGGGAAAAGAAGTAGGGAAGCGGCTGGTGGTAGGATTTGAAATCAGTGTGTTTGGCTGGGATGAGAGGGTAATCTGTCCTATAGTCATCAGTCTCTCACTTAAGCAGAGGTTTGTCAGCTTGGGTAAGGCCTTCATCTTTATCACAGCAGAATGAGTGTCTTCAACCCATGTCTGCATTCCCTGATTTTCTGATTATAAGATGTGCTGCCCTAGAAGTTTCTTGCTATTGAGGAGGTTGCAATTACAAATCAGAACCACTTGTTCTCCGCTGCTCTGATGACTATCATGACCCACATCTGTGTATGGCACTCAGTGTGATATCCATAGGAGTTAAACATGTGGGTTGAGTGCTTATGAGTTTCTAATAGGGAGGAAAAAGAAGTCATTTGGAAGGAAAACTTCCCTCCATTGCTTCAGTTGTAACTGACTCTGGAGAGACTAGGGAACAACTGTTTCTCCAAGGTCATCTGAGAACCTTCCTTTGAATTATCTTTATTGGAGCTGCCTTTCCCAAACCCACTAGCTCACTATGTGACCTTGGACAAATGATGTCATCACTCTGGACCACAGTTTTTCATTATTTGTATGTAATCTTTGTGTCAGAGATTCCTTCCACCACCATACACTTTAGGACTTGCCAAACATCTCTGTTTCATATGTCCCAATCCATCTAAGAATGTTGGTATTTGTCACTCCTGATCTCATTAATTTGGCTCTTTTATCTTTATCCTAGGAGAAACCTTAACACATGGTACTTCCACAAGAATGACCATTAGCTCTTCTATATGGGTTACTCAGGTTCATAAGACATCACGGCAGAATTGGTTTTATTTATATGATAAGGAATACAGAAGGGACTGAGACCCAATCCCAAAAAAGAATGAAGAGATGCCCTCCCACCAATTAGTGAGCCTCTGTCTTACTTCAGAACCCTTTACAAACCTGGGTTTTGTAATTCTAACTTAGAATCCACTGTTAAGTTCCCTTGCTTTCTGGAATATCATAATTCCATGCCTTCTGGTCCTTCAGTGTGGATGCAACCAAGTCCTGTGTTATCCTAACTGTGGCTCCATGATATCTGAATGATTTCTTTTTAGCAGCTTGTAGTATCTTTTCCTTGGTCTGGAAGTTCTTGAACTTGACTATAACATTTCTGGGCATTGTCAACTGGCGATTTAATGCATGAGGTGACCTGTGGATTCTTTCAATCTCTACTTTACTCTCTTGTTCAAGAAGGTCAGGGCAGTTTTCTTGGATAATTTCCTGTAGAATGATGGCTAGGCTTTTTATTTTGTCATGATTTTCTGGTAGTCTAATAATTCTTAAATTGTCTCTCCTAGATCTATTTTTCAGGTCTGTAGTTTTATCAATGCAATGTTTCATTTTTTCATTCTTTTGATTTATTTTTATAGACTCTTGCTGCCTTGTGAATTCATTTGCTTCTAGTTGTTAGATTCTAATGTTTAAAGACTGAATTTCATCCCTGTCTTTTTGGTCATCCTATTTAAGTTCTTTTCCCATTTTTCTTCAGCCTCTCTTAATTGTTTTTTGAATTGTGTTTTGAGTTCTTCCAAAGCCTGAGTCCAATTTGCTGGAGTTCCTGAGTGTTTGCTTGGTGTTCCTTGGCCCTCCTCTGTTCCATTTGTTCTTTGTTCATTACTTGAATAGAAGTTGTCAATTGTAATTTCTTTTTTCTTTTTCTGTTGTTTACTCAATTTTTTTCCTTCTTCCCTCCCCACCCCTTTTGAGTGTATTCTTGATCCTCTGTTTATTTGCTGAATCTGTGGGTTCAGAATACTCTCTTCTTAAGAAGCTTCTTCTTTGCTCTGTTGATTAATTGGATTAGGCTGATAGAGCTGACCTGTTGTATTAATTAGCCTTAAGGCCAGATCTTCCCTAGCTTCCAGCAGAAGCTGAAGGTGAGGGTAAAGATGCGGAGGCTTAAGGTAATATCCTTGTCCTCCTCTCAGCTCCTTTCTGTCAGCCCCCTCCCTGCCAGCTGCCAGGTCAGAGCCCTGAGCTTCCAGTGGTGGTACTAAGGTACTCTATTGTGGTTACAGCCTTTGTTTTGGGATCCCACTCAGCCAAATTCTTACTGCATGTTTCAATGTTGTAGATGGGGGAGGGTTGTTGGAGACTGAGCTTCCCTGCCCTCTGAAACCTTCTTATCTGCACTATTGATAGACAGGTTTAAACCAGCCAAACTGATCTGAAGATCTGGATGTGCCCTGAGGCCCAAACCTCCAGAGGCAGAGGCCCAAGATGGAGAAGTGCTGGCTGAAGGCTGCAACCAGGCTGCCCTCCTCTCTGCCCCTTTCCTTCAGCTGCCTCCCTGCCAGCTGTGGTCAGAGCCCTGAGCCTTACATAGCTTTAGTAGCAAGGCACTCCCTCTAGTTGGAGCTCTCACCCCAAGATTGTAGTAACCACGCAAGCCTCAGCACAGGAGGTGGGGAAAGGGTCCTGGGATGTTCCTTCTTTTTCTTAAACCCAAGAATTCAACCTTCTCCGCATACCTTTTAAGTTGAATCCAACAGGAGGGTCCCAGGCTGTCCTGTTGTTGGATTTATTTTTTATTGGTGTGGAAGGGTTTTCACAGAGGATATGACTTTTGCTGTTTCTAAGCCACCATCGTGACTCCGCCTCTTGACTGATTTTGAATTGAGATACAGTAGATGTACAAGATAAAAGTATGGGACATAAAAAAGAGTAGTTTGTGAGTAGATTAGAAAGGTAGAAAGGCCTTGAAAAACAGTCTTAATCACCTATATTTTATTCAGTATGCAATGGGGACTATTGGAGATGGTTATAGTGTGTGTGTGTGTGTATCCTTACCTTCCATCTTAGAATTAATATTGTATATTGGTCCTCATGCAGAAGAGGGGTAAGGGCCAGGCAATGGGGGTTAAGTGACTTTCCCAGTGTCACACAGCTAGGAAGTATCTGAAGCCAAATTTGAATTCTGGACCTCCCATCTCTAAGTCTGGCTCTCTATCCACTGAGTCATCCAGCTACTTTGTGATGGCTATAGAATATTAAAGTCAATCTGCCGTGTTTTCTTTTCACTTTTGCTACATGGAGAAATAGGGTCATGTTGAAGCTATTACTGATACAGTACTGAACTACCCATTTGCAACCTTCTTGACATGGTCATTGTGGAGAAGGATCACATTCTTAGGGAACATAAGTGGGAGAATGAACAGGATACATTTTTAGGAAGATACTGAGGCACGGAACCACTATAAACATGAATTGAGTCTAACCTCATTAAGAGGCACAGAAAATGCAGATGTTTGCCTCTTTATTCCTAATTACACCCAAATCTTTTCCTTGGACTATCACCTAGCACTTTTGGAGTTAATAATATATGAGTGACAAGGGGAGCTATGAAGGGAGCAAATCTTTCTTTAAAAGGAACATTTTTTACAGAAATCCTATTTTCTCCAGGGCTCAAAGCCACACTGATTTTAGTGGATTAAGTTCTGTAGTTCCACTTCAGGGATAGATTTTAGGTCAAGACCAAGTCTATGAGTCTATGTGTCTGAGGGAGGGAAGTAGAGGAGGAGAACTCCAAATAAAACCAAGTCAGTGATTTCTAGAATAGTCAGACAGGACTTCTAAAGGGAATGCTAGAGAATTCTATTGAATACTTCTTGGAGAGGGAAGGCAGAAGTGGATACTATAATAAAGATGGTGCCACAATTCATGCCAACATCTTTTGGATTTTTGCCGCAGGGTCACTGTCAATGCCAGTTCGGAGAGGCACATTTTTCTCACTTTTTACATGCCCATTAAATTTATTCTTTTGTCAGTTCTAGCTAGTTTTATGTGATTATTTCTGTCACCTCAGGATGTTATTCCCCCTTAAGTCATATCACTTAGGGCAAAAAAGCAGTCTATTTCCTTGTCTGTACCAGTTTAAGTGTGCTGGAAGTCTAATCCATAATGGCCTGCAGTAGTTTGGGTGTCTGGGTGGCAGGTTTTTGCTTTTTGTATTGGAACATATTAGAGATAGTGCCCAGGGATTCTAAGAATTAATGGGATTCTCGTTAAGGCTGCATAGTACGACTCAGCTGATTAAAACAGCATCTTTGCATTGAGAGAATGAACATTGCCTTTGTTCCATTAAAGCTGTTCTCTCACCTTTCAGCCAAGAAGCAGTATCTGTAAATGTCTGTAGGTCTGTAAATGGGGAAATGATATCAGGAACTCCAATCCTCTTATTAACAGTTCAAAGGTGTAATGGATATTAGAAAGCTTTTGAGCTTAGGCACTCATTTGCTTTCTTTTTAATTAACAACCCTCCTGTCTTTTTTTACTTCCTGTCTGGATTGTACAAACTTCCATACAATTCTGAGCAAGCAGGGATTGCTGTTGGGGACCAGGGTGAAAGCCTGAGTCTAGACTATAATCCAGTTTTCAGTGAAAGACTGACAATGAAAGGAACAAAACTGAGGGAAACAGTGGTGATAAAAATGAAGAAAACATCTTTATTTCACTTGAAAGAAATGAAAAGGGAAAGAGAACGATATTAACTCTTTTGGGGCTACTGCATTGTTTTGAATTTTCTGGGAGTCCTAAAATAATGACTGTCCTGCATCCCGTAGGCATTGTCATTGAAGTACTCACATGGGAATTGGGAATCTTTTTAACTACATCATTGAAGGCTTACACATGAACTGGACTGTGAAATCCCCAGAGGAATCTTTGGGTAGGGGCAAGATGAATCAGAGAGGAATGATTTGGAGACAGTCCTACCAAGATTGAACCCAGTTTACACAAACTCATGGCATGTGGTTCTGGCCCACAGACTATGCTCTTCATTATTCCTTAGGGATGGTCATGTCTGGCTTTGGATTTCTTTTCAAGCAGTTAGATATTTTTCACTCCTTACGCTCAAAAGTATCATCCTTCTACTTTAAAAAAATTCTCTTCACCACAGAAACTTTTTCCTAATTAATCAATAAAATAAAATGTAAAAAGAATTCTCTTTAATATTATCTATACCCTGTTTTTTACTGTTTAACCACATAATTCTCAGGTGCCATTAATTACTCTGCACCTAGGATAGTGAAAGGAGTCATGAGACCTAGATTCTAGGTTCTAGTCCTGGTCCTGTCATTAGCAATATGACCTTAGGCAAGCCATTTCCCTTGCTGGCGAATAATAATACCATAAATTATATTATTATCCCAAAAAAATGCAGCCAAGAAGATATCAGTAACTACTAGCCAATATGTCTACTGCCTCATCTCTATAAATCTTTTTGAAAATGGTTTATATCTATTTATGGATATCCAAGTTTATACTTGTGTCATGAATATGCTCAATGAATATATAAGAGAAGGGAACAGACTTTGGTACATGATTTTCTCGTGCAAACTATATCTTCCCTGTCAAATAATTGACCTAAGAGGTGTCAAAAAACAAGCTCTTACTGTTTGTTAATGTTTCTAAGACTAAGTCTCCCTATTTTGTTTGGGGCAGCTAGGTGATGAAGTGGATAGAGTGGTGGGCTTGGAGTCAGGCAGACCCAGTTTTGTGAGTTCAAATCTGGCTTTACACACTAGCTGCATGATCCTGGACAAGTCACTTAATCCCATTTGCCTCAGTTCCTCATTTGTAAAATTATCGGGAGAAAGAAATGGCCAACTGCACTAATAGAAAATCCCATATGAGGTCACAAAATATTGGACCTGATTGAAATGACTGAATGACAACTCCCTGTCTTTCTCAGGCTGAATGAGAAGCTTGATCCTACTACTGATGGACACAGGAGTTTTGATCTGTTTTGTTTCTGACCTGGGCTGGTTACTCCCCCTCACATAGCGTAGTAGCCTGTCCTTCCTACCTTCCTTCCTTCCTTCTATCCTTCCTTCCTTCCTTCCTTCCTTCCTTCCTTCCTTCCTTCCTTCCTTCCTTCCTTCCTTCCTTTCTGTCTTTCTTTCCTTCCTTTCTGTCTTTCTTTCCTTCCCTTCTAACCGAGAATCAATATGTATATTGGTTCCAAGGCAGAAGAGTGGTAAGGCCTAGGCAATGGAGGTTAAGTGACTTTCCCAGGGTCACACAGTAAGGAAGTATCTGAGGCCAGACTTAAATCAAGGACATCCCATCTCTAAGTCTGACTCTCAATCCACTGAACCATCTAGTTGCTTCTGATACTTATTTCTTAAAGAGGCACTGAAGATTGAAATGAATCAGGCCCATATTTGAAGAAGATGAGGAGGAAAGATATTGAGCCTGTATTTCAGAATTTATAGAGTATTTTTAATGAATTCAAATTGCTGTCTATCAAAAAAGTTCTTGAATGTCAATATTTTCGTAGTGAAACTGTGTGGTTTTGTTGTATTTGGATACCACAAATTCAGAAGAATCAAAATTGTGTATGAACCAAAGGACTACAAAATGACACATAATGGGCATGAGTGGGCATATCACCAATGGTAATGTGCGTATATAAAATAATGTAAGTGACATTGAGTACTTGTAAGCCCAGAAAAGATGAGTTGGTCTGGTATCAGAAGCAAGGGATGGGTATAATAACCAAAAATAAAGGTAAAATAATCAGAAGAAGACCTCTACTCCATTTGGTAGATATTATAGAATGAAATAATTTTGAGAATTTGAAGGAGCCTCAGTAGCTATCTAATCCAGCACATTCCTGTGAAAATTTCCACTATGATATATGTGACAAGTTATCATTATGTTTCGAGGCAATGCATTCTACTTTCATGTAACTTTGCTATGAATTTTTTCATGATGTCAAACTTAAATTTGCTTCTTTGCAACTTTTCTCTGCTAGTTTTATACTCTTGAAGCAATCAGAATAACTCTTAAAAACAAATATTATGTCCCCCTTGAACCTTCCCTTCTTCAGGCTAAACATCCCAAGTTCCTTTCATTGAATCTCAAGGTCTTTCCCCATCTTATTTGCTCTCTTTGGTGTGGTCACCACGTCATCAATAATACCTTTCCTAAATTATGATGCCCAGAAGTGAACACAATATCCTAGAGAACAGGAGTATAGAGGGAAATGATCACCTCCTTATTTCTTGAAATGACACTTTTCCCAATGCAACCCAAGATTAGTCTTCTTTTGTCTGCCATATTCTATCATTTATATACTGAATTTTTAGGGCACTAAAATCCCAAAATCTTTTTTTTTTCAGAATAGCTACTATACTATCTAGTTATGCATTCCCAATATGCTACTTGTGAAGTTGATTTTTTTATGCTCAGGTTTAAGATTTTGCAACCTCCTAAATTTCATCTTATTAAATTCAGGCAAATGTTCTAGCCCATGGGTTCGCAAAGTGGGACCTGCCAAATCTGTCCCAATGCCTATTTTTGTACAGCTTTGTCTTAGAGCTAAAAGTTATTTTTAAAATTAAAATAATGTTATGTCATAATTAAAAATGTGAAAACTATTTCTAGCTCCTAGCCTAGGTCGTACATAAACAAGTGTGCTGGATTTGGTTCTTAGACAATAGTTTGATGGCCCCCTATACTAGTCTGTTAGAGTCATTTTATATTCAGATGCTTCTCTTCAGTATGTTAGCTATTCCTCCCAGTTTCATGTCATCTATAAATCTGATTAGCATGTAATATAGGTGTTTATCCAAATCATGGCTAAAAATCAATCAACAAACACTTAATAAGAACTTATGTGAAGAACAAAAGATTAAGAATATCAAAAGAATTAATGACAAAAGAGATTAAAGGTAGGGGGAAAGAACCTACTTGTACAAAAATATAGCAGTTCTTTTTACAGTGGAAAAGAACTGGAAGAGAAGGGATGTCCATCACTTAAGAAACTGCTGGACAAGTTGTGGTATATGCTTGTAATATAATACTATTGTGCCATAAGAAATAACAAGATGATCACAAAAAAACCTGGAAAGACTTATAAGAAGAGATGCAAACTGAAGTAATGTGAAGATGGGATTAACTCTCTCCTGTCCATTTTTAGATTTAATCACCAGAAGCAAAAAAATAAATTTGAGAAGAACACAGTAAATAAATGATTAGGGATATATTATTTTGGTACTTCCATGGGTCAATGATCTTATGAGTATGGTTACCCCCTTCACTGGTGCAGAATGCAACTCATTGGTGCTTTCTCATCAATTCCACATGCAGAAGAAAAGTTTAGTGCAAGGCATGATTTAAATTATTTTCCCTTTATGATAGGCTTTGAATTCATTATAATCTCTCAGGGTTAGGATCAATATGAAGCTCTGGTAAGTTGTCTAGTCAAGGCACCATAGGCATTAAAAAAAAGAAGGTGGCTTGTTTTAAAGGGGAAAATGACTAGAATTGTATGCGTTCTATGGGAGAGTGGAATGTGAAACAAGTGTCTGCCACTCACTGCCTGCATGATCATGAGCCAATCACTAGGTGTATTAATTTCTCTACTAATGAAATGAGAATACAAAAAGAAAAATTATCCCTACTCTTAAAAAATTAACATTCTTTCCAAATTATGCTATTTAACTTAATATTCTAAAGTTGTAAGCTAAGAATTAACTGTGTAGTATTAGTCTTCAGAGGTCTACGATAGCATCAGGAAGATATAGAGGGCTTTCAGGATGTGCTGGTAAATGTTTAATAACCAACCTCTCCAATTCTACCCCATAACACACTTTTAAATTTAATTTGCATTATTAACACTTTTTCTAGTACTGAAAATCAATAAAACAACAAACCAAACCATGATTTTTAGTGTTTGATGGTTTCAGAGGTATAAATCCTCATACTGAAAATTTAATAATTGGTTCTGCAATAGCCAATTTGAGTTAGCTCCAGAACATCCTTGGATCCAGTCCTACATCTGTCAGGTATTAGCTTGTGACCATGGGCAAGGCCATTAATCGTTAAGTGCTCCCAACAACTCTAAGGTGATAAAGTGTAGAGAAGTCACCATTGTGCACTCGTGGTGGGATTCTCCATCCAAGGGTTTTCCCCTTTACAAGTGAGTCACAAGTCTGAACAAGAAAAAAGCTGTAAGTTATTTTGCAAAAGTGCTTTGTGCTTTAAACTATAAACCACTAAAATATGCCCAAGATTTCTTTTCTCAGGAATTTTGAAGATTACCTTGATTCTCTCTTATACATTTATCATACTATAGTTTTCATATAGTTATTTGTGTATGTGTCACACCCTATTAGATTATCAACTCCATGAGGGCAGTTATTATACCTGATTGATATTTGTTCTCTCTTTTAGTGTTCTGATCCTGGCAGGTACTTAATAATAATGTTTGTTGAATGAAAAAATTGCTATAAATAATTCCCAAGTGTAGGTATGCTTTTCTGTGTACATACTTCATTTTAGGAAGAAAAAAATAACATTGTTGGGGAAGCACTTTGATTAATGTCTACTTGTTAATGTTATGTCTACTTGTTATAGTCTTTTATATACTAAGATTCTCTTTTTGTGGGGGTATAGCTATCCTATACCTGATATCTATAGTGTGTCTTGTGTATCTTTTGGAAAGGAAACCCTGTTAACCTGTTTTCAGAAAGCCTAGAGACATGAGCCATAGTAAAGTTTTTTGTTTTTTTAAAGATTTCCCCTTGAATTTTGCTGGGGTGGAGGCAACAAGCTGGAGTTGGGCAATGGCCATCTCTAAGAGAAATCCGTATCCATATAAATCCAGAATGAGAGCCTTTTTGTGGACAGCACACCATACCACCACCCCTACCACCTTTAGAATGGGGTAACGTTGGCTCACTCCAAGTTATGTATATCAATCCATTCAAAACACCTGTATTGATCTGATATACCACCTCATTACAATTACTCTGGGCAATACTGTGGCTATTTTGCTAGGCTGTCCCATTCATTTGAGAGCCAAGGTACAGAAGAGCCAGGGATTTTTATCAAAGGGGGAAAAGGAAAAATTTCACTTAAGTTCGTGCCCCCTGATATGTAATAAGGCATGGATAGGAAAAAGTCAAAAAAAGCTCCCAGTTTCATGACTCATTAAAAGAAATGGAAAGAGTAATCCACTGGACAGTGGTCAGTAAGCAGGAGACCGGCAGGTATTATGAAAATGATGTGTTGTTTTTGATGATTCTTGATGCTTATGTTGTGGTTTTCAAAACTACTCATTCATTAATGCAGGCCAGGTAGCACTCATAAAATGCCATTTTCCAAAAAGTCTTGAGATTCTTGGATGAATGAATACCAGCTAGCTTCTTATCTATCCAACTACTTTCTGAAAACCCCTTGGCTACCAGTGAAGAAAGTTTGCTACTTTGAAAACTTAAACCTGCTTATTATTTGCTAGATTGTTGCATCTTCTTGTCTTTATTTCTGGCAAAACTTGGAAGAGATTTCAAATGCTATCTAATCCAACCTAAAAGAAAAGAAGAATCGCTACCACAAAAAAAGTAAATGAATAATTGGCCTAAGGTGGTATAAGGAATCTTGATGGTAGGTGATACAAAGAACTGAGACTCTACCTGAAATCATTTCTCTGGGTCTAGTAGGAGGATATCTCTCAAACAAAATAAAACAAAGCAAAAATCAATTGATGTAGAATTTGAATTTGGGACCTTCTGTTGGCAGAGACCACTAGAAGAAACAAAGCCAATTCCCTGTTACAAGGCACAGGGAGGTAAAATTCATGGTTCCATTTTACAAAGCCATTACCTCTATCCCCTGGAGGGAAATGCAGTGTGGAACTTTAGTTAAAGTATTAGACTTGGACTTGATCAATGATATGTGCAAACCCCAGTGGAATTGTGCGTTGGCTAAGGGGTGTTAGGGGGGTTTGAGGGAGAGGGAAAGAACATGAAATATGTAACTAGGGAAAAATATTCAAAATTAAAAAAAAAAAGTATTAGACTTGGAGTCAGAAAGACCTGAGTTCAAATTTTTAACCTCTGACACTTAACTAGCTGTGTGATCACAGGCAACTCCTCTAACTTCCCTAGGTTCCAGATAGTTCTTTAAGAGAATCTACTAAGTAATAGATTTGACTGTGATTTGTTTGTGGCTTGTTTGTTAGTGGAAGGAATCTCACCCACATGAAATTTCAGTCAACTAGAATTTATTAAGCACCTACTATGTGCTAGTCCTGTGCTAAGCCTTGGACATTAGGACATATAAAGAAAGGCAGGGAAAAAGAGTTCCTTTTCTCAAGGAGCTCCTATCTCTTTGAAATCGCCCCTACCTTTGAGCTCCAGTCTGAGCCAAACAACTGGTCAACTAACCTCTGAGCTTCTCATGTGTTCCTGGCCCTGGGCTAGCTCAGGGCTGAGTTACTTCCCCGCAGAGTAGTACTTAATAGGCCTTCTTTCCTAAATTCTGCCATTTAGGGCTAGGCCCAGGAGGTGCAAGCTAATGTGCTATTTTTGTTTTGCCAAATACCTTTGTATCTGGCTCATTTTTGGAGCCTTGCCCTGTTAAGCACCTATTTGCAATCCTCAGTCCTCTCTTAAAACTTTTAATGTGCACAAGCTTATTCAGTCAGGGACAATCGCCAGTTGTAGTGTCATAAAAACAGATCTTGCGAAGGCTGTACTGTCTTGAGTATGTCAGATGGCTCAGAAATAAATAGGCTTAAAGAAAACACTTCTATGGAATAGATGTTTAGGTAAAGCAAAAAAAAAGAAAGAAAGAAAAAGAAGAAAGTCAAAAACACACACAAAAAACTAACAGTCTAGAAAACAGAAAGCACTAAAAAATTTTTAAAGTAACAAACTTTCTTGACTAGGAGCCAGAAACTTAAAATGGCTTGATTAAGAAGGGGCTATTAGGACCCAACTGAGCCTAGCCTGGGCACTTATCCTTCAATCAGAAGCCTTAATTGAGCCTATAAGCATTCTCTGATACTCTAACGCTGTTTTAGATGAAATAACAAGGAGTTAACTCCCTACATACTGTTATGCCAAGGATGAGTAGATTTCTTTTCCCCTTCTGGGCCTCTGCTTCTTCATCTTTAAAATGAAGGGTCCAGACTAGAAGAGCTAATCAATTGATAAGCATTCATTAAGCCTCTACTATGTTCCAGGCAGGTGAGCTAGTCGATGAATTAATTGAGTAGAGTGCTGAGCTTTGAGTGAGAAAGACTCATCTTCCTGAGTATAAGTCTGATCTCAGATACTTACTAGCTGTTTGACCCTGGGCAAGTCACTTCACCCTGTTTGCCCCAGTTTCCTCATCTATAAAATAAGCTAGAAAAAATGGTAAACCATTCTAGTCTCTTTGCCTAAGAATACCCCAATGAGGTTAGAAAGGGTCAGACATGATTGAAATGACTGAACAATTATGCCAGGCAGTGTGCTATGTACCAGAAGATAGAAAGACATAAATGAAACAGTTCTTAAAAGGGCTTTCATACTATGAAGGAAATCAACAGGTCTACACATATATAAAATGGATATAAAATATAACTTAATTTTCCAAGGGCTTGGGAAAGGAAGTTTTTACAAGTTTTTGAAGTAGTAGCTGGAGAGGAGTGATGAGGATCAGAATGACTTTTGATATTCCTTCAAAATCTATAATTCTGTAACCTTAAAACTGGAAACTATCTATGCCTGGTTCTTTTAAAAAAGAGTGGAGGATAAAGTAAATATTCCTTTAAAAATGCAGTTATACTAGAGTGAATTAATGACGGGTGAATTCATTGACCAAAAAATGGAGGGAGTTTCCAAAAGTCCCAAATTATGGTTTAATTATAAGCATTATTATTTTAGACCCTGAATCTCAGTCAGAATAATTTTACTTCTCTGGGCCTTGATTTCCTCCTCTGTAAAATCAGGGGTTTAATTAGGTCATTTCTAGTCTATTTTATTAAGATTGAAGTGCCCAAGAGCTACAGTGAATTCATTTGAATTCCATAAGCATTAAGTACCTACCATTTGCCAGGCACTGGGGACACACAAATTAAAACAAGACAGCCTTTGCCTTCAAAGACCTTACATTCTTTTGGGAGGAGTATGGAAAGTGATGGATATAGCAAATATAAAATTAATTCAGAACAATGCAAGGCAAAAAGAGGAAGGAGAGGGAACTAACAACAGGGTCAAAGTCAAAAGACATGGGACTGAAGCCTGACTCTGCCATTTACTGGCCATGCAACCATGAACAAAATCACTTCTTATTCCCTATAAAGAGAAAATAATAGTATCTGTCCTATCAATCAATCAATCATTGAATATAAGTGCCTACTATGTGCCAGGCACTAGACTAAGCTATAAGGATACAAAAAGGGCAAAAGATCTCCCAGCATTATTATGAGGATCAAATTGGACAATGTTTGTAAAATACTTTGTAAACTCTAAAGCCCTATCTAATGTGAGCTATTTATAATAAATCCATCTCACTGGGCTATCAGGCATTCTGGATAGAGAAATTGTAGCCATCAATCTCCTTACTTGCTAAAACTTTACGCCATTTAGCATTCTAATAATGTAGCCAGCCAGCTTTTTGTAACTTGAACTCCTACTTTCCTAAATAATTGAGGTTCTCTCTAACATTGCCTTTTGAACCTTAAATGACTGTCATTGACCATTTCTACTTCCAGAGTGTTTCTTGATGTGGTTCCATTCATGAACAAAGAGTGTTTGGATCTAGTGAGGTCTTTTACAATTGGAATTCAGAATCTGCCCAAAGCTTTGTGATTTTGGCATGGATTGCCCCTGTCCCCTACTTTACTTTGGCTGCAGAGACCTTTTCAGATTGTGTAGCTTGGAAATAAGAATAGACAGTAGGAGAGAGGAGAAGAAACAGAAGAAAAAGAAATTTTGAGGTATTGTAGTAGGACATGGAAAATGAAGGATTTCCTCATTTCTTTGACCTTCTACTTAACCTGGCAAAGCAACTCCCCTTGCCCGTATCATGTCTATTGCCTGTTTGCTCTGCTTTTCCTGGGCCTCCAAGTGCTGCTAGAAGACGCACAGCCATGTAGGCTTGGCCCATTCCAAATTCATGCTGTCCAACTTCAGCTTAGTTTTTCTCCATGTTAGGCAGTCATTTTGTTTTTCTCTGGTACACCCCTGAACTGACTCCCTACACGAACTATTTCATACCCACTCTTCTCTTATTAAACTAATTCTTCATCTCCTACCATCATTGTCAGGTCAGATGACTCTGACTTTCTATTTACTGAGAGACTGAGGTAATCTGTTGAACTGCCTAATCTATTCTACCCTTTGGTTTAGTGCATCTCTCTATATATCTGTCTTTTTGTCTATCTAACACATGTCTCTGCAAAAAAATCATCTCTCGTTTCTCTCTTCAAAGTTTTCTACCTGTGTTCTTATCTCATCCCTTCCTACTCCTGGAAAGATCTCATTTTCCTATTTACTTTCTGCTTCTAAGATACCAAGATCTTTCATTCTCAACAGTAATCTCTAAGATTAACTCCACTTTCTTTTCAGGTTGATCTCTTACTGCTTTTTTTTTGCCCTTCATTGCTATGCAACTACCTATTTTTGCCTTCTTTGACTTATTCTACATTTGGCCTTCTAGCATCTCCTTAGTCTCCATGCAAAATCTATCTATTAATTAATCTATCAATTAATCTATCAGATAATCAATCCTTCAATTAATCTATCTATCTCTGTTTATAGCTATATCTTTATGTTTATGTAATATATTTATATGGGTCCATGTTGTTTCCTTACATAGAATATAAGCTCACTGAAGGCAAGGATTGTTTCATTTTTTCTCAGTATCTAGAACAATATATGACATATAATAGGTATTTAACAAATGCTAATTGATTACTTGTTTATTGGCTGGCTTGCTTTTTTTTTTCTTTCTGGACACTATGAGTATTCTGTGAAGTTCTGTCATTACTCCTTTTTACAGCCAGTTTCTTCAAAAAACACTTAATGGTTTTATCTAATTTTTTTAAAAGTCCTTACCTTCCATTTTAGAATCAATTCTGTGTATTGGTTCTAAGGCAGAAGAGTGGTAAGGGTAGACAATGGGGATTAAGTAACTTGCCCAGGGTCACAGAGCTGGGTAGTGTCTGATGCTAGATTTGAATTTAGGACCTCCCATCTCTAGGCCTGGCTCTCAATCCACTGGGCTACCTAGCTGCCCCCTTATCTATTTTTAATTTGCTGTTGATTTTAATCCTCACTTGGCTTCCAAGTTCTCATTTTATATTTCCAACTTTCCATAGAACATTTTCACTCAGATGTCTCTTTGTTGCCCTAAACACAATATGTACAGTACTGAAGACATCATGTTCTTATTCTTTTCCCTCCCCCAAAACTGGCTTCCCATTCTCAATTTCCCATTTCCATTAATGGCATTGCTAATCTCTCCTTCTTAAAAACCTGGAACCACTTTGATTCCCTTCTGAATTAAATTAAACAAATATGCATTTATGTTTCATTCTTTACCTCCAGTCTGTCACCAAGTCCTACTGATTTTTCCATTACCATGTCTCTTGGATTCTTTCCTCTATTCTTATTTGTTTAGTCTGATGCTTACTAGTTCATGCCTGGAGTATGAAGAGTCCTTATTAAGGAAAAATTGCTTCCTAATGTCCAGTAGCTCCATCCCTCAGGCTATCTTGTAGATTGCTCACAGCTTAATCCTATACAATATTTCCCTGTCATATATAATATCCAGTCTACATTTTTCAGATTGCCTTTGAAGGCTTTATATAACTTGACTCAACATCATCTATCTTGTAACTCAGACTATTTAGGTTTAATATTGGAATGAAATGTGATATTTGTTGCTTACTAAACAGTTAACAAGGATGTTTACTTAGGTATAGAATAAAAAAGACATTCAACTAAGAAAAAGAAGCATATGGCTTGGGCAGACTTGACCCTCCCCCCCATATGAAAAACACATCTGGTCAACATGGCAGGGTATGGTGATTCTTGGGGTAGTGGATCATTTGCTAAGTTTAGAGGGTTGTATCACTGTGATTCCATGTGAGCAGGCCTTTTTATGATATTAGGTGGTCAGAAAGCCATGTTACCACATCTAGAGGCCACCAGAAAGCTATGTAAATGGAGATATGGCTTGAGTTCCCATGTCCAATCAAGATTTGAAGAAATCTTCCTTTCTTTGCTGGGAAAGAATTAGCCTAAGCAATAAAGGATAAGGAGAAGATTGGGATGTAGAAAATCTAGTAGATAGTGATCTTTTTACATTGATAACCTTATTTCTTACTGATCTCCAATAAATACTCTAATAAGGTCAGTTTCCTGATTGTTTCTAAGCCAATCTATGGTCACTTCTACCTCCATTCTTTACATATATGTTTCAGTTCAGAATGCTTTTTCTACCCATCCTATAAGATCCAGGTCTTATGACTTTTTTAGAACTGGAAGAACCAAGTATAGGTTCATGCCTATAGTCTATGTTGCTAGGGAGGCTGAAGCTGGTGGATTGCTTGAGCTCAAGAGTTCTGAGCCATATGTGCTAAATCAATCAGATGTCTGAACTAAGTTTGGCATCAATGTGGAGAATCCTTAGCACCTGGCTTCCTTGTTGTTCAGCTGTTCAGTCATGTCTAACTCTCCATGACCCAGTGGATCATATCATGCTAGGCCCTTCTGACTTCCACTATTTCTTGAAGTCAGTCCAAAATCATGTTTGTTGTTTCCTTGATAATATCTTTCCATCTCATTTTCTGCCATCCTCTTCTCCTTTTGCCTTCAATCTTTTCCAGCATCAGGCTCTTTCCCAATGAGTCCTGCATTCTCATTATTGTAGGAATTATATTTTAATTGATTGACTAAAATATATGAAAATTGTAAATAATATGGTAGTAGCTGATTTAAAATATTATTGCTCAAAGGGTCTTTCAGCAAGGTTGGGTAATGGGAGAAGGAGGCTAAGAGATTGCTCCCAAAATGGAGTCCAAACTTAGCTAACTCAATGGATGAAGTCTTGATGGGTGAGATGTGATGGAATGGCTTTGATCAGGGAAACAGGATTTCAATTTCCACTAGAAGATCCTCAGGAAGCCCTCAGAACTGGATCTAAGCTGGGATGTCCTCCTCCTATCTCCTCACAGTCCTCCACCAGAAGCTCTGTCCTCTCTCTTCTCCTCTGGAGAATTTCCCAGAATTCTCTCTGGTCTCAACTGTCTGTAACTGTCACCAACTGCCTTCCTCTTCCTCCTTTTGTCCCATCCCCCATGTAAAAATCCCATCCTTACATTTGGAAATCCTGGTTGGGTAGGCCTTTAATGAGGCAATCTATCACCCTTTGGATATCTTTGAGCCTCTTTTCTGTTTGGAGACAAAAAGTTTGGGTAGAGAAGTTTTTGAGTGAAGACATAGCCCCAGTGGCTAATCTATCCTAAAAACAGTGCTTCTTAGATTCAAGATGGACTGGCTGCTAAAAGAATATGTATTGAATAAAATTCAACTATTCTGCCAAAACAAACTCTTGTAAATCTCTGAACTAGATCCTAGCTATGCCCCAACCAATGTCATCTGCAAAAGCTTGAATTTCCTTTTGATGTTAAGACTAGATTTAGATGTGTGACCCTGGGCAAGTCACATAACCCCCATTACCCATCCTTACCACTCTTCTACCTAGGAGTCAATACATAGAAGTTAAAGGTTTAATAATAATAATAATAATAAAACAAGACTAGATTTAGAGTTTGGAGGTCTCCATAATAATTTACCACCACCCAGATTAAAAAAAACTGGGAAAACTCCTCTAATCAGTTCATTTCTAGTCTATTTAGTGACTCATTTGCCAGATATCAAAGGCAAACAATTAGATATGAAATATAAAACACTTATTTAGGGCAAAAGTGAATAATAGTAATAAACCCCCTAGAAAATAATCACAACCTGCATATTACATAAGCAGCCTTTTCTTCTTGCCCCCAGAGTAATTTGGATCTCAATATCCTCAAAGGCTTGTAATTCTAGCAAGGGAAACCCAGAGAATAATAGTCAGAGTTGAGAGATTGGTAGTATAGTGGATAGGGCTTCTGGAATTGTAGTTGGGAATAATTGGGTTCATAATCCCACCTCAGATACTAGTTATGGGATTTATCTGTGTATATATTGTTCCCCTCTACTTTCAAGTAGAAAATAATGCTTTATAAAGAGGTTATTGACCTTTTGTGTGTCATGGATCCCCTTGGCAGTCTGGTGAAGTCTATGAACACCTTTTCAGAATAATGGTCTTATATACATAAAACAAAACAAAATACATAGGATTATGAATGAAACCAATTATGTGGAAATACCATCTCTAGACAGGAAGACTCTGATTATATGCAATCTAGTGGTGGATCTAATAACTACAGTAATTTCAAAGTAGTGATGAGTGCAAATGATATTTCAAGGTATTTGCAACAACTGTAATGTGATATGGAAAATCTGTGCTTTCTGTTGATGACAAAGTCATAGGTAGTTTTAGCAGCAATATTCTAACTGCTCCCCCCCCCCCATGCAAGCTAGAATTATTTTTTTTTTAAAGGCATTGAGAACATCTTTAAGATTCAATTGGCTAAGGCTGTTGATATTACTTCCTCATGGCCTGAGGACAAAGCAGCCAAGGGCCAGCTCCAGAGACACTCAAATGCTTGTATAACTCGGGCAAGGGAGTTTTGCTCAGCTGAATCAATTCCAGGTGTCCTCAGTGCCTAGCCTCCTTGAATATCTCCTCCCCCTTATGATGAAGTAAAGCTTTTTTGTTAACTGTTAAATGACCTATGAGTGTCTCATTTTGTTCCAATGTTGAACCTAAACTACCAAAGGACTAGCCTGGGTCAGGTCCAGCTCAAAACACAGGTATAACTAATAGACCTATAGTTTGTTAACTATATTCGAAATTGAAGGAAGTGCTAAATTTCAGTTAGCTAATAATGAAAGTGAAAATGTAATTTTTTCCCTATCCAAGTTAATAGATTCTTTGAAATCTATCCATGGATCCCAAGAAGATCTCAGATTAAGAACTCTTGGTTTAATAAATACTTTTTGAATGATTGTTTGTTTTGTATTCTTTTCTCTATATGGAAATAGACAGGAAAGGAGGAAACATTAGCCTGTCTGTTCAGCTTTCATTGTTACTCCATTTGATCATCTCAATAACCCATTTCCTTTATCCTTATTTTTCAGGCAAGGAAATTGCCACTAAGATAAATTAAAGGACTTGGATATACAACATTTTTTTTTAAATTCCTACCTTCCGTCTTAGAAGCAATACCATGTATGATATTGATTCCAAGGCAGAAGAGTGATAAGAGCTAGGCAGTGGAGGTTAAGTGACTTGCCCAGAATCACACAGCTAGGAAATGTCTGAGGCCAAATTTGAAACTAGGACCTCCTATCTCTAGACCTGCCTCTCAATCCACTGAGCCACACAACTGCCCCTGCTTACACAACTTTTACATGCCTAAGGCATAATTCTAACCCATCAACATCTGACCCTACATCTAATACTCTTCCACCATACCAGAGTTACAGCCAAGGTGAAGTGATTTGTCCAAGGTCACATAGCAAGAACATATTAAAGTTGGTGAATAAGGACTTCTGACTCTGTCCATCATTGTGTTATTTCACAAAAACCTTTATTTCTCTGCCCAAAGCACAAATTTTCCCTTTTTGGTTTTATTCTGAATTAGCCTTTTGTTTTCTTTTTTGGAGATCTAGGTTTCAAGAAGCTCCTTTACTCTCCCTTGTCCTTTGCTTCCTATTTAGTCTGAAGTAATTCTGCTAATCAATGCACTGCCAGTAGGGAGTTTGTTTTAATGCCCCTTTTATTCTTCCCTATAGCAGCTAGATGACCAATGGATAGAGCACTGGGCCTGGAGTCAGGATAACCTGAGTTCAAATCTGGCCTCAGACACTTGCTATCTGTGTGACTCTGGGCAGGTCATATAACCTCTGTTTGCCTTAATCTACTAGAGAAGAAAATGGCAAACCACTACAGTATTTTTGCCAAGAACCCCCCCCCCCTATGCAAAATATTGGCATGCTATGGTCCTTGAAAAGTTGGATCAACTGAATAACAACATGGCCCTAGTCTGGAATATTTTGCAATGCACTGTAACTACCATATTGGCCATTCTCTTTCTTTGCCTGACTTCATCTTACTACTGATAGGTTGGCATTCCCTCTCAGGAGGATTTTTCCTTTCAGTTTGAAAATTTGTCCTGTGGTGCTCTGTAGGGGTTAAAATTAAGGTTGGGCTAAATATAAGGGAATATGGTCACTGAAATTAATATATCTTAAGTCAAAATGACTTTTTTTATCAGTTTTATTTACAAAATAGAGGGAAAGAGTAAAAGGAGAGGAATGTGAAAGAAGGTAGAGAAAGCAGTTAACTTAACAAGCTAAATATTTGCTCTGGTGCCTGGCTCTACTCCAGCAGGGCTCCAGAAGCCCCAGTCAGAGGGCCCAGAGATAAATTAAGCAAGGGTTCCTCTGAGAGGGAAGCCTATCTGGTGTTAATCTCTCTGGAAGTCAGGAAAGGAGGGCCAGCTTTTTCCACTCACCAAGCCAAAGTCCAAGGGGAGAAGATCCCAGAGCAGTCTTACCAAATGCTAGAGTCCCAGGTCCACTCTGAATAAGGTCCTCCACCAGCCTCCAAAGCCTCGAAAGAGCTCAAAGACCTTGTCATGGGAAGTTTACTTTTAAAGACCCTTCTTTGCGTCACTTCCTGTCCCTTCTTCCATTTTATGGGGACCAATTATAGTCTTTAAATTTGTTTAGGACTGCCCAGGGGACAGTCAGTCATTTCTCAGTTGTCACCCACTTTAGCAAGTGTGTCTTCATTTTTAGTTGATTAAATTTAAAAGTAAGCAGGGGTGAGTTAATCCCATCTTCACAGCTATTATTGATAATAACAATAGCTACCATTTATGTAGCATTTTAAGGTTTGCAAAGGACATTGTATATATAATCATCTATTATACATATTTATATATGTAATCTCTAATTCTCATACAACCCTGTGAGATCACAAAAAAACCTGGAAAGATTTATATGAAGCAATGCAAAGTAAAGTAAGCAGAATCAGTAAAACATTGTGCATAGTAACAATGATAATGTATGATGACTTACTATGAATGATTTAATTATTATCAAAAAAGCAAGGATCCAGGAGAGCTCAAAGAGTCTCATGACCAAAAATAAAGGTATCTACCTCCATAGAAGGAACAGAGTTTGAATGCAAATGGAAACATACCATTCATTACTTTGTTTCCTCCATGAATTTTTGCCTAACATCAGCAATAAGTGTCTTCTTTCATAAAATAATAAATATAGAAATACGTATCATATGATAATATTTGTATAACCTATATCATATTACCTGTCTTTTGGGGGAGGAAGGAAGGGTGGGAGGGAGAGAGAGAACATAGATTGTAAAATATCAGAAAATGATTATTAGGAAATTGTATTGGCATGTAATCTGGAAAAAATAAGATTTATAATGACAAAAATATTGTGAGGTAGGTGCTATTATTATCCCCATTTAATAGAATGGGAACTGAGACTAAGAGGTTAAGTGACTTGACTAGGATCACATAGTGACCCTAGTAAGTACTCAAAGTTTGATTTGAAGTCATGTCTTCCTGTCTCTAATGTGTTTTCTATCATATAACCTGACTGCTCCAGATTTTTTCCTACCAAGTTCCCATTTCTGGTCCTTCTTATATCCTGCTTGCTGGATGGGCTGCCTACCTGTTCTAAATCAACCATGAACAGTTTTCTTGTTTTCTTTTTCTTTATCACCCTCTCCTTCTGTGCTCTGAGGGTTTCATGTGCTTATGCTTCTCAATTCCCCAAGGAAATAATTTCCTATAATCTAAATTTACAATAAAATACAGTATTTGAAACAAACAAAAATAACATCCACATATTCATTCTCCAATCCCTCCACTACCTGTAGTGAGAATCAAATGAGCTAATCTATGTGAAAGCTCTTTGTAACAATCAAACACTGTACAATATGAATTTGTTGTTATTTGACATTACCACCAGTGATTTCATCAGTTTAGGAAACTCCCTGTAAGCCATCTCCTTCTGATAATGCAAACCAATACCTAATCTATAACTTCAAAACTTAGAGACTTTGGGACACTGAGAGCTAAGTTCATTGCCCAAGGTGTCAAGGCTAATTTGTATCAGACATATGACCTGAACCCAGTTAGTTCTTTCTGATTCAGAATTTAACTTGATCTACTCCACCATCCTGCCTCTTAATTTTTTATTATTCTATTTCTTTTCTACCCCACAGAGACCAGCATAGTGGTAGGTACTTAGTAAATGCATTTTGGTTGATCTCAAATGTTTTAGTAGTTGGTGGAAACAAAATAACATCACTTTATTTTCAGATTAAAAAGAGGAATTTGAAGTTCTCATACTGAGATTCCTACAAAAGTGGCCTCTTGCCTCTTCTGAATGACTGCTAATACCTAGGCTCCAACTCTCTGTATTGGTGTTAGACATTAGCAGACATAACCTCCTGGTTAAAGCTTGCTTTTCTGACAAAGGTATGCAAGAATTCCTCCTCCTTTCCAAGGAATTTATAAATGGAAGATGATGCCCAGCAATGGAATGAATGAATTCCCTGAGCTGGGTGGAGGAAAGCAAACAGCTTCTGGTTTAAAGGGACTGACCACCACACCCATCAGCACTGGAAATCCAAGTCAAGAATTTATTTTTTTCTAAGGATTTTGCTCCCCAACACTCTTGTTGTTCTTTTCCTTTGAAAATTCCCAGAGGCCTATGTGGTACCATGTGATGAGTAGTGAAATAACCTATTTTCTCCCTGGAAGACAAAAAAATTCTTTATGGCTTTAGCCCTTCCCATAATTATATCACACCATGTATTTAAGTACACACACCCACTGCCATGGGTAACTATCAGCAAAGTGTAGGCTTTGTTTAGAAAGACCATTTTAAACAAACAGATGAAGCGCACATAATATTTTTACTACTCAAAATCTGGACTCCTTAGCATTAACATTGAATCACTGAAATGTCTCCAACTAAAACAGCAACTTACAACGTATCATGCCAATGCTTCAGTAGTTTCTTTCTTTCTTTTTCTTTTTATCTTACTATAGAATTGCAAGAACTATGTGTGAAACGAATACATGATTTTTCTTTTAAAAAGAGATCTGATTTATGTAGTGTGGATGGTATTTTGGAGAAATGGGCAAATTGTCAAGTCAGGGAACTTTAGTATAGTGTTCATATATAGCCTAATATGGTGAGTGGGTGGGGGATGGAAAGAACTTTATTTGGAGGCAGAAGATAGAGATTCATATATCTTAAAGGTTGAAAGAACCTCAGAGATGATCTACTAAAAACCTACTAATTTTATTTTTTTTAATTTAAATATTTTATTTTCTCAACTACATAGAATAACAATTTTCAACATATATTTCCAGAACTTAGAAGATTCAAAGTGTCTTCCTTTTCTCCCTCTTCCAAAAGATGGTAATTTGACCTGGGTTATATATGTATTATCATGTAAAAACACTTCCTTACTGCTCATTCTTACATTCTTACTCATATAAAACTAAAACTTCCAAATAAAAAAAATAAAATAAAGCAAAAAATAGTAGGCTTTGATCTGCTTTCTGACTCCTACAGTTCTCCTTTGACATAATTCCTTCAGTTGTCCTGGATCATTGTATTACTGAGAGTAGCTAATTCTTTCACAGTTGATCATTCCACCATATTGATGTCACTGCATTTAATGTTCTGGTTCTGCTTATTTCTCTGCATCAATTCATGTAGGCCTTTCCAGCCTTTTATGAAATCATACTTTTCATCACTTCTTATAGCACAATAGAATACCACCACCATCATATAACACAATTTGTTCAACCATTCCCTAACTCATGGACATCCCCTTAATTTCCAATTCTTTGCCACCACAGGAGGGCTGCTATACATATTTTTGTAAGAGTAGATCCTTTCCTTCACTTTTCTTTATCTCTCTGGGATATAGACCCAATGGTGGTATTCCTGTATCAAAGTATTCCCTGTTTTATAGCCTTTTGGGCATAGTTCCAAATTGCCCTCCAAAATGGTTAGATCAGTTCACAATTCCTCTAACAACACTTTAATGTCCCAATTTTGCCATATCCTCTCCAACATTTATCACTTTCTTTACTGCCACACTGGCCAGTCTGAAAGGTGTGAGGTGGTACATCTAATCAAGAGTGATTTAGAACATTTTAATATGATTATTGAGAGCTTTAATTTCATCTGGAAACTATTTCTTCATATCCTTTGACTATTTGTCAATTAAAACCTACTAATTTTATTGAGCAGATTGAGGTCCCCATATTTTAAAAGACTTATCCCAGGCCATGTCAGTAGCAGATTTAGGATTTGAAATCAATTCTGCTATCTCCTTATAAAATTACAGGATCAAAGATGGAGAGATGGAAGGGACACTAGAAGTCATTTGCTCAAGCAGCCTTATTTTATAGATAAAGAATCTAAGTCCCAAAGGGGAAAAATATCTTGTTCAAAGTCAGGCAATTAGTGGCATAGCCAGGACTAGAATCCAGTTCTCCCAACCCTCAGTTCAGTCTCTTGAGATTTCTTCCAGCAATAAAATTTATGTCTGTGTCTAAGTGGCTGGGCTACCTCCTACCTATCTCTGGTGAAAATTTATAAGGACTGCTGGGCAGAAGTCATTCTATTGTTAAATAACAATGTATATTATACTTGGACCTTTTGATAACTGAAAATTTAGTCCTTATTCCTTTCAAATTTCTGAGGTTTTTCAAAAAACCTTTGATTTTACTTTTAACAATAGGAACTTGTTTGACTGTAGCCTGTAAGGTGGAACAATGATCTGGCATAGCAAGGGTACATATAATTCCAATTAGTCATTTTCTTTCTTTTTTTTTAACTGATGACTAGTAGGCTGGAAAAGTCATTTTTTTTTAAAGCATAGATTGGGTGTGTCTCTGGCAAAATGATCGCTTCGTAAAGTACAGTTTTGATGAATGAACCCCATTAAACATTTACAGAATTCCTCCATCTCAGCAGGTGAATTTGTGTAATGAGACAGCCGAGCTGAATTCTTTGGTTATTTTAAGTGATATTTTAGTCACTAGTTGAATAAGAAAGATTTACTTTCCTGAAACCATATTTGGCTTGTGATCTGCAATATGAGCACTTCATAAATACTGGTTTAAGTGATAGGCCATAAGGAATCCTCATTAGGCTCCAGCACAATGGCATTATTTAAATGGGAATGCCTACCCATGTGCCTGCATCCTCTGACTGCTCATGATCATTAGCATCCTTTCACTGAAATTCAGAGAATTAGTCCTGGTATCTTTCCCAGATTTCCAATTGGGAAAATAACATTTTTAGCTGTACATTTTTTTCTCTTGTGTTGACTAAGCAGTGGGTAATTAAATGATTTCATGCCATTTTAATGCCCCCAAACTCTCCAATGGGCTGCCTTCTCTTATTTCAAGGCTTTCTCTTCCATGATACCATCCCTTGTCACCCCACCCCAAAATAATTTCTCCATTCTCAATCTATCTTTCCTCTCTGTTTTTATTTATTTTTACCAATTACATGTATATAACAAACTTTCACTTAGGTTTTCCAAAGTTATATGATCCAAAATGTCTCTTCCCTTCTTCCCCCCTAATCCCCCACCCCATGGCAAGCAATTCAATCTGGGTTGTATGTGTATTATGATACAAAACATATTTCCATATTGTTCATTTCTTTAGTGTACTTCTCTGTGTACTACTTGGTCATTTGTGGACATATTGGACATATCTTGTGTCCTAAAATACAAGCCTGACCATATCACCCTATTACATTTCATAAATTCCATATATAGAGTTTTATTAAATGAATTCCAGTGGCTTCCTAGACATCTTGAATCAAATATAAAACCCTTTATTTGGTATTCCTTTCATATGCTTGCCAATTTCTGCCTAGTCTTCTGTACCTTACTCCTTGTCCCTGTACTCTTACTCCAGTAATACTGACTTCTTTGCTATTGCCAGATAGTTCATCTCCCACCTCCAAGCATTTTCACCAGCTGTCTCCATGCCTGACACCCTCTCCCCTCAACTCTGTCCCATAGCTTTTCTGGTTTCTTTCAAGTCTTAGATGAAGTCTGATCTTCCCCAAGAAAACCTATCTAGTCCTTCTTAAGCTTAGTGCCTTCCCTCTGAAATTACCTTCAATTCATTTTGTATGTGAGCTTTTGCACACCTCTCCCATTAGAATGTGAGCTCCCTATGGGCAGGAACTATTGTTGTTGTCTTTCCTTGTGTATCCAGTACTTAGCACAGTGCTTGGCACATAGTAGGCTTTTAAGAAATGCTAGCTATTTCCTTCATGAATTTTCTCTAGTATAATTGATATGTCTTCTTTTACAACATGATGAACATAGAAATATGTATTGTATCATAACATATGTATAACCCATAGCGTATTACCTGCCATTCATGGGGTGGGAGAGTTGGAAGAGAAAGAACATGGATAACGCAATGTCAGAAAATGATTATTAAAATTGTATCTACATGAAATCTGGAAAAAATATAATTTTTTAAAACCCTTACCTTCCGTCTTAGTTCCAAGGTGGAAGAATGGTAAGGGTAGGCAATGGGGAATAAGTGACTTGCCCAGGGTCACACAGCTAGGAAGTGTCTGAGACCAGATTTGAACCCAGGACCTCCCCTCTCTAGGCCTGGCTCTCAATCCACTGAGCCACCCAGCTGCCCCCACAAAAATATAATTAAAATAATAAAAAAAGAGAAATGCTTGTTATCTGTTTAGTTCTTTCCAGATTACAAGGCCATACATTTAGAGCTCTAAGGTAACTCAGAGGCTATGTATAATTCCCCCCCCCCCACTCCCGAATTCTTATAGATGAAGCAGTAAGCTTGTTAAAGATAAGGACCTTGTCTTCTTTTTCATTTTTCTTCCCTTAGCACAGTGAATTTATTTGTCACATTGAAATGAATTGTCAGAGACCGCCTCTATACAGAAGCAGGGTGTGGTCCTCCTACCTTCCAAGATGAGGATTGCAGCTTGACTGACACTTGCTTCTTTTCATAAATTGTACTTTAGGTTGGAATGTATTTTCTATATAAATGCATGGCGATGTCATGTGCAATAAAGATTTATAGAGATATTTTCATTAAATTAAAGGTATTATTGAGCCATAAATAGGTTGGGAGATCAGTGGAGAAATTTTTTTCTCCTCTTCAATTTAGTAGGGATTGTGCTCTATCTACTGTTTTACTGTAAACCCCAAAGGTTATCTCATATATATGTAAATATGGGAATGCTAAGTTATATGAAGAAAATATTGAGAAAGACATTTTGAAGCTTAGAGAGTGGGGAAGTAGAGGGAAGGAGATAGGATAAAGATGACGATAAGGCAGATGTTTAGAAAAAGGGGATTCAGAAAGATCACCAAATTCAGATTGGAGGAGCTTCATTGGGGGCTGGCCAGAAAGGAGTACACTAGCTGACCAGAAGCCAGTCAATTAGACAAGGCAGGGAAACAATAAGCAAAGGGGACTACGAGAATTTGCCTAGGCAAAGAAAAATGGATCTCAAAGGGGAACAGTTTTAGAGGACTATTAGGACTCAATTCTTGTGTTTTAGCTGACCAAAAAGAAGACAGGATCTTCTCTTTCATATCTAATAATGCAGATAAAAGAAATTTGTGATTAATGGATAAACTACATTGTAAACAATGATGGATTACAACAGTTCAGAAAAACATTCTCTTTTCCACCTCTCTAATCTTTTGGTCTTGTATTACTTTGAATCATAAGTATCTGCCAATGTGTCATGTATCCCTACTAAACTGTAAGCTCTATTTGTATAATCCCCAGTGCCCACTACATTATTATGCGATAGCTGATTAAACATGTTTTTTATTTTTATTTTTAAATTTTCAGGTTAAGTTGGTTAGAGTAGTCTGAGAAGACAAGATTTGATTTGGGCCCTGAAGAATTGGATGTTGTTCAATTGTTCCAATCATGTCTGACTCATCATGAACTCATTTGGGGTTTTCTTGGCAAAGATACTACAATGATTTGCTGTTTCCTTCTCCAACTCATTTTAAAGACAAGAAAACTGAGGCAAACAGGGTTAAGTGACTTGCCTGGGGTCACACAGATAGTAAGTGTCTGAGGCTGGATTTGAACTCAGGAAAACCAGTCTTCCTGACTCCACTTCTTGTGCTCTATCCAATGCACCACCAAGCTAGTATTTACTAAAGTATATTCATATTGTTGTGTCCCAAAAGAATATAAATTCTCTGAGACAGGGACTATTTAATCTGTCTTTGTATTCCCAATGTCTATCACAGTGCCTTGCACATAATAGGTGATAATAAAAGCTTGCTGAATGAAGGAATGAGCATTGAGGGCAGCCCTGGGAAATTGTTTTTCACATGTTTTTACTCCTACACTAAAGGTCCCTTGGCAGGGAAGGGAGAAATAATCAGTAGAGTCAATGTTTTCTGACTTTTTTACAAACTGCATCAAATATTATCTTAAGATACTCCTGTTTTCTCTAACTAGGCATCCTTCTATCTGGGAGCAAATTCAAATGAATATTTGGGGTGGGTTGGTTGACAGTAGTGGCACAAAGAAAAATCTGACCTCAGGTACAATTGTGCCAGGAAAACTGATGGCTTGGTAAGGAAGCAATATGGTACAGTAGTGTGTGAATTATTTGAGACAAGCAAAAATTTGATATTATTTCATTTTGTGACAACAATGGTCATGTGTGTTTTTTAAAGTTGTTGCACTGAATATGATGAACTATTCATGGCATACAATATGGGACTCTATGCTTTTCTCCCCTACTCGTAGTACTTTTGGAGCTAAGACTGTGAATGGGACACGAGATCCTCAGTTTAGGGAAATAGGTTTGGGATGTGGACTCTCCAGTTGTTCAACCTCTCTTTTGACTAGAGATAAAGATCCATGATTCTCCACATTTTTCCTTAAAGACTATGTAAGCCAGGAAGTCTACAAAATGATTACTATAATCATATTTATTTTCTTGTCAAATGAGCTTGACAAAAATGGTTGTTGAAGGCAAAATCATCACCAGCATCAAAGTTAGAAGAGTAGGGGTTATTGTTAAAGTCATAGTATACAATTTGGTCCTCTGCATAGCCCAAAATACTCTTTAAGGGTCTCTCTGATGATTGCATCACCATTTTCTTGATGTTATCATATTTGGTATGGTTCTTCAGATAGTAGGTCAGATCCACATAGATAGATTGGGAGTGGGAACACAGGCAATTCCTATGAACTTTCTATCCAGCTCAGGGATGTCTTGCCTTCAACCTTAGCAGCACCAATAGAAGCAAGGATGATGCATTGGACAGTGCTATACCCATCATTCCACAGCTTGTCAGAGGGACTATCTACTTTCTTCTGGGAAGAAAGAATGACATGAACCACAGTCATGAGTTCTTCCATAATGCCAAAGTCATCACGGATGACCTTGGCTATGGGAGCCAAACAATTTGTGGTGTAAGAAAAATTACTGACAGTCTTAAGGGAATTATGTTATTTCCCATGGTTCACTTTGATCATGTACACTGGGGCATCAGCAGAAGGGGCAGAGACAGTGACAGCTCTAACCTTTAACTAAGCTCTAGCCTTTTCCATGATGGTAAAAATACCAGTGAACTCTATTACATAGTTCCAGAATTTCCCCATTTAATATTGGTGGGATCGTGCTCTTGGAAGATAATAATGGTATTTTCATTGCTCACCAGTTTTCTATTCTCAGTTTTTATAGTGTCATTGAATTTGCTGAAGATGGAATCATATTAGAACATATAAACCATGTAGTTGAAGTCAATAAAGGGGTAATTGATGGTCACATCTACTCTGCCTTCTCTGCATGTAGCCTTGATCACCAGTTGCCTAATATGGCCACGTCTATTTACTCTAACCTTCACCTTCTTTTCTTAGGGAAATGGTTGCAGCAGTGGATCCTGGCACCAAGCTTGGAAGATGAGCTGAATGCCCATGTGTGTGCTTCTGACACAGAACATCTGACTGAAATAAATGAAACCACCTTGAGCTGATGGTTTCACCTTTAGTTAGTTCTGAGTGGAATGCTAAATTTTATGCCATGAAATTACAAAAATTCCCAAATATGGATGGAATGGAAACATAGACTTCCATTAAGCCACACATCATGAAAGGCTAATAAACTTATCCAAAAGATAGAGATAAACGTACTATGCCAGTCTGAGAATGCACTTGTTTTTAAACATCATTGAAAATTGTCAAAAGCACACTTAATATTCCATGAGATAAAAGTATGGTTTCATGATGAAGAGTTAAAGCATATGTGTCAAAATCTCGTGAACTCACTGTCAAGTCAGTAAAACAAGAGTGCAATAAAAAAAGAAGGCAGACTGCATATTACATTCTTTAAAGATGTAAAAATTTGCAAGGTTTATTACATAATTCAATAAATATAATAATTTTTCTTTTTCTGTGTAATTTGTGGAACATCGTACAAGTAGAAAGAACACAGTTCTGGAATCATCAGATAAAATTCCACCTTATACTTATTATCTTCACAAGGCATTTAACCTATCCAGGCCTTAGTTTCCTTATCTATAAAATAAGAGGAGGGGTATACTAAATGGTCCCATTCAGGATTTCCATCTAGAATCCCATGATTCTCCTAGGTAGTCCAACCAGTGTCCCCATAATAATCGAGGTATCAGGAAAGGATGCGCCAAAGTGATGGCCCAGGAGTGTTTTACTTGGGCTCAGTTATATCAGTTAGCAGAGGACAGCAAGGTAAGGCACACAGACAGGAAAAATCAGGCATCCTTCACCCTACTCTTTTCAGTGACCTGTTACATGCCCCAGTCACCCTAATACTAATTACACCTGTCAATGCTGATTATATTAGAGGTGAAATGTATAGATGAGTAAATAGTTGATCCATTCTCAATTGCTTTGTGACTATATATAATGTCTTTTGAAAAATCTGATGTGGTACAAAGGTTAGGGATATTTGGGATGGAAACATGCCAGATTATAAAACAGTTGCTTTTCTTTTCATGCATTATTTTTGCAAAAGTAGGTTTGTGTCGTTGGTGAGGGTGTTGGGGTGAGGATTCTATAAGCTCAGGACCTTTCTAGTCTATTTTTTATTGCTCTCTTTGTGCACAACTAGAATGGCTGTTTGACTGTATCTTAGCCTTTTCCAGGAAGCTTCTGCTAGATCTTACATGCCTTTAATCTTGTGTTTGGCAGGCCATGTTTTGCATGTGTATCTAGCAATATATCCTATTATATTAGTGACTCTGGCCTTCTGACTACTGCCTCGGTTCTGTTTCTAAAGGCCATTTAAAATACATTTCTCCTTTTACTACATATTCAAATTTTATTCCTCTGGTTATGGAATCATAAATGGCTACATTCCATACATACTGAAAATGAAGGGTATATCTGCATATATAAATCAAACCGGGATTGTTGTATTTTTCCCATTTGATTGTACTTGGGTTTTGGCTGGTTGAGATTCCTTTGGGAGATTGCTAACACTCTCCTATATCTGAATATGTAAAAGAGGCCCACACACAATGCCATTTGCAGCTGGACAATTATAAACCACATTCTAAAATGAAATAAAATTCCCTCCTTAATTCTAACAATGCTCAAGCGTGTATGCATATTTTATATCCCATATGCTTAGTATTAAATTCCTTTATCCCAAAGTTTGGGAGCTCTGTTTTTTGGAAATTGAGGACTAATCTTCATCTTTCTGTGTGGCTTTAATAAGGCACTACTGTTTGGGTCCTATTTCCTTATGGGCAAAAAGAGAATAATAATACTAAAAGACCTAACTTTCAAGGTGACCTCAGAAACAGTTGTGAAATTTCTGGGGCATATACTTTCTAGTTCTTCAGTCTTCATTTTACAGCTGAATCTCTGTGTTGGGGTTCAGTCTTCTATGAGGGTTCAGCTTTATTGCATACAATGTATATAGGGCTTCTCACCCACCTTTGGTGTCCACCTTTTACACGGTTCTCACTGATGGCTCCAAGAAACTGTAGCATGTGCAGCAGTCATGCCCCAGTTAAACAATCTTGCCAGATGGGCTAAAGCAGGTTAAGGGTAACCATCACGTCTCAAACCCATTAATGAGTTAGGGTAATATCTACCCCAAGCATAAAAGGCTTCCCTGGGTAGAATGGGAAGTTGAGAACAATTTTTTGCGATGGCCATGAAGACAGCTGAAGAAGGTATTGTGGATCACCTAGACCTTGGTCAGAAATTAAACATGCCAAGGTAATCCTGGACCATTGCTAGTTGTGCTGTCTTTTGTCTTGCCACTGGACTTTGATGACTGGAAGAAAGAGTGAGGTTGATGCTTTATGCAATTCTATCTCACAACCATTTCATGTGTAAGTCTGTGATGTCATTGGTCCTTTCAAAAAACAAAGAATGAACCATAATAATGCAGTGCATATCATATGCATAAACCTAATTGATAGGTGTATTTCACATACATATACTATGTGTGAATTAAATATTTGGGCAGCCCAAATCCTGGGGTGACTTTCCACATTTTAGTAGGGCGCCATAGAATCAGTCATGTTTTAATTTGCCAGCATGGCAGATTAACTGAGCTGTGGAAGTCAAGGGATGTGACGTGTGAGGACTGGAGTGAAATTTTGGCCAAGTAGAAAAATCTTAGGGGAAGGATTTAGACTAAGCTTAAAAAATTAGTGTGTGAAACAGGGAGCTCTCTGCCATTTTTTTCTTGTAGAAGAAGCCCTCATGCTGGAGAGTAGTCCTGTTGTTATACATGGCTAAAATTGTAGACCTCTCAGGTAGACTAGTTATGTTTTCTCTTTATCTCTTTACTAATAAATACTTGTAAATTTAACATACAGTCTCCAAGATTAATTTTTATTAATTACAACTGTATTAGTTGAGTATTGTAAAATTATATGTGTGTGAGTTATGTGTGTAGTAGATATGGATAGGGACTACTTCCATTTCACAGATATTTATTAATTGTTTTTTGTAAGCAAGACATTACACTGTATTAGGCTCTCTTATAGGATGGCAACAAATAAAAAAAAACAGTTCATTGCCTAGAGGAGCTTACACTCTACCAAGGAGGAGGCTATAACATGCACATGAATCAATAAATTAATAACTTGAAGGAGAGGCCACCAGTAAGAACAGAGGTGGGGTCAGGAGATATTATGAGTTGCAAACAGCACTTAAGCTCAGCCTTGACAGAAACTAAGAGGTGGAAGTGAAGAAGGATTACTACTTGGCATTGATGATGGCCTATGGCAGTGATGGTGAACCTTTCTAAGAGACCTTAGAGACCAAGTGTCCAAACTGCAACCTTCATGCCACATGTGAGCCCTCAACTTTACCCCAGACAGGGGAGGGAGGAAGCATTCCTATTGGACTATTGGGCAGAGGGCCAGGTCATGTGAGAAGTGGGGAAGGTAACAGCCCCATCTAGCATGCTCCAACATGCATGTCATAGGTTCTCCAACATGGGCTTATGGCAATGCATGAAGACCCAAGATGGGACAGTCAATAGGCTAGTTTGTCTGGGCTATAAAAGAGGGAAAAGGAAATAATGGACAATTATTGGAAAGGTGGGCTGGCTCAAATCTGTTCCTTGTCAGTTACTAGCTTTGTGACCTAAAGCAAATAACTTTCCTCTCTGAATCTTAGAGTTCTCATCTGTAAAATGTGGATGGCATAACCTACTTCCTAGACTTGTAAGGAAAACCCTTTGAAAATATCAACACACTATTTAAATATATGAAATATCTGTCTCTATCTATCTGACAAAATGAAATAGTACTACAACAGAAAAAGGTTAAATTCTGAGTCCTTAAAGTAAAATAAATTAAAAAATCACCTTCTTAGACTTTCTTGAATGGGAGTAGTTTTTAACCACAGTAGTTATTATACATTTATACAATGTTTACAGAGCTTTTGTTCTCTTTGCTAACATCTTGGAAACCAATGTGCTTATTTGGGGGAGTAGTTAAGTTTAATACAATTAGCAACAATCCCCCTATTCCTTTGAGCAATTTAAACATTCTAACCTGATAAAGATCAGCCCCTAAACTTGTTAAGAATTAAAGAAAGAGGGGGCAGCTGGGTAGCTCAGTGGATTGAGAGCCAGGCCTAGAGACTGGAGGTCCTAGGTTCAAATTTGACCTCAGACACTTCCTAGCTGTTTGACCCTGGGCAAGTCACTTGACACTCCCCCTCTCCACCCCCACCCCCCCATTGCCTAGCCCTTACCACTCTTCTGCCTTGGAGCCTTGGCTCCAAGGCAGAAGGTGAGGGTTTTTTTAAAAAAGAAGAAAAAGAATTAAAGAAAGAAAATAGGAGAGAAAGGAGAATAATCCCTACCTCTTTCTCTAGAGTTGAAGTCTCCATTACATGGAGATGGAAAATTTAACCAGTGTAAATCAATCACCACAAAAAGTAGACCAGAAGAGCTTAGAAATTTCCTCAGCCAGGAAAACTTTACTTCCTTGCCAAGTGGAGAGATATGGCAGCCAGGGACAATACCAGTTTAGAACATAAACTCATTTGTAAAATCTCCAGAGGAAGAATAGTAGAAGATTATGAACAATATCATTCTATAAAATAGAAAGAAGCATAAAGGGAAGAACAAGTTTACAGAAAGCTTGGCAGGGGTCCCAATTAAGTCAGATTATCCTGAAAACATCAGGAAGTAGGTTAGGAGAACAGAAAGTACACTGGCTCTGGGATCAGAGTTCTTGGGCTCAAATCCCACTTCTGATCCTTATTACTTGTGTTACCTTGGGCAAGTTCCTTAATTTCCTTGAGCCTCAATTTCCTCAACTATAGAATGAGGGGATTGGATGAGATGGCCCTAGCTCTATGATCTATGAACATTTAAAGGTGAAATCAGAAGGAAGAAAACATACAAAAAACAAATAGGAAAGCTAAATGAATATGTCTATTTCAAACTTTTTTCTTTTATCAAGGATAGTGACATTTGTACTCTACCATCACAATAGCTAGTAATAAAAATAGCTAGCATTTAAATAGTGCTTTAGGGTTTGGAAAATGCCTTACAAATGTTATCTTATTTGAACCTTATGACAACCTTGGAAAGTAGGTACTATTATTATCCCAATTTTACAGATGAGAAAATTAAGGTATAGAAAAGTTAAATAATTTGCCCAGGGTCACTCAATAAGTAAAAGTGTGTGAGGCTGCAATTTGAAGTTAGGTTTTCCTAACTTGAGGTCCAGCACTCTATTTATTGCTCTGCCTGGCTACTTCATGATGGTCCCTAATATACAAAGTGAGGGAATAGAAATGGTTCTAAAGAAAACAAAGATGGGATAAGCAGCTGGACTAGACCTAGCAAAAAATTGGGATATCTGTGCTAGAAATAACACAATTGTAAGGATGTCTAGGGAATTATCCTCAAGATTTCTGAAAGAGGGGAAGACAACAAGGAATCAAAAACAATTCACAGACATCATTACCCTTCTCAAAATAATGGCACTCTAAAGAATTGTAATAGCTCAATTTGGAGTGACAAGACTTGAGTTTATGTCAACCTTGCCCATTGCTATCTGGGTGACTTCAGCCAAGTCATGCATCTCTTTCATTTTCCTCATCTGTAATATCAGAAGCTGAAGTAGATGACCTGTAGGGTTCTATAAATTAATGGACATATAGTCTATTATGTGGTCTATAATAATGGTCATTATTCTATTGATCCTTTTGCCTACCTTCCCATCTCGATAAAATCTTTTTGAGATTAACCTACTCATATATCAAGGAAATTTTGGATAAAAGGATGAGAATGGAAAAGGTGAGCGATATTCTACTATGGACCACATCTTTGAAGTCACATGGTTAACTGAAAGACATGAAAAACACAAGATGCCAATATGTCTTCTTGTTTGTTTAACATAAAAGGCATCTTATTTTCATATCTTTGTACCTCTCTGAGCTGCACTCCTCACTCTCCTGACTTCTTTTCTCCACCTTTTTCTCCACAGTAGCCTTCTTCTTTTAGTATATCATTCACCTCAGTGGCCACTTCCTCTTTTTGTTGTGTTCCTCCTGGAACTTAACAAGTATCAGGGCCAGCCATGTTCACTCTTCTTCTGACTCCAGATTTTGTTGTCCACTGTCTCTCCTCACTGGCACCGTTACTCAGCCTCCTTTCCTATGATATCTTTCTCCTTAAAATGTAAGTTCCTTGAGGTCAGGTATTTTCTTTATTTCTGCTTTTTTTTTTTATTCCTTGCACTTAGTGCTATGCCTAGCATATAATAAGCCATGCTTATTGACTTAGTATAGCAAAACAACAAGATTGCTTTTAATCAAGTTCTAATTTACTTAAAATACTATTTGCACCTTAAAAAACCAAGAATAAAAATGGCTGAGGTCATATTTAACCAAGAAGTGAAAAATACCACATTGCTCCCATGCAGCTTTAATGATGGATAAGGTGCAGGGTTATATACCAGTGAAGAGGTCATTTGCGGAGACATTTCTAGGACACCTTTTCTCATAAGTCAAAATCATACAAGAGTCCTTGAAAAATGTAACAAAGATAACTTTGTTCAAGCCTCTGAATATTAACATCAAGGCTCCATTAACATCAAGCTGGCCGGACCTCCCTACTCCACCCTAAGGTATTTAAGGAAGAACATGGACAATTCACACAAAGTGAGACATTAAAGAGAGCCTTGTATCCATTAACAGATAGAATGAATTTATTAGGAATGAGTGAAAGTGTTAAGGAACTCAGGCAAAAAATAGCTTGTCTTCCTCAGAATGGGACAAAATATGTATTAACATGTGTATGTGCATAAGCATGTGTGCAAGCTTTAGCTGCTGCTTTTTTTAAACTTCCTTTCCCATCGACCTCTCCTTTCAAAGTTTACTTGTCTTGTGTTCCAGGGTCTTAAGAGTCTTGCTCTTTGCAAGAAAGCAGATAAAGGAAACCTATGATAATGGGTTATTCTTCCTTTGAATTTACATTGAAATGTGGACTCAGAAAGAAAATGCCTTTACCCAAAGGAGCAAGGTGAGGTTTTGAAGCAAGTGCCAGGCTAGTGGGAGAGGGATTTGGAGATAGGCAGCCTTTGGCCAAAGCATGGCCCTCTGGGTGTCTCCTAATCACCCCCTTCTCTGTGGATTATATTCTAAAGCTGTCTCAACTCTGGCTTTTAATTAGCAATTAACTCTTGTCAATGGCAAAACTGTAAATCTTCTGAATGTAATATTAGAGGTTCATTGCCACTGCTGGACTATGAGGAGGATTTGAAATCAACTTCTCCATTTATTTCTAAGCATTTTAAAAAATTACAATAAATTATTTAATAGCTCAAAATCTCATAGCTGCGTTAGACAGAACATGTATAAAATGAAGTCCCTGAAGACTTAGGTGCCTTTAGGTTAATACTTAGGGCTTTGGAATGAAATTAGTGAAGCACTGTTGTAGGATGGTGGAGAATTGTAAAGTGTCACTTACAATAGTCCCTACTTCTCCTGAAAATACTAAGAAGGAAACTGATCTGAAAGGTCATATTTAAGCAAGGAATGAGAAATACCACACTGCTCTCATGCAGCTTTCATGATGGATAGGTAAGGTGTTAGATATTGTTAGGAGCCAATTTGTGAAGATCGTTTTAAGGCTTATTAAGGGAGGAAGTTGGCACTGCTGTTAATCAGCCACTGTTTTCCATAAGGAGTCCCTGTAACTGAATTGGCTGATAAATACCGCATCCCCTTTTCTGCAGTTTGCTCGATTTGCATTTCCTGTGTCCTGGAATGGAGACAGAGGCAGAACTTGACTTGGCTCTCTTGTCTACACAGTGTCATCAATGCTGATGATGCCTCAGAAGTATGCTGTGACATCTCCAGGGTCTGAGTTTGTAAAGTATATTGAGAGAAGTTATAGAAGTAGGAGCAAATGTTTTAAGTTCGCAAAGCCCTTATCATTTTTCATTCGAGCCTCACAGTAACCCGTTGGGGAGGGTGCAGCTTTCATCCCCATTTCACAGATGAGAGAAATGAGGTTGTTGTTTATTCTTTGTTTTCAAAGAAGACCATTGACTTGGTCTTGGGGCAGAGTACAGCATGTTCAGCTGTGGTTGATCATTCCAGTACGAGGTTGGAAGGCTCTAACACAATTTTTTTTTTAAACCCTTACCTTCCATCTTGGAGTCAATACTGGGTATTGGCTCCAAGGCAGAAGAGTGGTAAGGGTAGGCAATGGGGGTCAAGTGACTTGCCCAGGGTCACACGACTGGGAAGTGTCTGAGGCCAGATTTGAACTTAGGTCCTCTCATCTCTAGGCCTGGCTCTCAATCCACTGAGCTACCCAGCTGCCCCTCTAACACAGATTTTAGGGTGGTACTTGCTCTGAATTTGAACAACTCATGGGTCAGATACTCAGTAGTCTGAAGTGGGGATGAGAACTCAGATGTCTAAATCTAGCACTCTTTCCCCTACATTTGACTGTTTCCATTGTGGGTATGGTATGGAACATTGTACCCCCAAATTATAGGAGTATTTCAGGCTAAACTGTGGGCAGGAAAATTCCATTGCTCCCTTACATCCTTGTGACTTCTAAAACTCTGAGAGGAATATTCTCCTTGGATTGTGCTTTAGATTTGAGGTGGACACAGAGATATACCTTCAGGCTATGCCTTGATGCCATCAGGTTGTATCTAAGACAGTGATGGGCAAACTTTTAAAAGAGGGGGCCAAAGGAAAGGAAATGCTCATCTGTCAGTCTGTTTCTAAGGCAATTCTTTTGAAGTTTCATTGTATTGTATCCTACTCATTGTATTTGTCAGATTAGGAATAATGTCATGTGGCTGGATAGAACATCTGGCCCACAAGCCATAGTTATCCAATCACTGATCTAAGACATCTATCTGTCCCATAAACTATGAGGGTTACCCCCTGTCTTCAGGCAGACCTTCCACCACCACCCCCTGTGCCTCAGGCATACCATCCAGAAGCCACATATTAACTGTTGTAAAGGGTATAAAGACCCCAGACTTGAGGTCCTCTAGGAGGCAGCTTTCCATCTATGCTGTCCTCCTGGATGGATTCAACATTACCTTCTAAATTAATAAATTTCTCTTTTTATTTTTAAGCTAAGTTTCAGAGTCTTGCTTTCTTGCAAAGGATACCCTTCCTACCCCCAGTGGGTTCACCTCAAGTCCCCCACCACATTTGGTGAATGATGGAGTTGGAATCTAGAAGACTTGAGTTCAAATTCTGGGATACTTACTAGTTGTAACTCTAGAAAAGTCACTTAACTTCTTTTAGTCTTTGGTTTGCTCATCTATAAAATAGGGATAATAACAGTATCTACCTCACAGGGATGATGATGAAATGAGATCACATATAGAAGGCGATGCAAACCTTAAAGAACTACATAGTCTTTTTTTTTTTTTTTTTAATAACCCTTACCTTCCATCTTGGAGTCAGAAGAGTGGTAAGGGTAGGCAATGGGGGTCAAGTGACTTGCCCATGGTCACACAGCTAGGAAGTGTCTGAGGTCACATTTGAACCCAGGGCCTCCCACCTCTAGGCCTGGCTCTCAATCCACTGAGCTACCCCAGCTGCCCCCTTACATAGTCTTTTGAAGCGTAACAACAATAACACTAATACTAATCATTAAAGTCACCTGTTACTATGAAAAATAAGGTTCTTCTTGCTCTCAAAACCCTGGATTAAAAAAAGGCCTAAATAAATAATTATTTGAAATAAATACCTCTGCACAGAGATTTCTGAGTGCCTTTGTAAAGCTTTATGTTAAGAAGAAGTTAAATAGAGAAGAAAGTATTTAAGGAATTCCATCCCAACTATTTGGTTCAGATTTGGGATCATTGCTGAGATGCAGACCCATATGCTAAAGTATGATCATTTTTCTTGGTCTTTGAATAAATAGGAGTTTTGTAGTCTTTACAATCCCTCTCTTGGCCCTCCCCAATATGCAAAACCCCAACTTTCCCCTCCTTTGGGAATCTCCAAATCTATGTATCAATGGCAATCCTCTAATCCCATATAATTGTATTAGTCTCAATAGCAGATTAGCTCTAAGTGCCCCTACAGAAAGGGAGCTGTCAGCTCTGCTATTGTCTTCCACTTAATGGGATTCTAGGCAGCTCAGTAGAATAGCAGCTGAGAGCTCTCAGTCTCACATTACAGCCCTCAGTTTCTAAACCAATTAAGGAAAAGGGATTTACAGTCAGCTGGATTAGGGCCTCTATTTATATTATTCCATATTTCTTTAAGTAATGTTTCCTATTTTTATTTCTCTTTATAATATTCTATCTTCTGGTCTCCAGGACTCTTCCTTTCATCTGCCCATATATTCCCCTATTTATGTCTACACAGTTTATGTTAGATTTCAAGCCTTTGAACTGGGTAATTTTGGCTGACTTAACTGTATTTTTAAAAATTGGTTGGATTCTTCTTTTTTTATTCTTTTATTTTTATATTTGTATATGTTTTATAGTTATATAAATTATACATAAACAACTTATATTGTTCTATCTATCTATCTATCTATCTACCAATTTCATGTAATAATAAATTTCTATACAAGTGGATTTTTCTTAAGAATATTCCAGAAACATACCCTCGTTTTCCAGTTTTTTGCCACTACAAAGAGTGTGGCTATAAATATTTTTGTACATGTCTTTTTTCTTATGATTTCTTTGGGGTATAAACCCAGCAGTGATATGGCTGGATCAAAGGGCAGGCAGTCTTTTATAGCCTTTTGGGCATAGTTCCAGATTGCCATCCAGAATGGTTGGATCAATTCACAACTCCACCAGTTCATCAATATTCCAATTTTGCCACATCCCCTCCAACATTCACCACTTTCCTTTGCTGTCATGTTAACCAATCTGCTAGGTGTGAGGTGATACTTCAGAGTTGTTTTGATTTGCATTTCTCTAATTATAAGAGATTTAGAAAACTTTCTTATGTGCTTATTGATAGGAAAATGAGGGGATGCCCTTCAATTGGGGAATGGCTGAAAAAATTGTGGTGTCTGCTGGTGATGGAATAACGAACTGGAGGAATTCCATGTGAACTGGAAAGACATCCAGGAATTGGTGCAGAGTGAAAGGAACAGAACCAGAACATTGTTCACAGAGACTGATACACAGTGGTAAAATCGAATATAATGGACTTCTCTACTAGCAGCAATTCAATGATCTGGGACAATTCTGAGGGACTTATGAAAAGGAATGCTATCCACATTCAAAAGGAAGAACTATGGCAGTAGAAACACAGAAGAAAAAAAAAAAAACTGCTTGAACACGTGGGTTGATGCAGACATGATTTGGGAAGTAGACTCTAAATGACCACCCCAGTGAAATTATCAATAATATGGAAATAGCTCTTGATTGATGACACATGTAAAAACCAGTGGAAATGTGCGTCGGCTGTGGTGGGTGGTGTGGAGGGGAGAGTAAGAACATGAATCATGTAACCATGGAAAATTTTTCTAAAAATAAAAATTAAATAAAAAAAAGAATAGGCCAGAGAGAAAGAAGTTGAGGCTCTGGTTTTCAAAGAGTCTTTCATGATGGGCTTGCATTTCTGTGGAAGCAATCATTTCAGTTAATCCAATGAAAACATCCTGTGTGATGTTTTCCTAAGAAACAAGAAGGCATTTAGGAGACACATTGGCCAGTTATCCCTGATTTTGCAAGGAAAAGGTGCAAAAAAGAACTCATGATCATTTTTGAGGAAGAAATTAACATGAGGTTGTATGGAATTGGCATGAGACCCTGGGTTTCCCTTGGACACCCCAGACCCTAGAAGTATTTCAGGTCAAAAAGAAAGCAGGAAAATGCCTTTCCTTCCTTGCATTCTTGCAGTGCTGAGGAAAAGTTGACCCTGGGTATCAGAGACACATGATAAGGGAAGACCCTTAAGGGAAATATTCCCCTTGGATTCTCCCTTAGATTTCAAGATGGATACAGAAACACATCTTCTGGTTATGCTCTGATACCACTGGGTTGTATCTAGGACATGTACTGGTCCCCTAAACTATTCCCAGTCATCCCTTGTGTCTTTGAAACACAAAACATTACTCTAGTCCCAGTCAGATAACAAACCTCCCCCACTTCTGCCTAACCTCATTCCACCATCCTTTCTGTAGTCAGTAGCCCATGTCCTCTAAAAGGTATAAAAGACCCAGGACACATCTCCTCTAGGAGGCAGGGCTCCACCTACACTGTTCTCCCAGCCACTTCAACATGAATTCCAAATAACTACATTTCTCTTTTTATTTTTAAACTAAGTTTTGAAGTCTTGCATTCTTGCACAGGGTGGCCTGTCCCAAACCTGGGATTCACCTCAAGTTCCCCCACAACAGAATGAGACAATGGAAAGAGGCAGCCTCAATCTGGATATGGAACTCAGGATCTTAGCAAACAGGTGGCTGGCTATGTGTGAGACAGTGCCTGGGTCCCAGGCTTCCATTTTTCTTGGCTAATGAAGTTCATGCCAAAAGAATTCCAGCTAATCTTCTGTCTATGTAGAAAAATGTACAATGTTTCCCAGGCAGGTGCTGCTACTGTGAAAACCTTCCTTCCCAGTTTCCTTTTAGAGCCAAATTGGTTTGGGGAAGCACTTTTACCCTTAATGGAGCTTTTCTATTGAATTCCATTTTTCAAAATTTATTTTAGTTTCACCTGAATATTTAAACGGGTTTAAAATTTAAATATCTGGTGCCGAATAAGATGGTGTGTGTGTGTGTGTGTGTGTGTGTGTGTGTATAAATTGCTGTAATACTACACTGAGTTTCATTTTTAACCTGATACAATATGCATAATCCATTATATTACCATTACAAGAGCTGGATGGGCTCTCATTCTACATTAAGGAACACCCTTGACCAGGAAAACTAAACTATGGAGACTTCTTGGAAAATATTTTTTTTAATATATAACAGATACATTACTAACAAAGCATGAAGATTGTTCAAAAATTCAATCTATGGGCCATGATTATAGGAATTCCCATTCTCATCATTAAACTTTTTCTTTAAATTTGCCCTAACATGAAACTATTACATTCCAACTTTTTTTTTTTAATGTCAAATGGGAAGAATGGCTGACTATCTGTGACTACTGAAGCCACTCTTTTCAGAGGCAGTAAAAATGTTTTGTTTCTATATAGTGCTTTCCTTGCCATTTATTGTTTACTTATTTCAGAAATGTCTGGACTCTTCATGACCCCATTTGAGGTTTTACTGAAAAAGAAACTTAGAGTGGTTTGCCATTTTCTTCTTCAGCTCATTTTATAGATGAGGAAACTGAGGCAAATAGGGTGATGTGACTTGTCCAAGTTCCTACAGTAAGTGACTGAGACTGATTTGAGTTCAGGAAGATGAGTCTTTCTGATGCAGGCCAGTCAGGAAGACCTAAGTTAAAATCTGACCTCAAGTGCTTACTAGCTTTGAGAACCTAGGCAAGTCATTTCACACTGTTTGCCATAGTTTCTTCATCTGTAAAATGAGCTGGAAAGGAAATGGCAAACCACTCTAGTCTCTTTGCCCCAAAAATCCCAATTGGGGTCACAAAGAGTTGGACACAATTGAAACACCTGAACAACTGAACTTCCTGACTCCAGGACCAGCCTTCTATCTGCTGGGCCACCTAGCTGCACCATACACATTCTATACATTATTACTGTGTCAATCAAGGGTCAGTGACTGTAGTGGATAGCATGGTGAAGTGGGAGTAGAGAAGTCTTGTGTTCAAATCCTGCCTGTTATACTTGCTAGCTGGTTACTTTAAGCAAATCTCTTATCTCCATGCAACATTCTAAAATTGCTTTTTCATTGCAACTGACTTGATGAACTGCTTCAGGGGGAGCCGAAATCAGAAGTCCCCCAAAATAAATAATTATTTCAATGGTTTTTAGCAAGACTCAAATGAGGAACTGTATGTAAAAACTCCATGCAAACCTAAAGTGCAGTTTATATGTTGGCTTGTTTCTATTATTATTATAATAAATTTATGAGGAAAAGTGGTATGAGCATTAGCCACATTTTACAGATGTGAAAACTGAGTTTAAATGACTTGTCCAGGGTAATAAACACATACAGAGTTAGCAGTGGAGCTGGGACTCAAATCATGATCTCCTACTACCTTCTAGTATTCTTCCTTTTATTGAGTCATCCTCAAAGAGAGATAAATTTGTAGGATCTATTTAATTTTATGAATTGTTCCATATGTTTGTCTACTAAGGAGCCTTTCAAACAATAGATGAATAGATACTAAATACAATGCACTTTACAGGAGGACTTAAGAAGACACATCTTTACCATTGAAGATGCTACCATATAGCCTAAAAGATGAAATCTAAATATATAAAGAGTTGATAAGCAACCAAAGATTTAAGGAATAGACACAACAAGGCTATGCCTGACTCATTACTTAAGGAATGAAGATAGTCAATAAATGCTGTACAGGTTTGGAGGCTGGAGAGAGAACTCTATAAATTGGGCTGATCACGTAGGTTCCATGGAGGGGAGCAGGGTTTGACCAGGGTCTTAAAGGAAAAGGAAAAGTAATGAGCAGGGGAGAGAGTCTTTGTGTTAGTTCAGTATTTTTTCACAGGAAGGAGAATTTATAGATCACCAATTTAGAGTTTGAAGGGCTTTTAGTTGCCCATTTAGTCTAAATGTCTCATTTTACAGATCAGGAAACTGAGGCTTATAGAGGTTAAGAAGCAACTAGGTGAGGGGCAACTAGGTGGCTCAGTGGATAGAGAGCCAAGACCAGAAATAGGAGGTTCTAGGTTCAAATATGGCCTCAGACACTTCCTAGCTGTGTGACCCTGGGCAAGTCACTTAATCCCCACTGCCTAGCCCTTACCAATCTTCTGTCAGAAGACAAGGATTTAAAATAAAAAGAAGTACCAGTAGCTGCTAGGTCAGTTATGGCAAACATTTTATAGGGATGGATGATGTGAGAAACAACCTCAGATGATGGGGAGAGGAGCAGCCTAGCCCCACATGGTCCCTCTGGCTTTCTAGTAGCTAACTCTGGTGAATTCTGCTGGAGCTACAGTGCATATGCCCACAGAGAGGGCTCTGAATACCCCACCTCTGGCACATGTGCCATAAGTTTGCCACCATTGTGCTAGATGGTACCATAGAGAGTTGGACTTGGGGATCAGGAAAGACCTGAGTTTTAACCCTGGTTTAGATACTTAATGACTGTGTGACCCTAGGCTCTTAGCTTAACCCCTCTATCCTCATCTATAAAATGGAGATAATAGCAACATTGCCTTCTTCAGATTGTTGTGAAGATCGAATGAGATAGAATATGTAAAGCATTTGCTTGCCTTAAAGTTCTATATAAATTGCTAGCTATTATCAAGTGAACTGCCTCAAACCACACAGGTGATAAATGGTTTCTTTTCTATAACAAGGAAAGTGGGTCCAGATATTGGAAAGAGGTGTGTATTTTCTGTGAAATTGTTTTTAAAGGTTGTAAGAATCTTTTGTAAGTAGACGAGAACCAGCTGTGACTTTTTACCCTTTCACAATATTTAAACTGAAGACTCTAGTGCACATTAACAGAGCTTTATAGAAGCAAACCCTGCTCTATCCATCCAGCAAAAATCTACACTCACAATTCATTCGCTAAGCTTATAAGGTTCTCAGGCTATAGCAAATTGGAGAAATTGATGTTTACCCTGAAAGCTTGTACCATACGCAATTTGTGGTTGCTGTTGCCTTGGAACATGTCTGCCAGCATGCCCAGACTTAAATCCCTCCGTGATAACCTCTGAAGGTGGAGGCTTCCCACTCCTTGCTAGAAGGCAAAATCAATCCAATCCAGAAATAAGTGAGAGAACAGAGACAAGAGATAGGTGCTCGGGAGGCAGCTTTGGGAATACCTATACCATTGGTGGCAGCTATAAACTTTTCACATATTCTGGGCATAGGTTGGAGAAAGGGACAATGCTAAATAGCGACTATTTCTAGCTCTTTCCGGTGCTGCCATTTTTAAAGTGCTTCTGGTCACTGTTGGAGAAATGCAATTTCTGGGAAATGAGGCTGATTACCTTGGCAAGAGAGGAAAAAGCTGAAGTAAGTGAATTTCTGACAAATGCAGAAGCTCTTCCTGTGTGCACACACAGAAGTGAACATGAATCTGGGTGCAGAAGACTGTTCTCTCCTTTGTATATTCACACATACAAGCACAAACATACTCTCCACACAAACATATGTGCACATGCTACCCTGCCTGGCAAGGTGATAGTGATTAATGCCTTGGAGAGTCCAGAGCTTTGGGCTTCCTAATGTGCTTTTGTACTTGCTGCATGTGTTTAACTGACTGTAAAAGTTCTCCAGGATGGCGTGAGACATTTTGATGTATGTAAATGATGTTCATACTTTGGATCTAATCATTATTATAAAATTTATTGAGGATAAAACACAGGCAACCATAAAAATAGAATTTTTACTTTGATCATGCAGGAGTTATAGTTCTTCTCTTTGTGATTAATCTTTTATAGATTTTAGAGCTCATTGCCAATGTGGAGTCTACATGGACTTCAAAGTTTAGAACAAATCACCTCAACCTGTTCAGGAATAAACCAAAACCCACCTAGCATGGCCAATGTGTTATTAGCTAGCTAACAGGGTATTCAAGCCTAATACAAAGAAAATAATTTGACCACCAGGTGGTGTTAATAGTCACTCACCTGATTCTACTCTGCTCTAAGGATCCAGGGCGCTGGGCAGAACTGCTCACAAAATGTTGTGTTCTCTGTCGTTCTCAGAGAATGAGTGCCCTAACCTTCTGGTCCATTTCTCTTTATAGAGCTGGGAAGACTTATTGCTCAGAGGTGTGGAGATTTATAGATTCAATTAATCAGAAACTAGATTTCAAGCTCACATCAACTGGTAAGACCTGCCTCCTTTGAAAACTTGCTATATTTCCATGGGGGTAGGTAGGTGGCAGAGTAGATAGTGTTGGACCTTGAAACAGGAAAACTTATCTTCCTGAATTCAAATCTGGTCTCAGACACTTACTAGCTGCATGATGCTGGGCAAATCACTTAACTCTGTTTGCCTTAGTTTCTTTATCTGTAAAATGAGCTTAGAGAAGGAAATGACTAAGTACTCCAGTACTGCCATTGAAATCCCAAATGGGGTAATGAAAAGTCAGACACAACTGAGAAAAGACCAACTGAATTATATTTCCATGAGTCCAGATAAGGAGATCTTATTATAATGAGGCTGACTCCATAAAATCAGACAAATGTGTTTTGATACTGCATACTATTGTTTTTACTCTTGGCATGGAATCAGTAAGCATATAATCAGTAATCAGTAACAAAAAACCCAATGTATGATAATCAAACATTTATCAAGTTACTGCTGGCCTACCAATTTTTTAGTCCCCAGAGATTCTCCAGACATAGGATTGAACCAATCCTCTGAGTTCTAGGAAATACACAGTTTGTGTCCAAGCAGTATAAACAACTTACACAGGAGATTTGACTCGGGCATCCAGTGGGGTCTGTCATCAGACAGAGATGCAGAAATTCCACTCAAAATCTTGACAGCCCAAGTGTAGAACTTGGGATTTGGTGTGACCTGGAACATATTAAGGGTGGGGTTTTCCCAGGCTTCAGCTACTTGGTTGCTAGCAAATACCTCTGATCATTTCTGGCCCTGACTCACCATTGCAGAGAAAGGAGTGGATGAAGGAGCTATATCACATGATCATGGTTCTCTCCCCAGGCCCCAGATGCATCTTCTTCATTTCTTCAGTCCCTGAACCCAAAGCCCACACAAATCCATGCAATGTCAAGGAAGAGGCATCTATAGACCGATGTAGTATTGCAGGAAGTTTTTCAGAATGCAAATATGAACTTGAGGCAGTCTAACATAGTAGAAAGATCTTTGGGGGGAAAAACAGAAAGCCTGGATTTTTGCCTCTCACCATCTATATTTCCTTAGGCAAGCCATTTAATTCCTCTACACTACAGTTTTCTCACCTGTAAAATGAATGAGTTAGACTAGATGATTATTAAGGTCCGCACCCCCGGGATATTCAATGTGATAAATGGAATATTGTTAAGGTTTTTTTTTTTTAATTCAATGAATGGATTTATATGCTAAGAAAACTTGTGTTTAAGAGGCAGACAGTATGATACAAATGTAGTGCTCAACCAAATTTTATGGAGAAGAAGGGGCAGGGAAGGGGAAAAAAAAGAGGTAGAGAAGGGAAAGGGAAGGAGAGAGAAAGGGGAGGAAGAAGATAGTGACAGAAGGTGACAGGCCAAGGGGCAAAGAGATACAGAGAAGAGAAAAACAGACAAAGAGACAGAGGTAGAGGCAGAAAGACAGATAGAAAATCATAGTGAGAGGAAACAGAGATTCAGAGAGAAAGAAGGAAAGGGGAGAAAGGGAGACAGAGCAATTATTGTTTAAGGTGAGGAAAATATGATTTAATGTTGTTTGGCTATAGACACAAGGGAAAGAGACATCAAAGTAAAAGATACATTTGCCCCTCTTTGACATAGCTACTCAACATACCAGCCTGTTGAAAGGATCATAGTACGATCCATGGCACATACGGAGCCTGGCCAGGAACTGACCTGTTCTTGCCAGTACCACAGACTGGCCATGATTGGTGCACTCCTAACCTCACTCACTTAAAAAATGTGCTGATCTTAAGTAATTCTGAATTCACGACCCTGTTGATTTAATTCCTTTGCTGCCTGATGAATCAATCATCCACTCTAACTATTTCTATTGGTGTGCAATCTGGCCAACCAGGATCAGGAAAAGAGTGTGACATATGAGTGGATATATGCTTTGATTTCATGTATTTTAACTGACCACATGATCAAGTAATTGTAGATGCTTTGCATATAGTGAGTACTTAATAAATGTCATTTCATTTAACCATTTAGTTTGTATGTTTGTAAAATGCAGCTATCATTATTTCACCAGCTTAATGGGATTATAAAATAGTAACAGATCAGAAGGCACTTTTGATATTATGAAGCAGTAGACAAAGTAGGAGAGCAATCCTGGAAGTTTTCTCATGTGTAAAATGAGGTTGGGGTGGTAAAAGTACATAATAATAATGATAATAAAATAAAAATAGATACCACTTATATAGTACCTACTATGTTCCAGGTATAATGCTAAGCATTTTACAAATGACATCTCATTTGATCCTCACAACAACCCTGTGGGCTGGATGCTATTAATATCTCCATTTTGTAGGTGAGGAAACTGAGGCAAACAGCGGTCAAGGGACTTGTCCATGGTCATAAAGCTAGGAAGTGTCTGAGTTTGGATTTGAACTCAGATCTTCCTGACTCCAAGTATAGAATTCTGTCTACTGAGGCATGTCAGGTTCCCTCAACCTGGTTTAGCTTGCTTGCTGAGACAGTTGTACCAGGAGGCATCCATTGTGCATACTCTCTCCTTCACAGTGTGGCTGATATGTCCTGTCCAGTATGTCCTTCTGAAATTATAGTGCCTAGGACTGAAAGTAGCATTCTATGTTTGAGATGATCATCCAAAAGTATGGTAAAATTATCTCTCTTATTCTGATTGTTATTCTGCTTTGTGTATAGCATGAAACTGCACTGGTGTGAGAGGCACAGAGATAATACAGTGGGTAGACACCTGTTGTCAGGAAGATCCGAATTCAAATGTAGACTCAGACACTTACTAGCTTTATGACCCTTGGAAAGGTACTTAACTCCCTCAACCTTATTGCTCTTCTGCCTTGGAACCAATACACAATACTCTTTCCAAAACAGGAGGTAAGGTTTGGTTTTTTTTATTTTTTTATTTTTTATTTTTTAAATCCTTACCTTCCTTCTTGGAATCAATACTGCATATTGGTTCCAAGGCAGAAGAGGGGTAAGGACTAGGCAATGAAGTCTAAGTGACTTGCCCAGGGTCACACAGCTAGGAAGTGTCTGAGGCCATATTTGAACCTAGGACCTCCATTCTCTGGGCCTGACTCTCAATCCACTGAGTTACCTAGCTTCCCCAAAGGTAAGGGTTTTAATATATTTTTGTTAAAAGTAATTTTCCAGGACCACACAAATAGTTTATATCAGGTAGGACATTTTAAAACTGGGTCTTTCTGACTTCAAGACCAGCTTGCTTTCCATTATACCCACATTGCCTCTCAAGCACCATACAAATGCAAAAGTGAGATGGTTTCTGCAATTAAGTAGTGTCCATCCTAATAGGAGACATTATATGTGCTAACCATGGAAGGGAATTTTGGGCTGGAGAAACATTGGAATAGTGAGTTGATCCATACCTAGGACAGTCAATTGACATACTCTTTTCAGAAACAATAATAGAACTGATTTGATTTTTGGGCCTAGAGCAGGCAGTAGAAATCAAGGGATTGGGTCATACATGAAGCTGGCAGAGCAGATCACAAGATGGTCAAGGTAAGCAGCTGACTGGTCTGGCCTGGGGTTGGGTAGATGGGAATTCATCCATTAATCAGACTTCTGAACATTGAATCAGCTATGAATTTTCTTAACTGTGCTATTATCTATCCCATATTTATACATTTATCCCACAAAGACATCATGGGAAACTTTGTCAAGTATCTCACTAAAATCCAGAATCCAGATTAACTATGTCAAAAATAGTTCCTTGATTGATCTTATTAAAACATCCAGTGAGGGCTGCATTACTGCTTCCCTACGTCAGTGCTGTACAAAACATCATTTAACTAATCCATAATCCATTCTAGATTTGGCCAGGGAATGACACCAAGCTTGCCAGACAAATATGCTGAATTCATCTTTCTCCCCATTTTTGAAAATCAGAACAAATTGTCTCCTTTCTTCTGGCACCTCTCCCATTCTCCATGGTTCCTCAAAGACTATTGGCATGATTCAGCCATCACATCTGCAAGTTTTCAGTGCCCTCAAATGTATATCTTGGCTAAGAGAGTTAAAGTCATTTATATCAATTTGGTGTCATATTCAATTCAATTCCACAAGCATTTATTATACACCTACTATGTGCCAGGTACCTTGTTAGGTGCCAGGGAAAAGAGACAAAAATGGAACATCCTGTCCTTAAGTAGATAATAACTTATAGGAACTATTATTATGTCCTAATCTACCTTGAGCTTCCTGTTCCTTCTGCTTGTCCTACTATTATTAGTTTGAAGAGTAATCTACTTAATAGTGAATGCAAAAAAAAAAAAAAAAAGATAGGAATTGAACTGTTTTGCTCAGATCATTGAATATCAGAACTGGAGGTGACCTTAGAGATAGCCCTTTCAGTAAAAGGAGATCCAGAAAGCTGTCTTCTAACCATCTGTTAGTATTAATTATCTTCTTAAATCAATAAGCCTGTTTCTTTTTTTCTTCTTACATTGACCATGTTTTTAAGAATAAAGTTTTAAATTCAATATGTCTGGTTTGAGGGTCACAGGTGTTGGGTTCCAGTTCCAGCTGTATGAGCTGGAACAAATCATTTCATTCCTCTGAATCTTGATTTCTTCAGCTACAAAATGGAAGTGACAAAAATCCTAATCTGCCTGATTTCTCTGCATCTCTTGGAACTGTCAACTACCTCCTCCTCTTGTTTTCTCTCTCCTTACTTGGCTCTCTAACACTGCATTCATTTTATTCTTTTCTGACCTTTGACTACTTTTACTATTGCTTCTCAGTTTCCATCCATCCCTCTAAGTGTAAGCATCTCTAAAAGCACTAACTAGGCCCTGTTCTCTTCTCTCATTTTCACTCTTGATGATCTCATCACCTCCCATGGATTCAATTACCATCTCTCTCTCTCTTTTTTTTTTTAAATTGCATTTTTTATCTTTTGTTCTTAAATTACTTTCATTTCCAAATATATCCCTCCCCTGATGCTGACCCAGACCCAGAGAGACAGCCCTTGAAACAAAAAATAAAAGGCAATTCCTTAAAAGTAACCAGTTCGTTAACTGTGTCTGACAGTTTATACAATGTGCTGTATCCATAGTTGTCCATCTCTGCAAAGAAAGGAGAAAGATTCTTTTTCTTATCTCATCTTTGAGGCCAAATTTGGTTACTCCTATAGTTATCCTCTAAATACTAGTGACTCCCAAATCCTTGTATGAAATCCTAATCTCTCTCCTGAACCCTTTTCATTTCCAGCTGCACATCACCTCTTGGATGACCAATAACCACCAAATATCCAAACAACTGTCAAAATATCCAAAAGGGGATTCAGATTTTCCTTCATTAGACAGTGAGCTCCTTGCAATTCCAACCCCCACCTTTTCTTCTAGTATTTGACACATACTAGGTGATTAATAGATGTCCAATGATGACCCTCCAAACATCCCTCTTCCAAAACTGCTCGTTTCTGTTGAGGACACCTTCATCTTTCTAGTCACATAAATTCATAACCTCTGCATCATATTCACCTCTTCTCTATCCTTATTCTCTTCCTCTCATCATCACCATAGCCAATTAGTTGCCAAGTCTTAGAGAAAATTGTCATCCAGGCAAACAAGAATTTGCTAGATGTTCTGCTTTTAAGGGAATGAGATGTCTGCCCAGTTGAAGAATTTGGTCTTTGTTATGTCTTGACTCTGTGCCATTAAAAGAAAACGTGTGTGTGTGTGTGTGTGTGTGTGTGTGTGTGTGTACACATGTATATGTGTATATATAAATATATATGTATATATATATTTATAAATACAAAATGAAGGGACAAACAGAATATTACAATTTGGGTGACATCATAATCTTCAGTTTGTCTCTTTTCAGAGAAAAATGGAGAGGATGTGGTAACAGCAAACGTAGCTCAACATTTTCGTTGGCTTTTCTTTTAAACTTCATTTTGCTTTTTAAAATAAAACTTTAATTTCAGCACTTTCCATTTAAATTTTGTTTAATTTTGTGAAAAAATTAATGGAGTTTGAGCATATTTCATTTTTTGTTATTATTTTTACTGTGTTAATCTCAATTCTTTTTCTTTTTGTTTCTCATATCAGTTTGGGGCTAGAAATTGTTCAATCCAATTCAATTCAGTTCAGTAAGCATTTTATTAAGATCCAGCTATATGTTGTGGGCTGTCCAGGGTGCTAGAAATATGAAGACAAAAAATGAAACAATTCCTCTCCTCAACAAGCTTACATTCTCCTGGAATACATCCTTTTTTTTTAAAGCATTATTTAGATTTATTATTTTATTTGAGCTTCACAACCACCACATGCTGAGGGCCTAGAGATTACAATCCCCAGTTTACAGCTGAGGAAACCCAAACTGAAAGAAATGATTTACCCAGTCATACAGCTAGCACAGGTCAGAGGCATAATTAAAAGCTAGGTCTTCCTCATTTCAAATCCTGTACTATAGGACCTATGGAAATATTTGACCTTCTAGGAGTCATCTACCCCTACCCTAACATACAACACACACACACACACACACACACACACACACATTCTATTGAAAAAACTCATTCATTTTATAAATATTTCCCCCCTACAGTGGCTTTAGGATAAATGGGGCTTATTTTCTTGTTTTATAGCTTAGGTAGTTAGCCGTTCTTTGGCATTTTGTTTGGTGGGAGGGCAGAGAGGCTGTAGGTAAAGAAAGGCCAAGAGAGAGATTGTCAGGATGCCAGTGCATTATAGGAGAAATACCTCATGGCCAAAGTTAGAGAGGGGGCTTCTAGAAATCTTAGAGAACAGGGCTGGGCAGAGCACAGTATTTGAATAGGGATGAGGTTGTGGATGGGTCATATATATTGGAATAGTGATGCTATTTAAGAGTGAAGTAGCTAGTAAGTGATGGTGATTCCATCCAATCTAATTCAGCAAGCATTTATTAAATACTAATTCAAGTTACTGTACAAGGCATTGAAGAGACAAATACAAAAAAGAAAAAAAAATCCCTGCCTTCAAAAGGTTTAGATTTTACTGAGAAAAACCAACATGAAGACAGATAAATAAATTTAAAGTTATGCAAAATGAATACAAAATATTTTGATAACTGGATGGGTGGAGCAGAGAGGGAGACCACAGGAAAAGCCTCTTATAAGAACTGGCCCTTTAGCTAAGCTTTGAAAGGAATTAATGGTTCCAAGTAGGGGAAATGAGGAGGAAATGCATTCAAGGCATGTGGGGCAGCCCTTACAAAAGCACACAGAGAGAGGGGAGGTGAAATGTTGTGAACCAAAAAGAGTAAGATGACAAGTTGTACAGGAATGCAGAGTATAAGGATAAGGATAACCTCTAGAGAAAGAACTAATGAACTCTGAATGCAGATTGTAGAATACTTTTTTGACTTTATTTTTCTATGTGTCTGTATGTGTTTTCTTTTGCAGCATGGTTAATATGGAGATGTGTTTTACCTGACTTCATATGTATCATTTGTATCATTTTGCTTGCCTTGACAAACAATGGGTGAGGGACAGGAGGAGAGAATCTGGAACTCAAATTAAAAAAAAAAATGAATGTTCAAAAAATTTACAAACATGTAATTGGGAATTACTTAATGAAATAAATAAAATATAAATCTAAAAAAGCACCAAGGAATGGGATAATATGATATAATTCTGGAAAAATGAATTAGAGCCAGTCTCTGATTGGAGTTGTATATGGATTCAAATTTGGCATGCTAAATACCCAAGAGAGTGAATGGAAGTAGTGAACATGCAGATCTTTGGCTTCATCTATCATGTCAGTGCATTAGAAGTTGTCCCACCATCTCTATTGATTTACTTGGGATTTATAGTACATGGACAAATCCCTTTAATACAATCACAAATCCTTTGTGAATTGATGGGGGATAACAGACACCTGCAAGGTAGAAAAAAATGAGGCCATTTAAATTGGAACACAGTGAGTTAGGAGTGCTTCTCTCAGCTCAACAGTGGTAGACCAAATGGCCAGCATTAAAGGTTTAACTGCCCTAGGCATCTTAGGTGGACATACTTGGGCTTACCTTAGGAATCTTAAAGAATTAGAAAATATAGATGATTTTGACAAGTAGGGGTTAGATGAGAGAACAAGCTCCTACATATCACTCAAATAGCCTGTTGTTTCTGTAATATATATTGTACAGAGCATGTGCAGATACCTCTTACTTGCTTCCAGACAACCATATGCATGGTTCAACACTTAGACACTGGAGATAATGAGCTCCCTGGCTGTTTCCTATCAGGAGAAGACCCAGCACTGAAATGACTTGATATTTTGATATGATGTGGTATAATCACTGTTTCTTCCATGATCCTTCTTCTGCTCTAATCAGTTAAACATCTGAGAAAGTTTCTGGCTTAATCTTGCTTTGCTCTCCTAGGAGGCAAGTCCATAGACTCTGCCTGTAAAGGGCAGTGGACATGTTCTTTCCCTTTATAGTCCCATCTTGGACCCTTTACAGTATATTCCAAAGGTATTCAAATTGTTTCACTTTACAATAATTCCATTGATATAAATCTTGTTAAAAATCACACTCATCCCCTTCAATCACTCTCCAGTGTCATGGATTGAACTCAAGACAAAAACAACAACTCAGTAATGAAGCTGCTTGTTTAAATTGTTTGAAAATGAAGACCAAATACTTGAGGGCCCAGGGAAGATTAGCCTTTTCTCTCATCTATCTCAATACACTTAGATTTCTATTAACTAATAGAAGGGAAAGAGACTAAAAGAAGAAGAAGGAACTTTCTTTTATTCTTTGCCTTGGTGAGACCCATCTTGAATGTTGTATTTAGTTTATGTTGCCACATTTGAGGACAGACATTGACAGTTTCCTAATGGCAAGTGATGAGTTTAGCCCATTGCCACTCATTTTTCAAATTCTCCTTTTTTTGTCACTTGGATTATGTGGTATCTTTATATGATGACTGTCACCAGTTTATAGTATAGCATAAGATTAGACTTGACATATTTTTTCATTTTATTAAGGCAATAGAATTGGTAAAAAAAAACATTCATTTTCCACTTTATAATATATCACACAATTAGATTTTATGTGTCTTCATTCTAGCAAATCACTAGAATTGTTTTTTTTTAAATCCACCACAATTATCATATAGAACTATTCCTAGTGATATTTGATGCTAACAAAATAAGCAAAATACTATTGGTATTGGCCATCAGGTAAAACTTTAAAATATTTGCATTGAAATCCTTTTTTCCTCTTGCTTGTTTCTTTTAATCACCTTCATTTTAATGGAATGTCTCATTAATTATCAATACACAATCCTGTGTGATGTGTTGAAACAGAAAATAACAATGAGTGTCACAAGATCTGAAGGAAAAATGCAAACTTGATGCCCTGAACTCTCAGGAAATAACCAAGAGTTGCTAATATATAGTAGTTAAACCAGAGAAAAATTTGGTTCTTAGTGGTCAGTTCATAAGAAAACTGTGCAGAACTGGGATCACTTAGGATCTCTGGTTATAAAAGAAGGTTTTTTTCTTATGGTGTGAGGTTATGCTGATTGTTACCATTGTTTTTGCTGAAAGAGGACAGTGAAGTCTGGAAAAGAAATTAGAATGAAGCTCAGATGACCTGTGTTCTAAACCTGAACCCACACTGGTCTTACCTAGCAAAGGTAGACCTAGAAACTGTTTTAAAAGAAGTAAGGATGTGGTCATTTTGTTAGACCATCCCTGAAATAGGGCATTTAGTTGTGGGTGCGATATTTTTCGCAAGTCACTAGTAAGTTGGACCATGTCTAGAAGAACAAGCTGGAACATGTCTGGAAGAGAGTGATGGGGTTGACAGACTAAAAATCAAGACACAAATTACTTGTTGAATTAATTAAGGGATTTTTAGCTTAGAAGAGAAAAATCTAGGAAGGCAGGATAGCTGTCCTCCAGTATTTGAAGGTCTATCATGTATCAGAGGGATTAAGTTTGTCTTTTTTGACCCCAAAGGGTGACCTAAGTAAAGTACTTAATCTTTCCAAAGCTAGGTTTCTTCATTAATAAACAGGATATTGCCTATTCTAATTCACACAAGTTGTTCTGAGGATCCACTGAGATTATGTATATGAAAGAGCTTTATAAATATTTAAATTCTAGATGAATGGAAACTAACAAATGATTTTTGTCCAGTCATTGGCTAGGGACTACACTGTAAACCTTAAGATTGAGAGTTGGGAGAAATCTTAAAAAATATCTCATTCAACCATTCATTTTAAAGATGAGGAGAGTAGGGGCCACAGTGGTTTCAATGATTGTTCAAGTTGACAGAACTAGTTATTGAGAAGGCATCTTCCCATGCATCTAACTTCTGGCACTGCCTCAAAAGAAAGAAAAATGCTTTTAAAGCTTCCTATAATTTCATATGGGATATGTTATTAATATATTTTTTCTTTTTTTTAAACCCTATTTTCTGTCTTAGAATTAATACTAAGTATCTACTGTAAGGCAGAAGAGCAGCAAGGGCTAAGCTAGGCAATTGGGATTAATGACATGCCCAGGGTCACACAGCTAGGAAATGCCTGAGATCAGACTCAAACCCAGAACCTCTTGACTCCAGGTCTGGTACTCTATCCATTGTGCTACCTAGTTGCCTCTGAACATGTTTTTCTTTTCTATCTATAAGCTATGGAAGCTCATGAAAAAAAATGGGAAAAAATTATTCTTCATCCTGGAAGTGTTTATGATACAATGATGGGGGTTCAGGGATGGGAAAAGGGGCACAGAATGGCAATCCCTGTATGGTTTTTAGACTGTCTGTAAACATTAACTTAGCACTTTGTATTCTAAAAGCAAGAGTTTTGTTCAATGACCAACCAATGGACATATTGCTGGAAGAACAAATCATCAACCTTGACATTCTCACTCTAAATGAAACCAGACAAGAAAGAGAGGTTGCTGCTAAATGGAAAGATGACTCATAGGTTCTCTCTAGGGAAGCAAATAAAGGAGTTGCTGGAGTTGATTTTATCATGCTTCCAAAGGCAACAAGATACATCATTTCATGAAGCACCTGGTCATCTCATATTGCTGTGCTCACAATTGCAAGAAGACCACCAGGAAGATAATTGCATCTTCTGCGCCAACATCTGTTGCAGAGGCTGAAGTAGGGAAATTAGAAGGAACTCAGTAAGACCCTCCAAATTAAGTCAACACATGCTATAATGCTATGTGACTTCATTGTGTAAGTGGATTGAGGAAAGGCTTGTGAAAATATATGTTGGAAAATATAGTTCAGGAATAAGAAATAAGAGACCAAAGGCATTGTCCATAGGTTATTAAACAAAAGTCTCATGCTTATTTGTATCATGGGTACTTTCTTTGAGAAGAGATTTGGGCAGTGCTCAAGTACCAAATAAAATAAAATAAAACAACCTGTTATATTTTAATAGTCCTATGTGTACAGTCACTGACTTATTACAACAAAGATAAAAAATAAAACAAAAAATATTAAGAACAAAGAACAAAAAAAAGCATCTACCTTGAAATATTTTAAAAAGTAATTATTGCTGGGAAATGGGACATGGACAAAAGAGCAAATACTAACACAAACAATCACCTTTCTTTTTTCCTTTTGAAATGAGTTTTATTGAAGGTTTTCATTTTTATGTTATACTTATTGCAGGAAAGAACCACCTTCCCTACCATCAAAATGAGCACTCCCTTGTAAAAAAGCAAAACAAAAACTCCCAATTCTCTAGTAGCATCTGACAATTTAAATAGTATTTTATTCCAGTAATCCTCTCTTCCTCTCTGCTAAGAGAAAAGATGTATATTTCATACTTTTCCCCTTTAGTTTTATTGCTAATTTAATTTTCATATCACCTATAATTCCCAGTCTATCCTATTCATTCCTCCTCCCAGATCTGGGTCATTATACTTTCATAACATTCTGTTTGATTGTTTTGTGGTTATTGTTTACCTGGCTCTTCTTACTGCCCTTTGAATCAGTTGATATGTCTTCTCACACATTTCTTTTTTTAAAAAATCTCTTACCTCTTGTCTTAGAATCAATATTAAATATTGCTTCTAAGGTAGAAGAATGGTAAGGGCTAGGTGATTGGAGTTAAGTAACTTACCAAGGTCATACAGCTAGCAGCCATGAATTTCAATATACATCATATTCTTCATTTCTTCCTACAGAAGAATATCTAGTTATACTCATGTACTACAGTTTTTTTTAGCTATTTCCAAAATGATAGGCATCTACTTTATTTTTGATTCTTTATTACTATGAAAAAATGTGTCTGTAAATATTTTGTTATATATACATATACATGGAACCTTTGTTTCTGTCTTTAACATCCCTGGGACATTTTTCCAGCAGTGAGTATGAATAGTTTAGTCATATTTAATGCATAATTCCAAATTGATGTTACAGAATTGGACCAATTTACCAACAGTTATCTTCTCAATTCTCTCCCAACATTGATTATTTTTAGTTTTTGTCACCTTTGCCAATATACAGGGATTTTTTAAAGAACTTTAGGAGTCTCTTAATTTCCATTTCTTAGTATGTTTATTTTTTTGTGTGGTAATTTAGAGTATGTTTTCTATAGCCAATTAGAGGGTTTTTTTTAAATTGTGTGCTTTGAACACTTTTTTATTGATCTTAGATTTGCATATTTGTGCTGTTTTCCTATATATTGTGGGTAGCAGACTTTTCTTATACCTTAATATAGATTTTTTTCTCACTCTACAGTTTCTCTTATAAAATATGTTATGAAGGAGATTTCTTTTGTATTCAGGTTGGATGAGATGGCCATTGAAGTCCCAACTCTCAAATTCTGTGATTTCTTTTTGTCTATCCTATTCATTTTGTGTTTGTGTAAGCTTTTAAATTTTGTGACATTAAAATAACTTATTTTGTTTTTGATGGCCACCTCTAAATTTTGTTGGAGTAAGAATCCACCCCCCTTGCCATGGTGGCCATCACCATTTTCTACACCTATAATGAATAGAAGAAAATGGTACAGAAATTGATCTACCCAGAAGTCACATGATTTTGGACAGCCAAAGGTAATATTGGGTTAGAATTTAAGTTTACTTGTAGAATCATAGAAGAGATGAAAAGCACAGGAGAACAGAGATTCTTACCTTTTTTGTGTGTCTTTTGGCAGTTTGTTTGCTGAAACCTATGGATGCCTTCTTAGAAAAATGTTTGAAAATGCATAAAATAAAACACATAGAATTAAAGAAGAAATTTTGTTGAAATGAAGGGTTTTTTCCCCTATCCAAGTACAAGGATCCCTGATATCTACCCAAATGTGCCATGGAATCTAGATGAAGAACTCATATAGTAGAGGGGAACACAAATTTGAACAAATGTTGAAGGGAGACGCAATCATACAAAGTCATCTGGAAGAATTATTTAAGGATGAAACTTAAAAACAACATAGAGATGAACAATGAAAGTATAGAAACTTTTATAATAAAGTTTTCTCTATAGATGACAGTGAAAATTTCACAGTTTAGACTATAAAAGATAGATAAAAAAGGGACGATAATAAAGGTTTTGGGAAAAGTCACAGATCTCATTTAGAAAATGAAACAAAAAATATAAATAGTTGCCAACCCAAAATGCCTATTTCCTGTATTAAAAAAATAATGAAAATATTTCCTCAAACATTGAGTACATTATTGATGAAGATAAAAGAATGGGGCAGATTTTTTTATAACAGATTATCTTATAATAGTCACATGATTAACTGAAGGAGAACATGATTCCACAGTTCTTGTTTACTGACTCTAAAAAAAAAAAAAAGGCAGCACTTGATTCCACAAAACAAAATGCCATCTTAAAGGACTAAAGTATTTCTCATGCACATGACAAAAGCTTAAAGGATTCACAAGAAGATTTGATAAGAGGTAAGTTTGTTGCCCCACTGATTATTAATATCCAATATAGTATAAAATAAGAACTATGTTCCCCAAAGCTATTTTCTAATTTCAGAGAGGATGGCTAGTGCAGTGTCCAAAGGGAAAAGAACTTCTCCAGACATGCTGAGGGCTTCCAGATGCTTCTGTTTGTGGATGACAAAGTGCTGATAGCATCAAGCCCCAGGGCACTGCTTAGCCTCAGAAATGAAATCCATCTTGGGTCAAAAGAGTTTGGCCTAACTATTTGCATAGGTAAAGCCTAATACATTAACTGTGCCAATTGTCCAGATTATGATATATAAATGAAAGGACAACCTACATATAGATCTCATCACTCAGTTAATAGATCTTGGAGAGATACAGTGGATGGGCAGTGAGTTGAGTACACAATTGAACAGGAAGATGAAAGTCAAGATGAATTGCATACAGAAAATTGTATAGTGCTTTTAATGATATTATCCCCTTCTCTCCCAGCTCCTCCCCAAAACAAAGGCTCATCTTTCTAAACAAACATATTATTCTTCTATGCTATATGTCTCAGAGCCAGAGAACACTGTATTTTCAAAAGAATCAAAGATATATATGGATTGTTTGAAGAATGACTGACTTGTGTATATCCACCTCCAGAGAAAGACACGATATATAGAAATAAGCAAAACATAGTTTTATATATACATATATCTTTTTTTCAAATGATGACTTTTCTAATGAGAGGAGGGAAAGGAGAAAGGAAGTTACCTGGGCATTTTAATATAACAAATAAATTAATTTAAAAAAATAATCAAAATTGAGTCACTCAAAGGACATTGGAGAGGAGAGGTGCATAGTGAGTGAGATTCAGCTACATTATATTATTAGAAGCTTCAATAGTTCCCTATTTCCTTTAAGATTAATAAAAGTCTTCTGTTTCTCATTCACTGCCCTTCACAATATGTTTCATACCCTATTTCCACTCTAATTTCATATATTAGTCACACTAAAACTGGCCATATTTTGGTTCCCTTTCCAAAATGTAGCATTTCCTATTTTCTCACTTTCCTTACTGGAATCCCTAGCTCCCTCCAACATTCAACTTATATATCATTAACTACATAAGACCTTTACTGATCCCCAAACTGTTAATGCTTAACTTTACTCAAATATTATTATTAATAAGAATAATGATTTTATAGCTAGCAATTTAAAGAGTTGTTATTATTTACAGGCTTGCAAAGCACTTTACAAATATTTCACTAGACTCACAACTCTGGGAGATGGGGACCATTATTATTCCTATTTTGCATATGAGGAAATTAAGGAAGGCAGTGACTAAGTGGCTTGCTTAGGGTCACTCAACTGGTAAGTATGCGAGTCACATTTAAACCTCTTCCTGACTCCAGGTTCAGTGCTCAATTCTCTACCTAGCTACCTCTAATTTATTTTGTTTTGTATGTATTTTGTATTTACTCATCTGCATGCACATTGTTTCCCCTTTCCCTTCTACCTTCCCTCTTCCCTCAATAGACTGTAAACTTTTAAAAAAATGATTACCATTTTTATTTTTTAATTCGCAATTTATTTATTTTTACATTCTTTTCTTTTTAAATTGAGTTCTATATTCTCTCCCTCCCTCCCACTCTTCTTCCCACTCACTGAAAAGGCAAGCAAATTGATATCAGTTATACATATGAGATCATGCAAAATGTATTTCCACATTAGCCATATTGTAAAAAAATTATAATAATAAAGTGAGAAAATTATACTTCAGTTTGCATTCAGACTTCATTTCTTTCTTTCTGGAGGTGGTTAGCATGTTTCTATCATGAGTCCTTTGGAACTGTCTTGGTTCACTGTATTGATCAGAGTATCCATGTCTTTCACAGTTGATCATCATTATAACATTGTTGTTACTGTGTATGATGATCTCCTGGTTCTTCTCATTTTATTTTGCATCAATTCATATAGGTCTTGCTATGTTTTTTATTTCCTCAAACCATTCTCCATTGTCATTTCCCAGAGCACGATAATACCCCAGCATGATCATATACCACAACTTGTTCAGCTATTTCCCAATTGATGAGTATCTCCTCAACTTTTAATTCTTTGCCACCTCAAAAAAAAACTCATGAATATTTTTGTACACATGGATCCTTCCCCTTTTTCTTTGATCTCTTTGGACCATGAACCTAGTGATGATATTATCCCAAAAATTCCCCCCAAAGGGTTTTATGGTCCTTTGGGTATATTTCCAAATTTTTCTCCAGAATGATGGAAATAGTTCATACTCACCATCAGTTTATTAGTGTATCTATTTTCCCTTTTCCTCTACAGTATTTGTCATTTCTGTTAGTGTGGAATAGTACCTCAGAATTGTTTTAATTTGTATTTCTCTAGTCTATAATGATTTAGAGCATTTTTATATAATTATAAATATCTTTGATTTTTTTCTTTTGGAAATTGCCTGTTCATATATTTTGACCATTTATGAATTGCAGCATGGTTCCCATTTTTACAAACTTGACTCAGTTCTCAATGTATTTGACAAAAAATCATTATTAGAAAAACTTGCTGTAAATTTTTTTTTCTTCATTTTCTACATATCTTTTCTCAAAATATAGCTTTCCTGATTATCTCTTAATTTGGTCTTTTTTTGCTTTTGCTTTGTTTATAATCATGATTGTTCTTACTGCCTTTTTAACTTCAGCTAAAGTATAAGAGATTCTGTTCTAGTCCTTTATTAACTAAATGTATCTTTCTATTTCAACTGTGTCCTTAAATACAATATATTTTTGGATTCTGGTTTCTAAGCCATCTTCTATCTGCTTCCATTTTATAGATGAATACTTCCCATTCCCATTCAAAGTTATACTTACTAAATGTATATTTACCTTCATCCTATTTTCTTCTATTTATCATATAAATAATAGTGTATATATTCTTCCCTATTTGAATCAATACTGATGAGAGTAAGGTTCAAGCATTGCCTGATACCTTCTTCTCATTTCCCCCTCCATTATAAAAGTTCTTACTCACATGACTCTTTTATGTGAAAAAATTTTCTTCATTCTGTCTCTTCCTTCTCCCTTCTTCCAATGCCTCCTTTCTTTATCGCCCCTTCACTTTTTTAAAAATCATCTCAACATAATCAATTCATACCCATGCCCTCTATGTATACTGCTTTTAACTACCCTAATAACAATTAAATTATTAGAAGCTACATGTATCATCTTCCCATATAGAAATATAAAGAGTTTACTTGTAAAGAGTCCTCTATGATTACTCTTTCATGTTTACCTTTTTATGTTTCTTGAGTCTTGTATTTGAAATTAAAATTTTCTGTTCAACTTTAGTCTTTTCATTGAAAAGGTTGAAAGTCCTCCATTTCATTAAATATCTCTGTTCTCCTTAAAGGATTTTACTAACTTTGCTAGGCAAACTATTTTTGGTTGTAATTCTAGCTCCCTTGCCTTCCAGAATATCTAAGTGCTACATTCCTTTAATATGGGAGCAGATAAATATTGTGTGATCCTGACTGTTGCTCCATGATATTTCAATTGCTTCTTTCTGGCTGCTTGCGATATTTTATCTTGGCCCAGGAGCTCTGAAATTTGGCTATAAAGTTTCCATTTGGGGCATCTCTTTCAAGTGATCAATGGATTCTCTTAAAAAAAAAAACACTTACCTTTCATCTTAAAATCAATACTCCATTCCTTGAACTCTGTACTTGGCTCCAAGGTAGAAGAGTAGTAAGGGCAACACAATGGATATTAAGTGACTTGCCCAGGGTCACATGGTTAGGAAGTGTCTGAGGCCACATTTGAACGGAGTATCTTCCATCTCTGAGCCTGGCCCTCAATCCATGGAGCCACCTAGTTGCTCCCAGTGGAATCTTTCAATATCAATTTTACTATCTGGATCTAAAATATTGGGTCAATTTTCCTTTATAATTTCTTGAAATATCATACCTATGTTTTTTTTCTTTCATCAAGGCTTTCAGGGAATCTAATAATTTGTCAATGAACTCTCCTTGATCTATTTTCCAGATCAGTTGTTTTTCTGATGAGATATTTCATATTTTCTTCAATTTTTTCATTTTATTTTTTCTTAATGTCTCATAGAGTCATTAGCTTCTACTTGTTTGATTCTAATTTTTTTAAACCCTTAACTTCTGTGTATTGGCTCCTAGGTGGAAGAGTGGTAAGGATGGGCAATGGAGGTCAAGTGACTTGAACAGGGTCACACAGCTGGGAAGTGTCTGAGGCCAGATTTGAACCTAGGACCTCCCATCTCTAGGCCTGACTCTCAATCCACTGAGCTACCCAGCTGCCCCCTTGATTCTAATTTTTAATATACTATGTTCTTCAGTGAGCTTTAATATCACCTTTTTTCCATTAGGCCAATTTTGCTTTTTAAGAAATTCTTTTCTTCATTGAATTTGAAAACTTCATTTCCATTTAGCCTATTCTGCTTCTAAAGAGATTCTTTTCATCAATGAATTTTTATTCCTCTTTTACCATTAGTCACCTTCTAATTTTTGAGGTATTTTCTTCATTATTTTTTGTGTGTGTGCCTCTTTTATCAAACTGTTAATCCTCTGTCCATAGTTTTCTTACATGGCTCTCATTTCTTTTCAAGTTTTTCCTCTACTACTCTCATCTCTTTAGCTCTTCTAGGAATTTTTGTTTGGCTTGGTTCCAATTAGTACCTTTCTTTGACTGCTTATAAGTGTTTTCATGCTTTTGTCTAGTGTTCCCTGCCACGATAGTAATTTTTTTATGATGAAGGTATTTTTTATTGTTTGCTCATTCTCTTAAACCAGTGATGGGCAAACTATTCCCTGTGGGCCAGATGCAGGACTTAGTTTTCCCATCACTGCCTTAAGCAAATCCCTAATCACTACACCTCCACATCCAGATCAATCTATTGGAGAATTGCTTAAGGCAGTGATGGGCAAACTATGGCCTGGATCTGGCCTACGGGGAATAGTTTGCCCATCACTGTCTTAAACCATTTCTTGACTTTGAATTTTATGTCAAAATTGAGTTCTGTTCATCTAGAGATGGGAAAGCACTGTCCCAAACCTCAGACTTTTTTCATGCTACTGTTTTCAGAGCTAGTTCTGGAGATCTGCAAGTTTTTACTCCCTCCAAAGTGGTATGACCTGGGGAAAGATAGCTTCACTGCTCTCCTGGTCTATACTCTGGTCTTTACCCAGGAAGGGCTTCTGCTCCCCTGTAGTTGAAAGTACTAGTCCTCCTCTTAGCCCTAGGACTATAACTAGGTTCCTGTTCTCCTGAAACTATAAGCCCTAGTACTCTTTTTTGCCATGGAACTGTGACTAGAGCCCCTGCTCCCTTTGTGACTGATCACAAGCACTCCACTCGACTCTGGACCTATAACCCAGAACTGTGACACAGAATGTTTCTAGACTGAAAGTAGATCATAAACCCTTTTAGGTATGGGATATGTATTTTTTTATTTTTTGTATTTCTATCCCCAGAATCTGGGCCAAAGCCTGATGCAGACTATTCACTTCATAAAAACCAATTAAACTAATGTAGAATTGTGATTCAAAATTAAATAATGTGTGTCATTGGATAGATGTAGACTAGAAAAGAAGGTAGATTTGATCATGTACATAGAGTAAAGGGTAGCTGACAGACAATTGCCTATGTACTCCAGTTATTGAAGTTCAAAATCAAGAGATCTAAAGGAAGGTCTCTAGAATGTTGTGTGGACTCCCCACCCCAAAAAAGGATTTTTTTGGTGATCATGCATGAAAGTCAAACATTATGAAAAGGCATAGGTTGCTTGTGATTTACACCTTTAGAGGGAGTATACATATCAGTGATATCACAGTTTCACAAAGATGTGTGTAAACTAAGCAGTCTTTCAAATACATTCCCTATGCACATGCCTATTCCCTCCATTTACCCCCTATGGACTTTAAACTACTGCCAGATTTGAGCTGGTCAGTCTAATAAAATCAGGCAACACCCAGCTATTAAATGCAAACCCCAGAATGCATATTTTTATATGTTGAATTCTTTTAGGTCCTGCTTATTTCCTTTCAAGAATAAGCTTTGCTTTCAAATTAAAAGCATATGAATTTAATGATATGGAAGCCACCCCCCTAAATCAGGCTCTTTGCCCACTTTGTGGGCTCTCCTTCTATGGTGGTTTTAATTTAGGAGATAAAAATCATCTTGGAGGAGTTTGTAATTTTTTTAAACTTCATATGATTCTATTAAGAAAAGAAAAATTCTCCAGATTCTTGGCTAGAGAAAAATGACTTCTCCCTTTGCTTGCCCGTACTTTCCTTGAGAGTCCTATAGACTTTGTCAGGGTTTATATAGAAATGGAGGAGTAATTGTGAAACAGGTTAAACTGTTGTGATTAAATATCACTTAAGAGCTTCAAAGTAACCGCTTTTCTGAAAGGGATTGTTGAGATTTCATCAGGAAAGAAGAAGCCTATGGAATGGGTTTCCATGACAAGAAGTGTAACATAAGAGGAAAATACATGAGACCTGAACTTAGCATACATGGGAATTGAGTGTTGCCCTTAATCCTTACTTGTTAGGGCAAATCATTTAGCTTCCAGAAGCCTTAGTTTCTCCATCTATAAAATGGTGGTAATATTACATGTATTAGCTACCTCAAGAGGATGATGCAAAGAAAGAACATCATAAATTATGAAGCATTGCATTGAAGAAAATTATTAAGACTTTGATTTTTATGAGAAATTTTTTTCTGACTTTTCCCAGCTATGGGTCTTGGATGCAGTCCAACATCCAATCCAATTCAGTCCAGTCCAATCCAACAAGCAATTTGTTAAACTTATGTAGCTTTGAAGAATAAGGAAGTGATAGCTTTGTTATAGTTTACTCTGGTCAGACCACTTCTGAAACATAGTATATAGCTCTGGACAACCCTAGTTTAAGGTGTGCTTGTTACTTACATAGATTATACATTTGTCCACATGGGTTTGTCTGAATGCAGGGAATTATTAATAATTACTTCTGGAATCTTCTACTCATCTGCAAATGAGATTGACTCTCATTAGGAGAAGGGCAGGAGATGGGAGCCATAAGGCTGGATATTCTGCTCTCCTAAGAGAGTAAAACTGAACTAGAAATATTTTTATCTCCCTCTCCAAAAAATATTGTTAGTCTAGGGCAGTGATGGGCAAACTTTTTAAAGAGGGGGCCAAAGGAAAGGAAATGCTCATCTGTCAGTCTGTTTCTAAGGCAACTCTTTCAAAGTTTCATTGTATTGTGTCCTACTCATTGTATTCATCAGATTAGGAATAATGTCAGGCATCAGGATAGAACATTTCAGGGGGCCCACATCTGGCCTGTGGGCTGTAGTTTTCCCATCACTGCTCTAGGGGAAAATGTTTTTTACACTTAAGCCACATTTCCTGATCCCTATCTTTTAACAGAGATAGATTGTCCTAGGCTGCATCTAGGGGCTTGAGTCCCCTTCCACAAAATACCAGTTATAGATCATCACAATAATAGATATTGAATTTATCCATTTATCTCAGCTGATAACAAATAGCAGTTAGGGAAGTTATATAGGTTGGCATGCACCAAGGAGTACAAACAGTAAATGAGCTCTCTCACTTTCAGTGAGATACCCCTGGCTCCTCTATATGTTGGCTTCTTACAAAAGTCTTTTTCTACCTCTTGGAATCTCTTGCCAAAGAGAGTTTTCAAAGCCAGAGCCCAAATAAAGAGCTCTCCTCTCCTCTCCTCTCCTCTCCTCTCCTCTCCTCTCCTCTCCTCTCCTCTCTTCTCCTTTCCCTTCTTCCTCTCCTCTCCTTTCCCTTCTTCCTCTCCTCTCCTTTCCCTTCTTCCTCTCCTCTCCTCTCCTCCCCTCCCCTCCCCTCCCCTTTCCTCTTCTCTATGCTGTCCCTCATGTAGGCTTAAAGCATTGGCACCCATGAGGAGAGTCTTAGGCAAATGCATAGTCTTGAGTTGCTAGTCACATTAGGAAGGACATTGAAAAGTTGGAGAGAATTCAGAGGGTAGTGGCCAGGATGCTTAAGGATTGATTGACGGTGCTATGGTTATGGAGCCAGTAAAACCATGTACATTTGTGACAGGGAGTTGGGGGAGGGCAGAGAAGAAAGTTACTAATGTTTTTAAGTATTTGAAGGGTCATCTTGAGGAAGAGGGATTAGACTCTGTTTGGATTCAAGAGACAGAACCAGAAACAATGAGTGGAAGTTGCAATGAAGAAAATTTAGGTATTATAAGAGGGAGAGGAATTTTCACAGCAGCTGTCCATAAGTGGAAGAGTCCACCTGGGAAGATAGTGTGCTCCCTGACACTGGAGGTCTTCAAGCAGAGGCTGAAAGCCCTTTTGTGAGGGATGGTTTATTGGAAAGCCATTGTCAGGTATGAGTTGGACTAGCTAGCTGCTAAGGTCTTTTCCATCTTAGAAACTGTGATTCTATAAGTGACTTCCCCATGCAAAGCATTATGTGGGGTCTCAAAGATACAAAGGTAAGACAAAAAACAGCCTTTGCTCTCAAGGAACTTATATTCTACTGGGAGTTACACAATATAAATAGACGAGTAGAGGCATGATAATTTGAGGAGTCAGAAAATACTATAACCATTAAGATCTGCAGCAGGTGGGATCCAAGCTGGGTCTTGAAAGACTACAACTCCACATTCAGCCCCTTTTCATTTGTACCATGTTGCTAGTTTCAAATCCTGGCTCGGCTACCAATTTTCTATGTGATCTTGGGCAAGTCACCCTAGGACTTGTTTTTTACATTGCTAAAAATGGAGGTGGGGTAGCATTAGACTAAAGCTCTAAGGTTTTTTTTTTCCAGCTCTAAATTTATGTTCCTATGATATTACATTGAGTTCTAATAACACCAAATAGCACAGTCTGGCTGAAAAATAATGTCTGTTCCTGGAAATCACATGAAATAAACCTGGAAAGCTAGACTGGAACCAGATTGTGGTGAACTTTAAAAGCTGAGCTGAGGAATTTGTATTTTATTTGTGAAGCAATAGGTGTGGCTATGTGGTCTGAGGAATTTTCTCCCAACCCTGTTCATACACACCTGTATATATTTTAGACTATTTGCCTTATGATAGTCCTGTGAGGCTAGGAAGGGGATTCTGTGTTTTTTTCTTTTTTCTCTTAAAGAGTGATTTAAAAAACAAAACAAAACATCTTACGAGTTTATTCTGGCAATTTCTGAAAATGCCCAGAAGGGAAGAACAAATGTGTTTTTTTTTTATATCACCATCCCTGTTGCAGTGGAAGGAGGCCTGGCTTTGGAGTCAGAAGACCTGTGTCCAGCTCCTTTCTAATTCTTTCCAGCTGGCTGACCTGGGGCAAGAGACTTATCAATGAGCTTTTTTCTGCTTTTTTACCAGAGTTTAATAATACTAACACAGCCCACTTCACGGAGTTGTGAGGAAAGTTGCTTTGTTACACTCAAGTGTTACAGATATGAGTTATTATGATTAATATTAACTGTGCATCTGTTGCCTGAGCCCATGTGCCCCTCTCATTCCTATTGCTACCATATCCCTGTTGCCTAAGCCCATGTGCCCCTCTCATTTCTATTGCTACCATATCCCATCCCTGTTCCATTACTTCTAGAAATGAGAAAACCACTGCTGCCCAGACTGATCATTTTTTAAGTCTGCTAGTGTGCAGAGGCAATACCAACTGCAGTCATGCCAGCTGATGTTTACATAGTGCTGCCCATATGGCATATTTTTTTTATCCTCCCATCAGGCCTTTGAGGTGGGTAATATCATCCCCATTTCACGGATGAGAAGACTGCAGTTCAGGAAGGTTAAGTGACTTAACTCTAGGTTAACACTGTATGGGAGATAGGATTGAATCACAGATATTTCCGGGTTCGAAGTCCACTACTTTACCCACTGGCACCACACTGCATTCTCTGAGATAAGGGCTGAAACTAATTTGTGTAACATAGTAAGGCTTTCTGAAAGTCTAGGGGGAAACCTATTATTAATTGCCTTGAGCTCTTCCAGGAGCTCTGGTGACAAACAGAAAAAATAAAAAACAAAAAACCCAACCACCCAAGACAAAGCAGAACCCAAAAGCCCTGCCTTGATCCCAGCATTGGAACAATGAGTGGGTATTAATTATGTTCATCGCCTGCACAAAACGATGGGTTGCGTAAAATTAACAGAGCACTGCCAGTAGCTGCCTCTCCCTAATGGGTAACCCGTAGGCCCTCAATTAGCTTTGGGTCCCTCTCTTTTCCTTGAAGGCCAGGCCTAAAGAAATCCATTCCTCTGCAGTTATAAGGAAAAGAGGAAAGGGGACAGGACCCATGACCATGGAGAGCGCAGAGAATTTCTGAATCTGCCACAAACACGCCAAGCTATTGGGAGGCGGTGGAGAAAAGAGGAAAGGGGGAGAGAGAAGGCAGGGGACCGCCCAAGAAGTCTCCAGAAAAAGACCACAAATCTCCCTTCCTCCTAACACCTTTAAACTCTTTTTCTTGCATTGCATTTGAAGTTGACATCAGTAGTTTCCTATGGTTTGAGGCCATATTTTAGTGGTGTTGGCTGTTTTTTTTTTTTTAGAAGTTGAAGGAGATTCAGTTTAGCTCTTCCCTTCTTCCTGCCCACTCTCCCACCCTCACTCCCCAACCTGATCCCCGAGATCCCTAGTAGCAGCAAATCTAGTTAAACCGAAGCTTTCCTAGCTCAACCCTTAAGGGTACCCGGAGTAAAAAGACGCTGGGCAGACACTGCTAGAACCAAGGAAAGGGGTTAAAACTAATCAGAAGAGAAAACAGAGGAGTCTTCTCTTGCTTTCCCACCCCAGCTCCCCCCACTTTCTTGATTACAGTAAACACCTTTTTAACAGATCAAAAGGCTTGATGGCAAGGCGGCGGGCGGGCGAGTTGCTTACTCACAAAATTCATTATGGTAATGCGCCACTGCAGCCTCCGCCGCCGCCACCACTGCGCTGGAGAGTTTAGCAGAGCCCTCTCCCCCAGCGGCCCACTTTGATCTGAGGCCCTGGCCAGCTCTCTGTTCCCGCAGTTAATCTACATTTTGTTGGCGTCAGACCTTTTTTCGGGACTTGTGCCTCAGGACTGCGGAGCAGCCCGAGGAAATCATCACAGCCCCCTTTGCTTGGGAGACAGCTCTTCCTCCCCTCCCTACACCCCAGCTCCTCAGGAGTTTCATGGTGGTCTCCTCCACCTCCCCCGCCCCTTCCTTAAGTCAATAACAATTTTATCTGGCCCTTCCTCCCAAATCCTGCCACCCTCCCCACCAGCCCGCGGTTCACCCACCCCGGTCTGTCCTCCTCCCACTAACTTCCCTCCCGCCCGCCATCCCTTCCGCATGCTATAATTCTCATCACCGCAATGCAGGTTTCCCACGACGCGTTATTTATTATTAATGATCACAATTTATAAAGTGCCTGGCTCCCCAAACCTCACCCCCGTGCCGCAGCCCCCGAATTAGCCGAGTGCCTGAATGAGGCTGCCACGCTGAGCTGAGAGGCTGCATCCCCAAAGAGGAAACCTGTGCCCCTCTTTCCCACTTGAAGGGGGTGGTAGGTGGTGAGGGTAGAGTTGGGGCATGGTTGTATCTGTGACAGAGGTGTAACTGCAGTAGAAGGGCTTTTGTAACTGGAATATTTAGACTGGAACTTAGGAAACTGGCAGCCATCAGAGCCATAGATTTAGAGCTGGAAGGGGTCCTTAGTAGCCATTAGGTTCAAGCTTCTGGTTATTTTACAGATGAGGAGACTGAGGCTCTTCAAGTAGATATTTAATCAAAAACCATTTATTAAACCCTTTTTATGTGTTGGGTACTACCTTGTTGTGCAGTTCAGTCATGGCTCTCCATGGGGTTTTCTTGGCAAGGATACTGGAGTGGTTTGCTGTTTCCTTCTCCAGTGTAGCCTTTTGCCAGGCAGGTTAAGTGACTTGTCCAGAGTCACACTGCTAGAAAGGGTTTAAGGCCACATTTGAACTCAGGGCTTCCTGACTCCAGGCTCAGCACCTTATCCATTGAGTCACCTAGCTGCCTCAGGTACTACCCTAAACTAGGGGAAAAGGCAAAAAATGATCTCTGCCTTCAAGGAGCTCACATTTTAATGGGGAAAACAACCAGATACAAGATATATACAGGGTGTCTCAAAAATCTTAGTGCATTTTTAAACCTATTGCACTAAAACTTCACTAAGACTTTTGGGATACCCAGTACAGAAGAGATGAAAGATAGTTTTAGAGGAGAAGGAACTGCCAGCTAGGCTAGAGCCAAGAAAGAAAATGCCCCCCTCAAGCACCTTTTGAACACCTCAGATATTGTTCCTTTAGAGAACTGTACTCAAAAAATAGGGGGGAACCACAAAGCTTGCTTCCACTGACCTCATTCCTTGCTAGAAGAGCATCTTCATGCTCACTGTAGGCTCATAGGACTGAAAGTGGGAAAGGATCCTAGATTTCCTTTAGTCCTATCCTCACATTTTGGGTGTGAAGAAACTGAGGCTGTGGGCAAGGTCACATGTGGAACCAGATGGTTATGAATGAAAGGCTGGGCTTGGAGTCCAGAAGACCTAAGTTCTAGTTCTGCTTCATACTTAACCAACTGTGTGACCCTAGACAAATCACTAAACTTGCCTCAGTAAACAACTCAGCTTCACTTTCCTCATCTGTAAAATGGGGGTAATAATGGTACCTACCTTCTTTATATTATATTTGTAAGAATCAAATGAGATAATATATGCATAATATGTAACATAATATGTATTACACACATATAAATGTGTGTAGATACATATGCACACAGAGAGATATAGATTTGTCTATATCTGTATATGCACTGCCTACCATAGAATAATAGACAGAGAGCAGGAAGGAATACTAGAGAGCATCTCTTCCACTGAAGGAAATGAAGCTCGGAGAAATAATGATTTGGCCAGTCATCGACAGGAATAAAAGTAGGACTAAAAGCCAATCTTAGGGAAGGTAGGAGGCATAAAGGATGGAGTGCTGGGTCTGAAGTCAGGCAGGTTCCTCTCCCTGAGTTCGAATCTAACCTCACACACTAGCTGTGTGACCCTGGGTTTACTCCTGTTTGCCTCTTTTTTGTCATCTGTAAAATAAGCTGGAGAAGGAAATGGCAAGCCACTCCAATATATTTGCCAAGCAAACCCCGAGTGAGGTCACAAAGTGTTGGACATTCCATGAAATGAGTGAACAACATTCCTCTGTCTTTCCCAGGCTGGATGTGGAGCAGAAGGCTTTCCCTTCTGACTCCAGAAACGCTTTCCTCACAGCCATTCTGTGGGGTAGGTAATGCTTAATGTCTGTTAATTGGTTGACTGGGTTACTTCTCTGCTCACAAATTTACAATGAATCTCCCAGTGCCTACAAAGGAAAAACCAAATATCTTCATCTGGAATTCAGGGCCCTAATAAAAGCTGACTCAAATCTGCTTTTCAAACCTAATATCCTTTTCCTACAGGAGCTCCTAGAGGTAGCCATACTGGTTTACACACCATACCTTGAACACATTGTACATTACTTATGGAAAGTGTATTGGGCCAGAAAGTGTCAGAAGAACTGGGTTCTTGTCCTGGCTTTGTTACTGACTTGATGATCTTTGGCCAATCACTTGATGCCCTTGAGCCTGTTTCCTCACTAGTAAAATGATGGGGTTGGACTAGAAGATCTCTAAACTCCCTTCTAGCTCAAAATTCTCATATTCCTTTCTGAAGTCGTTCATGCTATTGACCCTGCCTGGGATGCTTTGGTTGGGGTCTCTCTCCCTTCTTACCTGGCTGAAGGCCAGACTTGAAGGCCTCAGCTAAGTCCTAACTCTTCCCTAAAACACCTCTTTGGCCATCACATTCATAACGATCTCTCCTAACTCAGATACTAGCTTGTACAATCCAAAGCAATCACTTAACCTCAATCTGCCTCAGTTTCCCCAACTGTAAAGTGGGATATTACCATTTATATCCCAACATTGCTTTGGGGATCAAATGAAATATTTGTAAAAGCACAGTGCCTGGCACATAGTAGGTATTTTAGAAATACTTCTTTTTACCCTAAACTCTTTTCCAGATTCCCCAGTATAGTGCCTTTTTCACAATAGCACTGGGAAGTTTAAGTGACTGATTGCATGTAGAGGTTCTAGGAAAAGAAAGAAATCAAAGGTGAAGTTCATGTTCTGAACTAAGGGTTTCTATAAATAGGATGAGATCATTGAAAAAACAGAAAAAGGAAAAAAGAAAGTTGAATGTTGAATTTGATCTTAGAGCAGTGGTTCCCAAACATTTTTGGCCTACTGCCCCCTTTCCAGAAAAAAATATTACTTAGCCCCCTGGAAATTATTTTTTTTAATTTTAATAGCAATTAATAGGAAAGATAAATTCACCTGTGGCCATCACCACTCCCTTGGATTGCTGCAGCACCCACCAGGGAGCAGTGGCGCCCACTTTGGGAATCACTGCTTTAGAACATAATCATTTGGAGGTGTGGGTTGGATATCTAAATAGAAAGGTCTAGTTAGGATTCAAAATAAATGTTCATTTAAGTAGATTAAAAATCTCAAAGGTAAACTGAGAAACTGGGTGGTAGCAGGATGGCTGATTTGCTTCTAAAATCTGGAACCATAGAGGCACGAGAAGAAAACTCAAAAATCTCCATGACCTGCCCTGCCACTATCTTTTTTTTTTAGAGCTGGTTCTCCAATATCTATAGGACATTTTTATTTGGATATGCCACAGACAGCTGAAACATCATTCTAAAGACGATTTCATCAGATTCCCTAAGAACACTCATGTTATATAAGCTTATTAGGAGTAAGGATTGCTTCATTTTTGTACTTATAACACAAACACTTAGCACAGTTCCTGGCAGATAGCAGTGACTTAATAAATACTTATAGATTGATTGATTTCCACATTTCTCCATTGCTATCAATAGCAGCAACATTCTCTTCATTCTCCATTCCAGGGCTCATTATAGTAGCATAAGCAATGCACATTCAATTCAATCTGAAAAATATTTATGAAGTGTTTACTATGTTCAAGGCACTGTTGCTAAGGCACTGGGGATATAAAGATGAAAACGAAACAGTCCTTGGTCTTGAGAAGTTTATATTCTGTTGGGTAGTTTGAGGAAGGAGAGAATACTAACAAGGTGGAGAGGGAAAGATCATGGGTAGCTTCCCACACTAGATGGTACCACATCTAAGGTTCAAAGATTAGCATTAAGAGATGATGGACAGGAGGGAAATTCATTCCAAGCATGGTAACTGACTTGTGAGAATGCCCAGAGAGGGAATGCAGAGTGAAAAGAACTTAGTAGTGTAGCTGTCTGGAACATGGAATGTATAATAATAACCACTACTTCTAGAGTACTTTATAATTATCTTATTTAATCCTCATATCAATCTCGTGAGGTAGGTGATATCCTTATCTCCATTTTACAGATGAGGAAACTGAGAGAGACTAAGTGATTTGCCAAGGATCATACATTTTGTAAGTTTCTGAGCCAAGATTAAAGTTCAAATCTTCCTGACTCCTGGTCCAACTTGCTCTTCTGGTATCACTGATCTGCCATTAAGATGGTGTAACATGATATAAGACTGGAAAGGTGGATTGGAGTCATTTTGGGGAGGACTTTAAATGCTAGGCAGAAGATTTTATGTTTTATCCAAGAAGTGAGATCAATTAACCAATAAACATTTATTAAGTGCCTACTATGTGCCAGGTCTTAAACACGAGGGATGCACAAGACAGTCCCTGCCCTAAAGGAGTTTACATAATCTGAGGGAACCATAGAAAGTTTTTCAATATTGAGGAATAGATTCAGATCAGGGACTTCAAAAAATTATATTGCACCTTTGTGGAGAGATAGAAAAGGGGAGAGTCTGAAGCAAAGAGGTCAATTAATAGGCTGCTCCAGTAGTCTCTCTATAAGTTTTTAATACATGTCTGTAATCAATCTATGATCACTTTTCTTTCCCCCATATCCAATTCATTGTCAAGACTTCCTGATCTGTTTCCATACTGCAGTTGGATTCTCCCCAATTTTATTTTTCAGGCACTATTATAATATAGGTCTTGTCCTTTCACATGCAAACTGATTCATAAACTCCCCTATAACCTCTCTTCTTGCCTTCTCTTTTCCAACCTCTCCAATCATAGCTTCCACAACAGTTTTTCTAAACAACTGGGTTGTTTTTTGTTATTGTTGTTGTTGTTGTTTTTTACTGTTATTCTTGTTTGGTCACTTAGTGATTTTCCTTTTCACTTAAAATTGAATGCCTTGACCAGCCTTCAGAGGTTTCTTTCTCTCCCTGTTTTTACTCTTTTTGTTTCTAGATCACTTTTCTTACATTTTTGACTCAAGTTGGGTAATTAGGATTTGCTCCTCAGAACTCTAAATCCCAGCTTCCCATGCTCCCTCTCATATTATGTGCTAACGTAGGGAGGATATAAGTTTTGCAGAGCTCCGTCCCTCCCTCTCTTCTCCCCTGATGGCTGTTTGTGGAGGTGGGATGAGTCTGGGGCAGGAGAATTTTTCTCACATATCTTTACTCAAACTTTTACTTTTGTTCTTGTATTTTTCCCATTTCAAGTGATTATTAATAAATCTTATAAAATATAATACTTGGAGTTATTAGATATTAATTTCAATCTTACAAAGCCAAGCCATCTGCTAGCTCTCCCTTTTAAGAAACTTCACTATTCTTGTTTCTGTGGCTTGCTATGAATCATTTTTTGGATCTGAAATGCTCCTTTCCTTCCTTTCTGCTGAGTTATTCATATATACATTCACATAAATAGACAGTATATGTAAACACACGTGCACACATGTATACTTGCCAAAACAACTCTATAGATATGTACAACATATTGATACATGCGCACACATGTAGATGCATATATGTGTACATGTACATACAATGATGTATCTTTATAGACACAATGACTATATAATGTAGATTTATTCTATATAGCTATATTTATATATACATTGTATACATGTTGTATACAATATACATATTGTTACAACTGAAATTCTTGAGATAGTATTTCTTAATTTTAAATTAATTTATTAATTGACTGGTCAAGACATCTTAATCTGCTCAGTTGTCTCATCACAATCCCCAAAGACCTCCCCTCCTTTAGCACAACTCTCTATATCCCTGGTGAACTCAGCATCCAGTCCCTCTCCTGATCATCCCAAGACATCTCTGATTGGCAAATAGCCACAGAGGAGGTGGACTTAGAGACCCCAACTCTTCACTTATTACTTCATCACAAGAGGGGAGCATCTTTGCTGTGACCTGGAAGACACTAGAACATTTTCCATGTGGCTGAACCATTGTACTTTATTATTAATTTTTTATATATTTTTTTATTTTTTAAAACCCTTACCTTCCATCTTATAATAGATAATGGGTATTGGTTCTAAGGCAGAAGAGTGGTAAGGGCTAGGCAATGGGGGTTAAGTGACTTGCCCAGGGTCATATATCTAGGAAGTTGGTTAGGAAGTGTCTGAGGCCAGATCTGAACCCACCACCTCCTGTCTCTGGGCCTGACTCTCAATCCAATGAACCACCCAGCTGCCGCCGAACCACTATACTTTAAATGAGCTCAACATGGCTAGTGAGCCCTACCTTCAATTCTTTTATCCTTTACAAAGACAGCAGATCCCAAACCATTTTCATACCGGTGGGGGGAGAAATTGAGTATAGCCTCAGCCTTGACTTAAGTTGACCTAAGGGAAAATTATTTCACGACAATATCACAATTTTCAATATTAATTTTCTGCAATATTTTACCTTCCTCAAAACCAGGTTCACAGTTTCTTTGATAAGTAATCTTTAGTTAATCTCACCCAAACCCAACAGTACTTGCCTAGTTCTTTGAAGTCTGTTAATTTGGTGTACAGCTTTGTAAGTCCTCCATGGTTTCCTTCAACAACTTGTTGTTCAATCATGAAGTGGTATCTGCCTCTTTATAACCCCATTTGAGGATTTCTTGGCAAAAATAACGGAATGGTTTTTTGCTATTTCCTTCTTTAGCTCATTTTACAATAAGGAAATTGAGGCAACCAGGGTTAGGTGACATGTCCAGGATCACGTAGCCAGTAAGTGTCTGAGGTCAGATTTTAACTCAGAAAGATGACCCTTTCCGACTCCAGATCCAGCACTCCATATATTGGGCCACCTAGTTGCCTGAAAACTCTTATTGTTCATAAATCTATCTTTATAGAATGATAGCCCATATAAAACATTATAGATCAAGAGCTAGAAGGGACTTGAGAATCCATCTCCTGGTGTTTTCATTTTATAAATAAGGAAACTAAGACCTTGCCTAAGATCATAGAATATACTATGTCAGAGACAGGATTAGAACTGAAATGCTCTGACTCCAGAACTAGGACTCTTTCCAGTGTACCACACTGCTTCAATTACAATGGCTGAACAAATTGTGATATCTATTGGTGATGGAATACTATTGTGCTCAAAGGAATAATAAACTGGAGGAATTCCATGTGAACTGGAAAGAACTCCAGGAATTGATGCAGAGTGAAAAAAGCAGAACCAGGAGAACATTGTACACAGAGACTGATACACTGTGGTAAAATCGAATGTAATGGACTTTTCTACCAGCAGCAATTCAATAATCCAGGACAATTCTGAGGGACTTATGAGAAAGAACAATATTCACATTCAGAGGAAGAACTACAGGGGTGAAAGCACAGAAGAAAAACAACTGCTTGAATACATGGGTTGATGTAGACATGATTTGGAAAGTAGACTCTAAATGACCACTCTAGTACAACTATCAATAATATGGAAATAGATCTTGATCAATGACACATGAAGAAACCAGTGGAAATGTGCATCGGCTACAGGGGTGGGGGGGAAAGAGTAAGAACATAAATCATGGAAACATGGAAAAATTTTTTCTAAAAAATAAAAAATAAATAAAAATGCTTTCCTTACTATTGTGCTATTAAATATGTAGTACCTTCTGCAAGATACTATTCCTGATTCCCCCTTAATGCTATTCTCTGTCCTCTAAGATTATCTCTATCGCATATATATATATATATATATATATATATATATATACGTATATATATGCCTATTTATACACATCTTGATTGTACATAGCTATCTCCCCCATTAGATTATGAATTATTTCTTGTCTTTCTGTACATCTCTAATGCTTAGTTCAAAGACTGGCATATATATATATATATATATATATATAAGCACTTGGAAATCACTTGTTGAAGTGGCATGACACATGTAGGATACAAATTTCTCCATTTGCATGTAAAGCCTTTTAAAACCAAGTTCTGATAGACTTAGACAGACCTATTTGTTCACACACACAGTAGGAACTTATCTTGAATGGTAGAGTATGGAAGTTCCTTCATCAGAACTTTAGTTCCTTGAGTGCAAGAGCTTTTTCCAATTGTTTTCTCCATTCTGAGTGTGTGGAATGTTTCATGGCACTTAACTAGGCTTCATAAATGCTTGTTGTTAATTGATTTGTAAAGGTATTGTAAGGGATATCTCCATTTTGCAGACAGAGAAAAACAAAGCCCCAAGAGGTAGAATGGCTTGTTCCTGTTCACTCCATTGGTCATGGGAGAGTGTAAGGACTGGAACCCAGGTCTCCCAGTGGTCTCATTACTCTTCCCGAGTAACCTGAATTCCTCTTTCTTCAATTTAAGCATGTTTCCTCTTGTTCTGACCTCAGGGGCAATGAAGACCATCTGGCCATCACCCTTTGGGAAAAAGTCCTTTGTATAATAATGTACGACGATCATCTGTGAACGACTTAACTTCTATCAGCAATGCAAGGATCCAAGAAAATTCCAAGGGACTCATTGATGAAAAAAAGGCTATCTACAGCCTTAGAAAGCAGAATATGAATGCAGAGTGAACCCTACCATTCTTTATTTTATTTCCTTCATGAATTTTTCTTTAGAATAAGTGACATGTGTCTTCTTTTATAACATGATGGATATGGAAATATGTTGCATGATAGCATATGTATAATGTGAATCTACCATCTTGGGGGGAAAGGAAGGGAGGATCCTTCTCTCCATCCCAGCAGGAGAGAACATGGATTACAAAATGTTGCAAAATGATTATTAAAATTGTACCTACACGTAATTGGAAAATATATAATAAAACACTTTTTAAAAAAGGTCCTTTGGAGATTTGAGAATCCCAGTGTTATTCAAGTCATCCCATTTTGTAAATTGAACAAACCCAAGTACTTAAATCTTCCTTCTAAGGTCTTATTTTTTTTAATCCTTTAATCTTTTTTTTTTTCTTGGTTGTTTTCCTTTGCATCTTTTCCAAAAGTCTTCTCTTCTTTCTTTAGCTATGTTGCCTAGAACTGGACACACTCTTCCAATCAGGGTCCAGATATGGTGGCTGAGATTCCCTGAGTTTCATTGTGTAATGTTCCCCCTCCCCTCATGCCCCAACCTTTTCAATGTTATAGAAATGCTTGCTAATTAAAATCAGAAAAAAAAATACTAACCACATGGCTAACTCAGTCTATTGTCTACTTTGATTAATAATCCTACTTTCTCAACTATTTCCTGATAACTTATGTTTCTTTATTGGATATGCTTCTCTATACTTGTTGAAATTATCTATTTTGTTTCTGATTGCCAAAGGCACTGATTATTAAGTTAAACCTTTGTCTCACTTTAAGGTTTTCAGTTTTCAGCATTTTTATTTGCTTATGTCACTAGATTCTCACCATAAACACTTGGAGATAAGCATGTTATTAGCCCCATTTTGTAGATGAAGGAGATGAGGCTCTAAGCACTAAAATGACTTAGAATAACAGCATTGTATAGGGGATAGAGTCCAAGTGGAGAAGGATAAAAAGGAGACCCAGAGGTGACCTCTAAGATGCTCTCCAGCTTTGTAGGCTATGGCCCTATAAATAGAGACAGCATCTTGGAAGGAATGCCTTTTTCTAACCAGAGGTCCTTAGAAAAGTTAACATCTCTCAGACTTAATTTTTAAAATGATTTCATAATTTATAATTTTACAATTTATAAAATGAGAGCAGTTCTAGTGGTTTCTCTGCAAGGACTTTTCTAGGTCTAAGACTCTATGGCAGGGATTCTTAACCTTTTTGGTGTCATGGACCCCTTTGGCATTCTTGTGAAGCTTATGCATCCTTTCCCAAAATAATGTCTTTAATGCACAAAGTAAAATCCATAAGATTACAAAGGAAATACAAAACTAATGAAAATAAAGATGTGAATGTTTTTCCATCCCTAGGTTATGGACCCCCTGAAATCTATCTATCATAGAATGTACTGGGGGAGGATATGTATCTTAGGTTGAGAACCCTGTGGATTGCCAAAGGTAGCCAGTGGTAGAGTGGGGATTTGAATCCAGGTATTTTAATTATAAGTCTAGGGTTCTCTCCTTTACCCCTTGTGCCTTATAATTTTGACCCTATTTTCCAAGGTATTGGCTATCCCAGTCACACACCTTTAAAAGCTGTAATGATATTGTCGCTATTCCTAAGGTCCTATCATAGAAAGCTGGAAAGGATCTTAGAGAGTACCTGATCCTTTTAAAGAGAGGCAAACTGAGGCTCCAGGGGCCAATTAAAACTTACTTAAAGTCATGTTGGTAATAACAGCCCAACAGTTTTTTTTCTTCCTTTCCCAGATTTTATACAAATGGAATCTTCTTTTCTACATCAGTAATACTCAGACTGTAAGTAGCAGAGCTCGGTTTGGAATTCAGGATATCTTATTCCAAATCCAGTGTTCTCTGCACAGTGCCATGCTGTCACATCATCCAAGGTCTACATGAGAGGGGCTTTAGCTCTTGCTGCATCAGTTTCCCTTAGAGATGGAACCAGCCTCAGCAGCCTCAGAGAGACCATGCACAGTGGAGGGATGTGTGTGTGTGTGTGTGTGTGTGTGTGTGTGTGTGTGTGTGTGTGTCTGGGAGGTGAGGAGGAGTACACGTACCAAATGGAATTATGGGTTTTTGTTTAAATTTTGAGTCAATCTGTGACTGTGTCTCCTTTGTCCTTGTTGAACCAGTTTTTCCCTGAGCTCAGGGAATTTTGTTTTATTTTTTAAAATAGATAACATGCAGTGTTGGCCGTACCAGGCACTTAATAAATGCTAGTACCTAATATATCATGAACAGCCCTGAGGAGTCTGGGATAGGAAAACGGCCTCCCTGCCCAGGTTTCTTTTGAACCTGCCCGGTTGGACATGTGGACCAAGGCCAGGTCAGTTAGTTCCCTCTTTTAGCCTTTACTGAGAATGGTTGCAGCTGTTTAGGTTGATGAATCCCTTGTGCACTGGTTGCACAGGCCCTGGCAGAGGAGATGGGACTGTCTGGGGAATTGATTTAAGAGAAGTGGTGGGAGTTCAGTTTCCAGGGAAGCACTGAAAAGCTAACCCTTTCATTTTCAGCCACAAAGAAGGAAAGAAAGAAAATGAAAATGAGACCCGGGGCACCCTGTGAGAATCCATTGAAATGTGGAATATTCAATAATTTGTAACACCCCGGAAACCTTTTATTTTATTTCATTTTAGTTTTACTTTATCAAATTTTATACAAATGGAATCTTCATTTCCATGTCGGTTATACTGAGACTGTTTTCTGGGCTGCACGTGGCCAGGCTGGGGGTGCTCAGCTGGCTGGAGGCTTGTAATAGCTTGGGGTTATTGATGGGTCAGTGTCTACCCATGGAGGCAGATAATAAATGGTGTTCTCTAGGGGTCAGTGCTGGGCTCATGGCAGCTAATACTCTGGAATGGCTATTCTGGGATGACAGACTAGAGCTTGTAGGCTCCTTAAATTTGCTGAGGGGGAGTGGTGATAGCCTGGAAAGAATTATGCTCTGAGCTGCCGCAAGGAAACCACCCCACCAACTGAGTTTCCAGACCTGCTCTCTCTATGGGGTAATCTTTACTTAATGAAGTCCCAATCCCCCTTTCTCCTTTAGAGCCTGGGGATCACTCAGTGAGCTACCACAAGCTAGATTCTGACCTCTCCAGGGCATCCATCAGCTCCCTTCCCCCACTTCTATACAATTTTAGGCCAAATAATAGGCTTATAGAATTTAGAGATGTAAAGGACCTTAGAGAGTCATAGGATCATAGATCATTGCTTCTTTGATTTAAAGCTGCATGAGACCCTAGAGAGTACCCAGTCCAACCCCCTCATTTTATATATGAGGAACTAAGGCTCAGAAGAATTAAAGCATTTAGTATATAGATTTAGAGTTCCAAAGAACTTTAGAAGCCCTCTGGTCCAACCCCCTCATTTGTATAAATGAAGACACTGAGGCACAAGGAGATTATATGATTTGACCAATATCACATAGAGAGTAAGAGGCGGAGGTGAGATTTGAACCAGGGTTCTACTCTTTCTGATGTACCCCCCTCATTTTACAGATAAAGGAACTGGGTCCCAGAGAACCTTGGATCTTTCAGGAATTAATCCAAGGCTGCACAAGTAGTACATGGCAGATTCAAGATTTAAACCCATATCTGACTAAGACCAGATCTACTTCTACTACATAATAACTTACATTTATATCATGCTTAAGTACTGCACCCACCTTGTGAAGTAACTCCATTAGCTCCCTATTGCCTTTTGTTGTTTTCTAGTTGTTTCGATTGTGTCTGACTCTTCATGACCCCATTTGGAGTTTTCTTGGCAAAGATACTGGTGCAACTTGCCACTTCCTTTTCCAGCTCATTTTACAGATGAAGAAATTTGGGAAAACGAGGTTGAATGACTTGCTCGGGATCACAATGCTAAAAAGTGAGGTCAGCCTTGAACTCCAGAAGATAAATCTTCCTGACTTCAAGCTCAGCGATCTATCCATTGTGCCACCTACCTGCATCCCTATTACCTTTAAGATCAAATATAAACTTTGGTATTTGGCATTTAAGCTTTTTACAGTCTAGACCAGTGGTTCCCAAACTTTTTTTGGCCTACCTCCCCCTTTCCAGAAAAAATATTACTTAGCCCCTTGGAAATTAATTTTTTTAAATTTTAATAGCAATTAATAGGAAAGATAAATTCACTTGTGACCATCATCACTCCCCTGGATCGCTGCAGCACCCACCAGGAGGCAGTAGCGCCTACTTTGGGAATCACTAGTTTAGACCTTCCTGGTATTTCTAGTTTCCTTCAGCAATATTCCTTCCCACACATTCTCTAGTTCATCCATGCAGGCTTACTTGGTATTCCTCACACATAATTCTGCATTTCCATTCTCCCACATCTATGTACTGGCTGTCCCCCATATCTGGAATATTCTCCCCCTTTATCCTCAACTCTTAGAATTGTTTGCTTCCTTCAAGACCATACCCAGAAGTTATCTTCTGCAGTTGGTCTTTCCTGAGTCTCTTGACTGCCAGTGCTAACCTCTAAGGTCAACTTCCATCTTCTCTGAACCTATTTATATATGTGGTCAATCCATTAGAATATAAGCTCCTTGAGGGTATGTATTGGTTTTGTTTTTCTTTCTATCACCTGCACTTAGCCCAGTGCTTATTTCCTAGTAAATACTTCCTACATGCTTATTGATTAAATGATCAATTGATTGGAGTAAGTTACTGTGGGATAAAAATGCTTCTTAGATGATGAAGGGGAGGCTCAGTCTGTGTCAGATTGCTGAAGAGTACACAAGATTTACACAGAGGAAAAAAGAATAGGAAAAGGACAGATCTACAATTAGAGCTTAAAATAGTTTTAAGTTTCCTCCTGAAAAGGAAGGAACTGGGTCTGTCTACAGAAAGAAGCTGCTTGTCCTCCAAAGAATGACATAGAAGGACCATAGAAGTTATCAAGGGAGATAATATACAGGAAGAGTCTCAGGAAGAATTGTAGTGTAGAAGTTGGTGATTCCTTAGTGAGGGATACTGAGGCAGCAATTTTTTATTTAATAACAATAATAGAGAAGACTCGTGTCTTCCTGGTACTCATTTCCCAGACTTATCAAGGCAATTGACAACTACCTACCTTTGATAACTCTTGTGGGCACAAATGATAGTGCCAGAAGGAACCTGGCACTGTCAGTATACAAAAGTACCGTCAATGATTATGAAGTTTTGGACAAGAAGCTGGAATCTTGGGAACAGAGATTGTGTTTTTCTCACAATTGCCTTTTGAAGGGAAGGAATTTAAGAGAGAAAAATTAATTTGGAAAGTGAACAGCTGGCTAAGAAGGTGATGCCTGATAATGAAATTGGACTTCTGGACCATAGGCTTAAAATATAAGGTTGACAGATTCCTGGCCAGAGATGGAGTACACCAAATACGAAGCTAGGAAGAGTGTATTTGCCAGGTATCTTAGAAATCTAATCAAAATGGCTTTGGACTAAAAAGGATGAGGAAAGGAGAAGATTGCCTATATATCCCCAGGACATATATCATAAAAATAGCTACAATAAAGGAAGAGATTAGCATTAAAGATACTCAAATCTCACAGAAGACATTCAGTAAAGGAGACAGTAGTAAAACTCAAGGCTTTAAATGCCATTACACAGATTTTCAGTGTAGGCAATGATTAAGAATGAATGAACTTCCTGAAGAAAAGAAGGTATCACTGCAGCTTGGTAGGGTGAAACCCATGACTAGACTATGGTTTTTGATGGGTATACCTTATTTATTTGGGAATATTTTGTATCTCCTAGTAGTATATAAAAGGGAGATGAAGGGTATGGGTTTCCCTTTTGTTTTGTATCCCCAGCTCTTAATGTGATTGGCATATAGTAGGCACTCAATAAATGTCCATTGAGAATGAGTTGAATCAGACAGTTTGGCCAATACTGAATTAAGTTAAATTTTAAACTTCTTGCATGTATGTGTGTGTGTGTGTAAGCATGTGTCTCACTTATTCATTGTACAGAGTTAAATTTTAAGCATAAGTATTTACATCTTGGAAAGTTGCAAATATTAAACATCAGGGATAGATTTACTGTTTTATTGATTTCTAGTCTTAAGAAAGAGATAGAGAAAAAACTAATGGAGATTAAATGTTTTTTCTTTCTAATATGGCTTTTATTTTTTTACTCTAATTTAATTTTCCTCTAATTATACATAAAAACAATTTTCAACATTTAAAGAAAAAATTTGAGTCCCAAATTCTCTCCCTCCCTTTCCCTTTAATCATACCCCCACCCTTGAGATGGTAAGCAAGCAGATTAAACTTAAAAGTGTGTCATGGATACATTTCCTCTCCCTCCTCTTCCAGGGAGCTAGCTGTTGAATATTTACCAGCACACTCCTACATTACATTCATATACCACAGTTTGTTTAGCCATTCACCCATTGATAGGTATCTTTATGATATGCAATTTTTTGATACAACAAGAAATGCCACTATAAATATTTTTGGGTACACAAGGCTTTTTTTTTTTTTTGTCATTGGTTTCCTTGGACTGTATGTCTAGTCAAAGGTTAGGGTCTAACTTATCTCTGCCTCCTTGCCTACACTGCCTCTGTGACCTGCCATTATATGGGCAAATGAGTTATGACTTCTGTAGGTACAATTAAATATGAACTCAAAGTGAGGGATGAGTGGGTGGGATGAGATGTGATATTTCGGCTTTGTCTCCAAAACATCCTGGTAAGTCTCTTGTTTTCACAACCATAACAACCATCTCTGGGTTTGGGAGAAAAGAGAGGACAGCTAGAAAAAAGAGAAGGAAGGAATACAGGAGGGAGAACTCTATAGAGGTGTGTCTGGTCCTCCTCAGAAATAAGACGGCATGCTTAAAGGTACAGAAGAAGAAGAAGAAGCATTGCTTAAAAACCAAAGGGAAATCAGGAAAACAATATTTTTTTTTAAAAGTCTCAAAAGAAAGCTTGTTTTGAGAAAACTTGAGGTTACCTGATATATAACACTTCTGCATAAGTCCACAGACCTATATGGCAAAATCAATGACTAAATTGGGGTAGTAGAGGGTACTGGATTTGCAGTTAGGAAGATCTTGGCTTAAATCAGACATTAGTTGCATGACTTTGGGCAAGTCACTAATCTCTCTGTACCTTGCTTTCCTTATCTGTAAAAAGATGATTTGATTTGATGGTCATTATGATTCCCTTCTGGCTTTAAGTCTATGAGTCTATGCTTTTATGATTCTTTCTCAGGCTTAATTAACAGTGAAGTATTTGCATGTACCATCTATGAACCATTTGGAATATATTTGTCACTAGAATCTCTGGTAAATAGGTGGCTACTATCTTGGTATGGAGGGCTCCTCGATTTCATTATTTATTATTTAAGAGTAGGGAGGAGGACTGGAAAAAAGCAGGAAAAAATAATCCATTTTAGTGTGCCCATCATTATGTCTGGATCCCGGGCACTGACCACCCCCCTTCCTTTATTGTTGCCGGTAAAATTAAATTAATGCGACAGCCATACATGGCAGGTTTCCAGCTTTTAGCTATTCAGAGGGATTGCCCTTTCCTGAGAAAGGAGGATCTCTGGCTGTCTTCCAGGAGGAAGACAAGGAAAAGCCAAATCAGACCATCCAGTTTAGAGCTTTAACCTGCCAGTCTTTGGGAGGGGGGATGGATCTTCTTTAAATGTTGTGGCAGATCTACAAAAATAAAACATCAAAGATCAAGTGAGATATCAAACCCTAAATGTAAGTCTTTTAATGCTTTTTTGACAATATTACTTCCTTTCTTCCCCTTCTACTAATTATGGGTCCTTAACAATCAAATATCTTATAATTTTACTGTTAGTAATCACTGTTTCCTCCAAGAATGTTTGATGCGGGGAGCCATAATTGCAAGATTTATTCTCCAACAATGGACATCTATCAATAGTGAAAAGTATAAATTTTCCTGCATGTTTTTTAATTTGACAATTGAACTACTCTGGAGAGCATGTCACTTATTACTAAGTACTTCCAGTAGCTTCTTACCCTCCTTCCTCAGGAGTTAGAAGGTTAGAATAATGACTCCTATAATTAGGCGAAATCTTTAAGTAATTCCAGTCACAAATAGCCATCAGGATAAGTACAAGGGAATAGTCTGACTATTGGGTAAACTATTTATGGTTAGTTCTCCATGACTCAAGCAGAAATGAATGGGATCCAGATACAATGGATTAGATTTTTCTAGTCAGCTTTTCTGACCTTGGCAGAGAAAGGGATACATTCTTTGCCTCCAGTTCTTTACCTCTCACACAATGATTTTTAATCCCTTGCTATCTGACTTTCAATGCCGCCATCCTGCTAAAACTCCTCTCTTCCTCGAATAAACTATATTATTCTTGGTCCTCATTCAACTTTATTGACCCACAACACCGTTATGCATACTCTCTCTTTCCTTGGTTTTAAAACATTGCTCACTCGTTCTTCTTCTAGGACTTATTGACCATCCCTTTGTAATCTCTAGTGCTCCATTGCTTCATCATCCATTGCTTAAGAGGCAGCATGGGTTAGTGGAAAGCCTGGCTGGGGTTTGGAATCAGAGGACCCAGGTTACAATTCAAACTGTGAAATTTACTGCCTCTGTGACCTTGGGCAAATTACTTATCTGTAAAATGAGGGGGGTTGACTATCTGGCCTCTCCCAGATCTGGTCTTCTTGGTGTAAATTTATCTTCTTTTCCTCCTATGATCATCTTTCTCATGGCCACTAAATACAAAATTCAATCAGTGTTTTGCCTAAGCCCTTTTTTCTTCTCTCCACATTCTCCCTTTTGGTGTGCTCCTCAGTTTCTCTGGGTTAAATTATCATCCCCATCTATGTAGCTCCTAGCCTTAATCACTCTAGAATTCCAGTTCCATATCACCAACTGCCTTCTAGATGTCTTCACTTGGATGCTCCACTAGCATCTTAAAACTTACCATACCAAAATGGAACTCATTATATTTATTTTTCAACCGATATCTTCTTAAGACTTTCCTATTTCAATTGAGATAGGGAGGGGTATTTTAGTTTTAAAAATCACAGGAACAGGGTGAATAGAGTCTTAGAGAAGTAGATTGACACACCCTTGGAAGTGTTGATTTGATTATAGTTCCAGAGTTGGAAAAAAGTGAAGTATGACTAAAGCTGGCTAGATATAGTGGGCTGTATAAAGCACCCACCAATCAGGGCACTTTTGAGACAAATTGGACAGAATCAATCATTCAGTTTAAAAGTAACTAATCTGTATCTTATGGAAACATCTAGGGGGAAAATTTCAACACCACCTCCATACAAAATGTTGAATGAAATTATCAAAGTGTAGCCAAATGTATAGTGTAATAAAGGAAAGAACACTAGGATAAGATTTTGGAGATCTGAATTCTTTTCCTTTGTCTCAGGACATCATGTAACCAAAAGATGTCATACTTTCCTTACCTGTAAGAAATTAGGTTAAAAATCAGTAATAAGATTTTTAAGGTTCCTTCTAACTCTAATATTCAATGAAATATTGAAGGATAGTTTCCCATTTCATAATGTTCTATTATAGTGGTAATCAAAGAAGGTAGATAGATCAATGGTAAGAAAATGGAAAGGGCATCCTTTGTTGAAATTTTAGGATTCCTGCTTTCTTTGCTACACCCAGGGGTTGTAGTCTTTTGGCTGCTAATAACCTTGAAAACACAACCTTCTCCTTTGTTTCCCATTCTTGTAGTAGTTCATACTTTCCGGCCAACTACTTAAATATAGGTATAAGGGCTTATTGTTTTAAAAAGATAGCCTTTTATAATAGAAAGTAGTTTGTGACCCCTGAAAGTGTTGTTTTTTTCTGTCATATCCAACTCTTTATGACTGTGTTTGTGGTTTTCTTGGAAAAGATACTGGAGTGGTTTGCCATTTCCTTCTCTAGCTCATTTTACAGAAGAAAAAACTGAAAGAGACAGGGTTAAGTGACTTCTAGTAAGTGTCTGAGGTCAGATTTGAACTCAACTCTTCCTGATCCCAGACCCAGCACTCTGTCCCCAGCACCACAAAAGTTACCCTAAGCAAGCAAACAAAAAAGTTTAGAAGAGCTACAGTGGGGAGTGCATAGAAAAACCTGTTTGATGTTGTTCAGTGGTTTCAGTCATGTCTAGCTCTTCCTGACCCTATCTTGGATTTTCTTGGCAAAACTACTAGAATGGTTTGCCATTTCCTTCTCCATCTCATTTTACAAATGAAGAAACTGCAGCAAATAGGGTTGTGTCTTGCCTAGGGTCATACCACTAGTAAGTGTCTGAAGCCAGATTTGAACTCAGGTCTTTTTGTCTCTATCCACTACATCACCAATTTCCCAAATGCTTTCCAATCCACTCTCCTCCTATTCAAAAGTGAGTCTAAATCATTATCCTTTAATTCATATTATTGCAGTGCCTATTTATGAAACAAGGAGTGACAAATGAATGCAGTAGGCTGTTGCTTTGTCTCCATGTTAAAATCTGAACACCATACATTATTTTACCCACTTTGGTTTTCCTATCTGAATAATTAGGCTAATATCTTGTAAGTGACCATGGATCCTATTAAGAAGATCAGATCATAGATCTAGAGCTAAAAAAACCTCAGAGATCACCTAGTCTACTCCCCCCATATCACACTCCTGTTAGGGATCTGATGCTTTCTGCATAATGTCCCCTACAAACAAGGTTATCTGGAAGCCTCAACATCTGTAGAGAATTCATTTTTATTGGGTTTGTAAAAAGCATTCTCCATGCTAGTAGAAAATAACTTTTATGAGCATGTTCTCCTAGAAATGTTATATGGCCACAATTGATATACATTTTTTTGCTAAGCCACTATCTTGGCTCCACCCCAGTCAATATACATTTTAAAAAACTCTTCTCTGTGCTGGACACTGTGCTAAGTGCTGGGGATACAAAAAAAAAAGAACAAGAAAGTCCCTTTGAATCATGGAAAACCACAGCTTTCGAAGAATAAAAAATATAGATGAAACCTATGCAATGGAAAGACAGAGAGTATGTATATCATGTGATTATAACTTGCATTGAACTAGATGGCTTCTGAGGGTCCTTTTAACTCTTCACTCTGTGAGTCTATGAAGTTGTGTAAAGGGCATCAAGGGAAATGGCAGATTTGACCACATGTGGTGACTGCACACTTTCATAGTTCTGTCTTTTGGGGATGCTGAGGCTGATGGATCTCTTGAGTTGAGAAGTTGTGATTTATAAAAGGGTATCTGCACTAAACTTGACATCAAGATGTTCGGCCTCTGGGAGGAGGTGGGGCATCAGGCTGCTTAAGGAGAGTGTGACTGATTTGGGTGGGAAATGGAGCAAATCAAAACTTCTGTCAGAATCAGCAAAGTGATCAGGCCTATGTGTAAGCACTGTACTTTTTGCCCAATCTCAAAATAAATAAAGGACCAAAAAATGGTAGGCTAGTATGTAGCAAGAGGGAAATATTATTGGGGAGATACCTAAGTGTCATGGCATATTGGTTTTCAAAATATATTTATAAAAATCGGGACTGTAGGCTATTAAGTAGATGCTTTCTAAAGGACTTTTGGAAGATACCAAAAAAGCATCACACAGATGGAATACTATTGTGCTCAAAGGAATAATAAACTGGAGGGTCCATGTGAACTGGAATGACCTCCAGGAATTGATGCAGAGGGAAAGGAGCAGAACCAAGAGAACATTGTACACAGAGACTGATACACTGTGGTAAAATTGAATGTAATGGACTTCTGTACTAGCAGCAATGCAATGACCCAGGACAATTCTGAGGGATCTATGGAAAAGAATGCTCTCCACATTCAGAGGAAGAACTACAGGAATGGAAAAACAGAAGAAAAACAACTGCTGCAACACATGGGTTGATGCGGAGATGATTGGGAATGTAGACTCTAAATGACCACACCAATGCAACTATCAATAATATGGAAATAAGTCTTGATTGATGACACATGTTAAAACCAGTGGAAATGCATGTCAGCTATTGGTAAGGGTTAAGGGGGGGTGAAGGAGAAAGTAAAAACATGAATCATGTAACCATGGAAAATTTTTCTAAAAAATAAAATATTTTAAAAAAGCATCATACAGGAGGACAAAGCATGAATGGGTATAGGGTATGGTATAAGGAAAAATCTAGAGATGAGAGCAAAGATCTATCAAAATCAGTGAGGTTGATAATTTTATATGCAATTAGGTAACTGTGGGCATAGATTTGGAGCTAAAAGGGACCTTAATGGGTATCTAGTTCAACCTCCTCCTTTCAGAGATGAGTAAACTCAGACATAGAGAGGTTTAATGATTTTCCCATGATCACACTGTTATTAAAGAATCCGAGGCAGGATTTGAATCCAGGTGTTCCTGACTCCAATTCCAATACTCTATCCACTCTTCCACACTGCATTTTAAAATAGCTAGGGAGAACAACAGATTTCTTCATTTCAATAATGTGATTCCTTATACCAGGTCCCATGCTCTGTCAGTCTGGTGAAAAAATCAGCACCAAAATTCCTGAGTTAGTCCTGTTGTTGGTTAGTCCCATATTTTGAGGACTAAAATTCCTCAGGGCAAAGCCTGATGGTTTGAATCTATAAAAGAATCACCCCAAAACACCAATGAAACTGTCCTTCTTCTTTGGGACATTGTTAGCTGTGTTTCAAAGTGGACTCTGGGAGGCAGCTGCCTTCTCCATACAGTTAGCAAAAGGTTTTTTTTTTTTTTTTTATCATGGTCTTAGTGGCATCTCAATGAAGCCATATGGCCAGCCAGCATTCATAATCCCTACGGGAACTCAGCATGGCAATTATTGAATTTGATTCCATTTTTCCTCCTTTTTTTTTAAAGTAACAATTAATTTTCTCTACTCTCCTCCAGCTATTTGTTCTCTGTCAATGACTTCACAGGTGGCTGAAGCCCCTAAGAGCAATCATCAAAGGATCATGATCAAAGAGCAGTCAGTAAAGTCTATGGACCACCTGGTTGGACTCAGAATGATGCACTGTTTGCATTCACCTGCATTCTCTCCCCTCCATTTTCAGTGGCAAGGAGTTCAATATCATTTTCCATCCTCCCCTCCAGGTAAAACCCAACCCCAAATATCCATCTATTGACTAGTTGCTAGTATCTAGGCTAAGAGCATTCATTGTCAGTCCAATATTTAGCTGTGAGTTATTGAAGATATTCTTTTTATCCTGAATATTCCCATTTCAGCTCATGCCTCCTACCTTCCAAAGAAACATGCACTGAGGATTATTATAGGCAATCCAGTTTTGTCGTGTTTTTTTTTTTAAATAAGAGTGAGACAAAGGACATGTGGAACAAGGTTTATCATGAAGCAACAGTCTAAATCTCTACTCCCATCAGACAGGGCACGGACTTCATTGCTTTGGGACATTAATGTGCCTAGAAATAAAGATTGCTGCTTAAAAGCAGCCATTCCCATGTGGCAACTAGGGAGCATGGGCAATGGCTGTTAAGATCAGATGTGCTGTAGTGTTAATGCCTTGAATTTTCAAGAGGCAGTTTCTGAAATGCCCTACAACAGTTTTTGCAGGTCAGTCCCTTTCCTTGATATTTTTAAGGTGTTTTAGATGTTGGCCTTAAGTAACATGAGGTCTCAAGGGCTACAAGTATGGGGCTGATATTAGCATAGTAACACCACTTTTAACAAAGAGGATGCATTTGGTCACACTTCATTGTCTGAAATTTAGGAACCAGAGATAGACATGTAATAGAAGACAAAGGAATATATTCCAGGAATGAGAAAAAAGACTTACGGTATGAACATATCATTAACTAAAATGACTGTCAAATGTACTAAAAAAAATCTAAAACACGTAGCTGTGAGTACCGACACTGGCAAGGGGTTAGGATTAAATGAGGGACTACTGATGAACGAAGGGAGAAAGAAAGAAGGGAAGTCTCTTAGGCAGACACACCTGTCAGTCCAGTCACAGTATACTAGAATCATGAAGATCCTGAAAGAAGTTAGTAACAACACAATGGGACACATGGTCCTTCACTTCTTGGTCCCCATAAATAGGTATTTCACAATCACAGTAAATCCAGGTTTTGCTCCAGCTTGCCTTGGAAGCAGGTGGCCATTCGATAGGTAGAGACTTTAGATAGTGTAAGATTTAGATTAATGTCTAATAACTCCAAGTATTGATTTTATAAATTTTATTAATAATCACTTGAAGTAGAAGGAATAAAAACCTAATTATCTAACAAAAATAACATCACACATGAGTAAATTCTCCTGCCACTTGCCTCACACCACCTCTACAAAATGCTATCAAGGGAAGAGAAAGCTAGAGGCTACACCAAACTTATATCCTCCCTATGTCATCATGTAATGTGAGAAGGAACATGGGATGCTTGGAATTGGAGTTCTAGGGTGCAGAAATTAATTACACAATAGTCCCTTCTTTTGTATCAATATCTCACAGATATTTTGCATGTAGTGGGTGATTAATCAATGTTTGCTAAATGGAATGTTGATTAGCTGTCTACGAACAGAGGAGTTCACTTTGGTTCCTTCAGAGATGTCAGAAACATCTCTTGGGGAAGGAAAAAAGTGTGTGTGTGTGTGTGTGTGTGTGTGTGTGTGTGTGTGTGTGATATTTCCTGTCTGTAATTCTCTTCTTTTCCTCCTGGTCCTCTTTAGAGTTTTGTGTATGTATATAGAGTGGGAATGGGGGTGGGATGAAGAATGCCCATGCTCAAATCCTTCTATAAAACTTTTTTTTAATTAACATTTATTTTCAGCCTTCTATCCCTTCCCTCACCAGTTGAAAAAGAAAACTCTTGTAACAAATATGAATAAGTCAAGCAAAACAAATTCCTGGGTTGGCCACATATAAAAATGTCATTTTCATTCTGTATCTCAGTTCATCTTCTGTCAGAAGGTGGGTAACATGTTTCATCATCATTCTTTTAGAATTATGGCAGTTCATTACTTCAAGCAGAGCTCTAAAGTTTTTCAAAGTTATTTTTTTCCATAATGTCTTTACTATGGTATAACAGTCCTCAGTAATCAGCAACTCCAAATTCCTCCTCTATACCAGAGAAGGTCCAGAGTATAAGCAGAGAACAAGGGGAATCACTTTAAAGTCATTTCTAATTTGGGACCAGTTAGGGCATTAAAAATAATTCTGTTATCAAGTAGGAGAGACTCAGTCCTTTTGCTTCCCTAGACATTAGATACTCTTAGGTATATGCCTTAGTGATTATGTAGGATACTCCAGCTTTGCTTAGTGAGAATAATCCTATCTGGCCATTTCATACCAGTCTACACTATTTTGAATGATTTATTAAGTTATTGCCAGTATAGAGAGGCACACTAAATTAAAATGCAGCAGTTAGAAAGGAAATTCATTCTCAAAGGATTTATTAGTAGCAGTGTTGTGGTTGGAGAACTAAAGGAGGTATTCAGACTAATCTGGAAAGAATGCAGTATCATGATAAAGTGAGAATGCTCATTCCCATTGACAGGGGTGCTGGCTTCTTTTATGCAGCTACCAACAACCCTTAGAGATCACCCAAAAATCTCATGTCTTTATCCTGGACTTTGACTAATTTCACATAAAGCATATAGATCAGTCTTGGTTTGTTTTTATAACAACCTGGCATTCAAGTTCCAGGAAAGTTTCTTTGACTCCACAATCCAGTTAGGATTACATTGTGTCTTGGCCAAGCCTTCTGTACCATATGATGATTAGAATGATGTAATTGGCAGGATCAAGGAATCAGAGTCATTAACTTTAAGATGTCAGAAGATGGAGGACCACAGGTAGTGAGAAATGGGGGACCATGTTCAATTAGTTCAATGATGCTAAAAACTTGTCTATTATGATCACCCTTATTCCTCCATCATTTTAGCATTATTATTATATATTTGACCTAGGCTTCTGAGCTTTCAGTTTGACGATATTAGCATAGTTTTGTAGGTAGAGAATTATGCTAAATGTTAAGGGAGAGGCATAAAGATTAAGTAAGTTGTGGTATCTATCCTCATGGAGCTTGTAGTCTCGTAGGGAGATATGATATGGTTTCTATACAATAATTATTGTATAATATAAAATAATATGTTATGAGAGTCAGTGATCGGTATGATGGGGTATATGAGGTCCAAAGGCGTTGGAAATTTATTACCAATTGTAACAAAGAAGCCTTCATAGAGGAAGTAGAATTTGAGCTGATGCCAACAGAGGATAGATCAGACATAGGTGAGCAAAAACACTGGACCAAGAATATGCTAGACCTATATCCACTAGATTTTCATTGTGGATCTTCTGTATAGAAATTCAACAAACACTAAAAGCACCTGATATCTTTAAGGCACTATTGGGCACGGATCTTATCACTGGTCATGGATATCTTATCACATAGAAGCAAAGTATCACAAAGTGGCCATAACCTAGAAAATAAGGAGATGTCCATCAACTGGGCAAGGGCTGGACAAATTGTGGTGTATGAACAGAAAGCCTTAATGTTGTGCCATAAAAAATAAGAAAAGGTTTCATCCCAGAGAAATGCTAGGAGATAATCATGGAGTGTTCTACAGTAATAAAGGTGTTGTAAAGAAAAACAACAACTTTAAAAAACTTTAGGGAGGCAGCTAGGTGGCTCAGTGGATTGAGAGACAAGCTTAGAGATGGGAGGTCCTGGGTTCAAATTTGACCTCAGCTACTTTCTAGCTATGTGACCATGGGTAAGTCACTTAATCCCCATTGCCTAGCCCTTACCACTCTTCTGCCTTGGAACCAATACACAATATTGATTCTAAGGTGGAAGGAAAGAATTAAAAAAAATTCTTTAATTAATTAAAATTAAAAAAAACTTTAGAACTCTTATTTAAAAAAAAAACTTTAGAACCACCATAACTTTTCTCCTGGTCCTCTTGTGAATATATATATGGAGAGAGAAGATGAAATAAGAAAGAACAAGAACAAGAAGAAAAGAAGAAGCAACAACAAGAAGAAGAAACAAGAATAATAAGATGCAGAAGAAAGAAGAAAAAGAAAAAGAAGAAATAGAATGCCCTTGTTCATATACTTAAAAATTTTTTTAATTAACATTTATTTTTTCAACCTTCTACCCCTTCCCCAACTAACTGATAAAGAAAAAAAAAACACTTGTAACAAATATGCATAAGTCAAACAACCCCTGGTATAAAATATCTTTTTCATTCTGCATCTTGATTCATCTTCTGCTGGGAGGTGAGTAGCATGCTTTTGGTAAAATAGTCCCTGCCCCCTGAGAGAGTTTACATTTTAAGACATTGATGCTAAAAATGAGATTTAAGACAAGGTTCAAATTTTGGTTCTGACAACAAAGCTGGAGAGAAGAATTAAAAGTATATGGCAATTTAAACAAGTCACTTAATCTGTTAATTTAAATTTTCCCATCTATTTATGGAGTTTGATCTCATTTAGTTTCCTTTAAGACATCTTTCAGGTGTTTGTTACCTTCAAATACGCAGGTAACTCCCTCTATTCCTACCCTATACTCTTGTTTATTTCTATTTATCAGTTCTTTCTCTGGAGGTGGTATATACAAGTCATAAAAGATTTTTCTAGATACCCTAACAGTTGTTAATGTTCTTATACCATCTTGAAGTTACTTTATATATACCTAAATGTACATACATGTTGTGTCTGCTCAGAAAACTCCTAGAGGACAGGGAACACTGGTTTTGAACATAGTAGGCATTTCATAAATATTTGTTGAATAGAATTTATTTTGTGTTTATCCAATAGAATACAACAAGCTCTTCAATATCAGGGAGCATTAAGTCCATACTGACCTTGAATATTTAAAAATTTTTTTACTAGGTCTATGATTTCATTGGTTTAGAGAAGAGATTCCCAAAGTAGGCACAACCGCCCCCTGGTGGGTGCTGCAGTGGTCCAGGGAGGGCGGTGATGGCCACAGGTGCATTTATCTTTCCTATTAATTGCTATTAAAATTTAAAAAAATTAATTTCCAGGGGGATAAGTAATATTTTTTCTGGAAAGGGGGCAGTAGGCCAAAAAAGTCTGGGAACCACTGGTTTAGAGCAAAAGCCCTTCACCAATGGAAATCAGTTCTTATTTCTTAGCATCTTTGAATTTTGCCTGGAGGCATTTTGAGATAAGAGACTAGTCCAGAATCATTCCTCCTGGCTAGGTCTTCCCGGCTCTAGAGCCAGCTCTCTGCTTCTCATGTAGACACTTAAAGATACATTTGTTCAGCTGAATGAATTGACTATTATGAAGGAGAGTTAAGGAGTAAGATAAATGTTGATCTTTCATAGACATTAATTGCCTGTGTTTATTCACATAGTGGGACCTGAATAACTTATGGAGGGGGGTGGCATAAATTTGGCAATATTTTTGCCCAGGGTCTTGAACTCTAAAGCATTTTAGAGGTGTGCTTAAATTCACCTGAATTCTTGACTCTCCATTAAAAGCACCTGTCTCGCCGGGAGATTCAGTGAAAATATTTGGGAAGAAGGGAAACACTTTAAATGTTTGAGAGAAAAGGAAGAATTTCCAAAGTACCAGCTATCCTTTGGAGTTTAAAGCTATCTTATGTACCTTCACATTCCAATTTTCTGAATAAGAAGCATTTGCCTTTAAAAATTGCCTAAGGCATCTTCTCACTGGATGCTGCAAACTTTTCCTCTCAATACATTTTCACCAGAACCCGTAAGTTTTCCATCTAACCTGCCAAAGACAGTCAGTGTCTTACAATCTGCAGTAATTAATTTGACAAGGTCAATTAGTAAAAAAAAATGATACAGGAAGTTGGCCACTGGTTTCCTCTTACTGCTGTTTCTTTGCAGAATGCTCTTGGCATCATGACATGGAAACTGCATTGCACCAGAGGAAAAAATTCTCTTTGTAGTTGCCAAAGGGAGGGATCCTTCAGGCAAAAAAGTGAGAGAGGAGAAGGAAGGGTGGAGGGAGAGAGAGAGATTGACTGAGAGAAAGATTGACTGAGAGAGAGAGAGAGAGAGAGAGAGAGAGAGAGAGAGAGAGAGAGAGAAAGAGAGAGAGAGAGAGAG
>NC_058132.1:598287680-598378182 GCF_016433145.1 Gracilinanus agilis | reverse complement strand
AGAGAGAGAGAGAGAGAGAGAGAGAGAGAGAGAGAGAGAGAGAGAGAGAGAGAGTTACAGATGCTCTGAGAAGACACATTACATTACCTCCAGGCAGATTTCTTCAGGATTGTAAGAAATATAGAAATGTCTGAGATCTTCCTCTTTGCTACTTAAATGCCTAGGGGCTTGCTCTGGTGCCAGGTGAGGAAGTTTACAATGAAATCAGTATCAGGGTAAGAAAGAAAATTCCAAGCAGAAGACAACTGTAGAATCACAACAACCAGAAAACTTATTTTCTGATCCTTGGCTGAGGACAAAAATAGGAGAAAGGTCTTAAACCAAACATTAAATTTTTAATGATTTATTGCCATATAGCAAAATTTCTGAGGTTTTGCAAATCTCTTCTTCTGGACATCCCATTACAATTACCAATGCAAATGCACCTCAGAGAAATTTGGGGGAATACTCGATCTCATATATTTCTTTTCTTTTTCTTGAAAAATTGACATTAATATGTATATTTCTAGATAGATACCTCAGCTTATTATAGGAGCAGCATGAAGAATGGTACCAACTGTAGCTGATTAAATATTTTCTTTCCACTTGGTGAATAGAACATAGGGAAGAAATTGGGTCCTTAAAGTGGCTTTCAAGACTTATTGAAAGACTGACTTGACAAAGAATCTTCTGAAATCTTGTTTTCTGTGTTGTTCCTCTCCAGGGTCCTAGAATAATTTGTAATTCAAACTTGGAAAGAATACTGTGCTATTTCCTTTAGACTTATTCCTTCCACATGTAAAGTCTAGTAATTAAAACACCTCATCTGCTTTTAGAGCTCAAGCAGAGGGAAAAAATAGCTAAGAATTGCTGATTGAATCCATATTCCTTCCCAATCTTCCCGTAATTTAATTTGATGGAGAAAAAAGTTATTTACAGTAATGACTGATGATTTTGCATACAGATGGCTTTTGCAAGTAAATCTAGCTTTATTTAAATTTGCAAACAAATCACCACAAACCTATAATCCTCACCCCTAGTATTCTATACCAGTCATATGTTGCTTGTGAAGAAGGCAGGGCTTTATGTAAATGGTTGTTCACCTGGGGGATGCTATTCATGATGGATACAGAGTGATCAATAAAAGCAATAATACAGCCCAATATAAAGCTTTAGAAGTTCAATGGCCTCTTGATTCCCCGTGCCTTTACCTGTCCATTTGTGACAGGCTTTTGGCTCAATTAGTGAGAAACTTGTAATTACAATAAAAAAATTCAATTCTGTTTAACTCATATTTATTTATTTTATGACGTTTACCACATTCATCAAATTAAAACACTTTAAGAAATGCTATTCTAATTGAGTCAGTAATAATCCCAAACACCAATGGAGATTTTAAGGGACAACTTTGGTTGTCTTATATGATATCACTTTCATAAAAGTTAGAAATGTGTCAAGCCTCCCCCTTAATAATGATTTTCCTTTATTATTCAGTCCAGCCCATTTTGAATCCATTTGTATTTTTAGCTCTTAGGACTTGGGGGACTTGTTCTTCCAAAAAAATGTCAAGTCATAGCTAACCATAGGCCAACGATTTCAAGTATAATGAGGATTAGCTCAGACACAGAGCCTCTCTGATAGCACACACTAATGTGGAGAGTTAGTTCCAGAAGGGTTTTGCGATGAGAGTAATGGAAGTGTCTTAGAGAGATATTGGGGCATGTGTGTACTAAATTGCTGTGAAACAAGGGGGAAAAAAAAGAACTTTGAACCATGAAAAAAAGTTGGATTTGGAGTTAGGCAACCTGAATTCAGAGAATTATAATATTTTCAATTTGGAAGGAACCTTAATAATCAAATAGTCCAATCTACCCTTTATTTCATAGCAAATGATCATCTAGTTTTTTCTTAGAGACTTCAAATAAAAGCAGAACCTATTTCCTGAAGTACCCGTTCTACTTGGGGACAACTCTGTTAAAAAACAAACAAACAAACCTTACCTCTGTCTTGGGATTGATGCTAAGTATTGGTTCTAAGGCAGAAGAGCAGTAAAGGCAATGGGGGTTGAGTGACTTGCTTTGGGTCATGCAGCAAGAAAGCGAGATCAGATTTTAAGTCTCTAAGCCTGATTCACACTATCCTCTGAGCAACCTAGCTGCCCCTTCTTAGGAAGTTCTTTTTGATATCCTGCCTGAATTTGAGTCTTTGTTATTTCTATCTGTTAAACCCGATTTTGCCATCTGAGGCCAAACAGGACAACTTATTATCTTTTTTTTTCACAGGAAAGTCTTTCTAATACTTGAAGAAAGCTATCATGACTGTCTTCCTCAAACACTTACTCGTTGCCTGCTTCTGGATAAGCCATTTTAAACCACTTTTTCCCTCAGTTTCCTCATCTCATAAAAAACAGATAATAATAGTGTTTACCTCTCAGAGTGATTGTAAGAATCAAGTGAGATAATATTTGTAATATGTATTACGAACTTTAAAGCATTACCTATTGTTACTATTATCTTCAAATGATGGGTATATGGCATGAACCCAGAGACTTTCAATTTGCCATCCTGGTTGCCCTCCTCTGAACCCTTTTCGGGGTATCAATATCCTTTCTGGCATATCAATTTCCTTTCCTAAAGGGAGTGTCTTGAATTGACTTTTGTTTTAAGACTTGACCATGCCATGGTTTTGGACAAATCATTTAATCTCTCTGCTTCTCATTTTCTTTATCTGTTAAGTGAGGAGTTTGAACCAACTGATCTCTAAGGTCCCTTCCAGCTCAAAACCTAAAACTTTACAGGAATATATAGCAGGGATCTGTCATTCTCCAACTTCCATCTCTCTAAACTAGTTTGGGAGAATGGTAATAGCCTGAGGGCATGCATGTCTTCAGAATAGCTGAATACATAGCCTCAAATGGGACTAGTAATTGGCAGGTTCATGTGATTAGAATATTCTTATCCACATGCTTAAGAAGAGTGATTGAGAAAGAATAAGAATCTTCTGTCAGCCTCTAGACGAGTAGGTTATTATGACCTTGACCAAGGGACACAGTTCTTTTCATCAGAAGAAAGAAGGAGTTTTGATCATTTACTGAACATGTTGTTTATACTAGACACTTTCATTTAACAGTAAATAATAATGATAGCTAATATTTACATTGCATTTCAAGTTTGGCAAGCTACTTTCCATATATTATGTCATTTGATCAGTAAAGAGGAAATCTCTGGTATGGAACTCTGTTGCTAAGTCAGGCATTCTGTTGGGTATAGCTAGAACTCCTTCTTTAGACTCACCCTGGCCATCATCAAGAATAAACACACAACCAGAGAAAATAGTAAGCTTTTTAACAAATGCCCAAGATTTGTTTAAAAAAAAAGTTCCTTCAAGAGAACACCCTAGCCAGGGAAAGCAAATTGCTGCAGCCTTGGTCAGTGGAGAGATGGGAGTACTTGATCTGCTGTGTTGAGGACCCAACAAGAGACACCGGGAAGTGATTGGTGTGGGACTTTATGGGAACTGGAGACATTATAATTCACTTGGAAAATGTACAATGCTATTTGAGTATTCTTTCACTATTAATCAAGCTTCCTGCTGATGTATTATGGCCTGCATGCTTGCAGGTGTGGGATTGGTGCCAGATACTGGACTATTCAGTTTCCTTTTCTCGGTTTCCGAGTAAAGGCTTAAACCAAAAGAAATTCCCTCTGAAATTAAGCTGGGTTCTTTGAGCCATGGGCATCTTTGACACAAGCAGTTTGTGTGTGTGTGTGTGTGTGTGTGTGTGTGTGTGTGTGTGTGTGTGTGTGTGATGCATGCTTATATTTCACTTTCATATCAAATACTAAGTCAGGCAAAGGTGCCTTGAATGCAGTCAGAAAGTCCATCAAAATCCTTCTTGGTGATGCCCAGAGCTAAGAATTTTCCATAGGGATAGGCTGCCTTCAAAATTCCACTCCAGGATTCAGAAAAACAGAATAATCAAATTTTGGATTTAGAAAGTCAACTAGTCGAATTCATACCTGTACTGGAAGTCCTGCAATATGCTACAAAGTTTATCTGATTTCAATTTTTAAAAACCTCCAGAGATGGGAAATTTGGACAGGACTTTGGATATGATCCAGTCTAAGGTCTCAGACTCGAATAGAAATGGGGCCACTAACTCATATTGGAGGATCCCTGCAGGTTGCACATTGACAGTTTAAATATATAATATTATCTATGGTCTATTGTATTTTTATTAATTTTGTTAAATACTTCCCAATTAAATTTTCATCTAGTTCTGAGTTATACTCAGGGTTGTTGCAGGCCACATGGGCTGCATGCTTGATACTTCTAATCTAGTCCAATTCTACTAGATGAAGAAATCAGGACACAGATAGATAAAATAAATTATCCAAAGTCATACCAGTGTTGGGACAAAAACACTTCATAAACTTTAATATGATGATAAAAGTTTACAAAATATTTTTGATTAAGTTTTCTCATTTGATCCAACACCCTTGTGAAGGAGGAACTATTATCTCCATTTCCCAGATGGAGTTATAGGTCACAATGAAATTAATTGACTTGTCCATTTTAAGTGTTTGAGACTGGATTTGAACTCAAATCATCTTGATTCCAAGTCTAACAGTCTATCCATTATGGCACTTAGCCACCTAAAGAATATTACTATCACTTTAATGATGATGATTATTATTACTCTTTATTTTTTCAGAATTGAGATTTATACCCAGATGCTTTTGATTAAGTCCAGTGCTCACCAATACTGCAATCACAGAAATATTCAGTTTTGTTTCTACCATTGGAGAGAATCAAGTAGTTTCTATATAACCATAACTCCAAATATGTGAGAACCTTTTAAATTGAAACTAGCACTCTGGTTCTAGCTAGAAGGTAGGAGAAATCCAGTTTAGTTTAACAGGCCTCATCACCAATAACATTTGGAGGTTTCATAACATATCCTGAACAGATGTTGAATAAGATGTAATAAAATAGACTAATGTTTCAGAATGAAATAAAAAAATAACTCTACTGGCATTTCTTTTGACAACAGGGAAAACAATCTTAATAGTTAAATAAAAAATCATTTTGCTAAAGTCCAGACATTATGACCTTTATGAAATGCATTATTGACAATTTAGTTAACATACAAAATTTAATTTCCTATATCCAGGCATGACAGAAAGGAAAGAATGTTCATCTCAATTGTGAAACCTTTCAGTTTATTATATTTTTGGTTTCATTGGTCACAGGCTTCAAATAACAAAAAATGAACAGACTGATAATTGATTAACACCCCCAGGGAACAACAAAAATTGATTGGCTAGAAAAATAGAAATGACCTATAAAAAGTCAGGATGTTTTCAAAATGGCTTTCCCCCTCCTCCTACTGCCAAAACATACTGCTATATAAATTAAATGTTTTCCTTTGTTAAATCATGTCTGTCAAGGAAGATTACAGGTGAAGGCTTGATTAATCAGACCTGGAAGAAGAAAGATGCCTTTGTGGCTTTCTTTGTCTAAATTTTGGGAGAAATTATCTTCCTTTTCAGGATCTGGAGGTGAGGTCTCAAGATGTCAATATCTGCCCTGAGGTCTACCTTTTTCAGCTCACTAGAGATGCAAGATGGTTGAGTGAAAGGAGAATGTGTGGTGAGGGAAATGCTTCTGCTCCTTGCTGGGTCATTTAGCCGGGACCACGTTCCTTCTAGTTCTCTCACTCTCTGCAAGGGTCTTGCCTTTAGTTCTTTGTACACATCCTTCTACTGATGCTCCTTCCCTAGATCGTTGATGGAGAAATTCATTCTTTGCATTAGAAGGATATTTGTGAAGCATTTTCACCTTTGGAATCTGACAAGTTTCTGAACTCTTGTCCTCCCGATCACAAGGACTAGTGTTCTCTTTCAAACTCCACAACACCAGTCTACATCTTGACCTCCTTGATTCAGCAGAGGGAACATAAGCTTTGTGATTTTTGCTGTTCAGTGGGTTGTAATTGTATGTCAGGAGACCAGAAGGGGTCTAAATGGTCCTCTGTATCCCAAATTTCTCTGGCTCAGCATGTTCCATCTCATTAGTCAGCTTTCGTAATGACCTTAAAAATATTGCCAGGCTAAGGTGTTCCCATACCTCAAAGATTGCTGATTCGGTGATCTTTGCCAATGTCCTCATCATTCATCATGGGAAGACTTGGTCACAATGCAATACCGTTCATGTTGACCTGCTAAAGACTCTGCCCTCTCCAGCCCCACTCCAATGAATTCAAAACTCTGAACTTGACTTTGGAGTATGACACACAATCCTCTGGACCTTTTCCCTTCTGAGTTAAGAGTCTTTGTTTCCCACTGTATTTGCTCTCCTTTCTGACAGAGCTTTTAGATGCACATGGAGCCATGTTGGTTTATGCCATGTCTTTCTTCTAGAAGTACATCCCTCTGTGCCAAATGAAATGCTTCTTTATGTAAACTAGGTGGGCATTTATTTACTATATGCTAATACCTCCAGCATTTGTTGTCTTCTGGTCCTAGAAAGTGTGAGGGGAACCAATGCAGATTCACAGGTTGTAGTGAATGAATGAAAAGTGAATGCTTATTTTTGAGTCTTATATTAAGTGTTGGGGTACAAATAGAAAAGTGAGAAAGTGTCTTCTCTCAAGGGATTCAGTCTCTAGTGAGAGTATGACAAATATAAGGAGCTCAAAACAATGGAGGGAAAGGTCTGGGAGTTTTACTGAAGTTGTATCTTATGACAGTAACAAGGACTATAACAAATATATAAAAAAATAACAGCAAGGCCTGAAGGACCTTAGGATGTGGTGACATGGTAGATGGTAAGGCCCCCATCTCTCACAGGATTATACATGCTTATCAAAGGAGAGTGAGAAGTCATATCCTCAAGGAAGGTGTGGTGCAGCTGGCCCCCATTAGGAAGAGAAGAGGGGGTCTGAGGGTTATAAGAGGATACAGGTCCTTACATCCAAGAGGGATGGGATAGGGGATCAGTGTCTATCAGAGGTGGGGAGAATTGTTAAAATATGGTGGGGGGAGAGAGAGGGAGAAGGAACATTAGCAGGAATGCTGAGAAAGACATATGGGGTACTTGTTCTGCTGTGCCCTCTGAGGTCTGGGCAACTGGGGGTCGGGTGGAGGTTCTACTATGTCTATGCTGGAACCTGTTTAACTATTGTCCAGGATGGAGTTTTGCCAGCCTAGGATTAGGAAAGGGGGAAGGATTCCTTCTCTCATTCCTTCTCATATACCCAAGATGAAAAATAAGTGCAGTGAAGGAACAAGGAAAAGATAGAGTTAAAACAGAGAGAGGAGATAGATGATATATATAGAGAGATACATAGATAAAGGATAGATAGATATGTATGTATAGCTGATATAACATGGTAGTTAGAGAACTGACCTAGAATTAAGCAAGATGTGTGTTTGAGTTGTGTTGTTAACATTAACAAGCTATGTGATCCTAAGCAAGTCACTTAACCGCTTAGTTTTCCTAGTAGCTTTAAAGTCGTAGAGAGGGTTCTGGCCAGTATTGGTAGATTTTCTTCATCTAGTAGTTCCCTATATCTGTGAAATCATAGGTCTGGTTCTTATCTACATCCACTATGTATCTATCTATGTCCATGTAGCAAGACCATCCCTGTTATATAGCTTGGGTGTGTTGTGGTTTGACTCAAGGGAAGCAGAAGAAACATCTCCTACCTCTTCTCTCCCATCCTCCTCCAAGGGAGATTCTGATGCTTGCCAGGAGGGGAAGCAGGAGGTTTTGGCCAGAAGCTTGACTATTCTACTCTCTTCAGAGAGAAGGGGTACTGATTTAGAATTATATCTATTTACCCTTTTTATGTTATTAGTCTAGGGGCTGTGGTTTTTCAGGTTTAAGTTAAACTTGTGATTGCTGTGTCTTAACGGGGACGTAGTGTTCCAAGTTTTATATCCCAGACTTGACTTCCTTTCTACCAAATACCAGTTCCACAATGAAAATACATAGCAAGTAGCAAAGAAACCCATTTATTTAAGTTGATAGCAAAATAGAAATTAAAGAAAAGTATTCATAGAAGTATATATACTAGGCAGCATTGAATAAAGGAAGGACAGCTAGGTGGTTCAGATAGTCAGGCCAAGAGTCAGGAGGACCTGGGTTCTAATCTGCCCTCAGAAACTTCCTAGCTATGTGGCTCTGGGCACTTTGCCCTTTTGTCTTAGAGTGTTAAGGGTTTTAGAAAAATACTGAGTGAAGGAACTTTCCCATTGGGAGTAAGATAACTCAGTTCAAGAAAGACAGATAGAGACAGAGAGAAAGAGACAGAGAGATGGAGAGAGACAGAAAGACAGAGAGATAGTTCTAGATGATACCCAAGGGGAAGTTCCTCAAAGATGGGGAAAGGGACATAATGGAGATTGTCAGCTCTTCTTAACTTGGTTTCTTCTCAGAATTTTTCTTTCAGTAATCTAAGGTGGGTTATTTATCTTTAATTTTCTCTCTCAAGACTGGAAACCAGAAGGTCCCAATATCTGAAGAGAGTTGATGTCTCAAAGAAAGCTTAAACAAGACCCAAAGCTTGAATAGAAATAAAAGATTAAAGAGTTCTTTTCCTTCCTTTTAATAACTGCAACCCTCAAACAAGTATGGGGCTTGATGATATCTACCACTGAGGAAAAAAATTCCCTGCCTATGGACTTCGGGACAAGGGTTACACACATACACATAGACTGTCTCTGTCTGTCTGTCTGTCTCTCTCTCTCTCTGTCTCTCTCTCTCTCTCTCTCTGTTTCTCTCTCTCTCTCATATAAATGTTAGCCATTGTGATCCATATAGTTGAAACTCCCTTTCCATTGTTTATCCCTGCTCTTTCATTCTTAATTTGATGAGCTCCATCTTTACCCTTTCACTGTGGCTTCTGGAACCATGATCTATCTTTTTTTGTGTGTGTAAAGATATTTTATTTTATCAATTACATGTGATAACAATTTTCCATTAAAATTTTATGAAGTTATATGATCCATATTTTCTCCCTTCCTCCCTTCCCTCCCCCTTCCTGGAGATGGTAAGCAATTTGATTTGGGTTATACATGCATCATCATGCAAAACATTTCCATATTCTTCATTTTTACAAGAGAATAAAAGTAGAAAACCAAAACCCCCAAATAAAAACTCAAATAAACTGAGACAAAAAATAGTATGCTTTCATCTGCATTCTGACTCCACTAGTTTTCTCTGGAGGTGGATAACATTCTTCATTATAAGTCTTTCAGAACTGTCCTGGATCATTGTATTGCTGAGAGCAGCCAATTCTTTCACAGCTGATCATTCCACAATATTGCTGAGAACAATGTTCTCCAGGTTCTGCTTATTTCACTCTGCATCAGTTCATGTTAGGTCTTTCCAATTCCTTCTGAAATCATCTTGTTCATCATTTCTTATAACACAATAGTATTCCATCATCATCATATACCACAATTTGTTCAGCCATTCCCTAATTGATAGATGCCCTCTTAATTTCCAATTCCTTGCTACCACAAAAAAAAGCAGCTACAAATGTTTTTGTACAAGTAGGTCCTTTCCCCTTTATTTTTTCTTTCTGAGATAAAGACCTAAATAGTGATATTACTGGATCAAAGGGTATGCATTGTTTCATAGCTATTTGGATATAACTCCAAATAGCTTTCCAGAGTGGTTGGATCAGTTTGCAGTCCCACCAGCAATACATTAGTGCCCTAATTTTGTCACATCCCCTCCAACATTTATATGATCTATCTTTTGAAAATGTCTCAGACTCCTCAGGTCTCTTTCCCTCAGTACTCTTTCCATCTTTTTTCTTCTTGTTGTTTCCATACAGTCAGAAGCATTGCCTCCCTACCACTGCCACTTCTATATCCTTCTTGCATTCTGTCCCTCTATTAACTTTCCTTCTTTGAAGTTAATGCCACCTGATTATTTTATTCTGTCTTGATAATTTTTCTGAAGTCAGGAACACTCATTATTCTGAAATCCTCCCTCTTCTTAGAGAGTAACTGTGTGACCCTGGGGAAGTCACTTAATCCTGTTTGCCTCAGTTCTTAATATTTAAAATTAGCTAGAGAAGGAAACCACTCCAGTATCTTTGCCAAGAAAACCCCAAACTAGTTCATGAAGAGTCAGCCACAACTAAAATGACTGAAAAGAAAACAAAAATCAAAAAAACAAAAACACAGTCTTCAGGGGGCAGCTGAGTAATTCAGTGTATTGAGAGCCAGGACTAGAGACAGGAGGTCCTAGATTAAAATCTGGCCTCAGACATTTCCTAGCTGTGTGACCCTGGGCAAGTCACTTAACTCCTATTGCCTAGCCCTTATCACTTTTCTACCTTAGAACCACTACATAGTATTGATTCTAAGGCAGCAGGTAAGGGTTTAAAAAAATCTTCAGGTCACTCTCCCTGTTTCCTCAAGTGAGTCCAGTATCAGGGATGCCACACCTTAGTCTTTAATGGCCTCATCATGTGTTGACAGTAATGGATGATAGTTTGAGTGTTCCACCAATATCCTCCAAATGTCAGTAGAAAGCAAGAAAGTCCTCAGGCATGGCAAATGGACTTCCTTCTGGTGAATTTATAGGAAATGGACAAGAGTTAAACAGAATGGGCAAGCATGGTTAGGCTGCAATTTGTATTGTTAGAGAGAATCTCTAAATTGATGAGAAAACAGCTCCAGTTGAATATTTGAATATTGAGTTGGTGACCCTTCAAATAAATTGACCTCCCTGTTAATCAACTTTCTCAGCTCCCTGACCTCTGTCTCTTGACTCAAGCTCAGCCATTTACAGCAAAGGTTATGTCTTTGGACTTCAGTATCCTTCTAAACTGCTCTGCTTGGAGGATCTTAAGCTCCGAATATCCCCTCCATGTTCAAAATCCTTTGTATCGCCACCATCTTTCATTGCCTAATTCCTCCTGTTCATTTCCACTATAATCTCTGAAGTCTCCCATTTCTTCATGTTCATCTAGTCCTCTCTTCAGTGTCTTAACCCTATAGTAACCTGTCCAACAAACTGATGGCCTTCACCTTTTCTGATCATTTTTTCCCTGATTATTTTTAAACTCTAGCTTATTTCCAATACCAGTCATCTCTATTCCTATTTCCAAACTGCTGAGCAAAATGCTGCTCAAAATTTTGGGCAATGCATTATCTGATCATGACACAAGAGGACTGATGGTAAAACATGCTCCTGCTATTGGCAGAGAGATAGTAGACTATATGTGCTGAATGAGGCACACTTTATCAGATATGGCTAATATGTTAATTAATTTTGCTTAGCCATACTTCTTTGTTGTTGTTGTAAGATAGGGTGCCATTGGGGTTGAATAGAGTCGTTAGGGAATGAGAGCAATGTGAGAGAGACATCAATAAAACATCTTTGTCACCCTCCCTCACCCAACAACAACAACAAAGCAGTTCACAAACACACAAAAAATAATGATCACTACAAATTTGTGTAATCTTACTTCATTTTGATCCTCTTGGCAACAAGACAGTCCTTTTCATCATTTCGAATTCATTCCCACAGCAGCTCTTCCCTACCTTCTCTCATTCCCAACTTTATTTGTCCCCCAATTGTTTCCTACTTTACTGAGAAGATTGCAGCCCTCCATTTTTTTGAGCTCTTTCATCTCCTCTCTACTATCCCTCAAAAATTCTTGCAATTTCCACTTTTAATATAATATCAATATGGAGTGACCCTTCTTAAACCTAATTTTTCTACTTCTGCTTTTGATAGCAAATGTTTTTATTTGCTTCAGCATGTTGGCTTTTGATCAGTGTTCTATCTCTACCTTCTTGATAGTTTTTCAAAAGATAATATAAAAAATATATCTACCTATGCATAATATACTTATATACACACTGACAGAATCAGAGAGAATGGAAGGATTAATGTCATTGACAGAGAGCTGGGCCTCAAACTTGGGAAAACCTGGGTGTGAGTTCAGCCTCTGACACAGATTGTCTATGGGACTTTGGGAAAAGTCACTTAACTTACACCAGTGCTCTAGGCAACTCTCTAAGATTGTGAGTTATAGAGATAATGCCATACTGCATAAATAGGAGTTCCCCATGACCAATAAAATTGCATGTCCAATAAATATCACACACACACACACACACACACACACACACACACACACACGCTTCTCTGCCTCTCTCTCACTGTCTCTCAGTTTCTTTTGTCTCTGCCTCTCCATGAGTTTTATCACTCTTCAACTTACTTCTTTGTTGTAAAGGTATTTAAATCAATAAGGACAGAATTATAACAAAATAGGCTCCATGGTACTGAAAAGTTGAGTTCTAATAGCCTTACTGGAGGGTTTTGTAACACCCATTTGATTCTTTCCAACATTATGTTTTACCCATATGTTGACACAGTTTACAATATTCTTATGGAATATCTTTATTAAGACAAAGCATGATTGTGAGGAGAATCGGTATAATAGATAATCCTGCCATTTTGCCAGTCTTACTATATATGCCTGGTTCGTTAGCACAGTTGGTTTAGAGCATCCTGCTAATGAGGCAAGGGTTATGGGTTCAATCCCAATTAATTTGGCTTCATTCCATGATCACAGATTGCATCCCTAACCCCAGCCAGTTGTCTCACAGGCAGTCTGAAGAAGATTTGATTAAATCATCAGGCTCCATTGTAATAGTTATTTAGAGCAAGGGCTTGGACAATTCCATTCCACTGAGGAAGTTGTCTGGGGGTCCCTGCAAACAGCCAACTGGAGCTTGGGCAGAAAGTATGGGCCAGAATCTTAATAGGCATAAGGGAGAAAGTCTTTCTTTCCCCTCATTTGTTCTTGCCACAAGGGGAAGATATAAAAACATTTTGGTTCTTTTCCCACCATCATCTTGGACAGCTGTTAACAGGCTCCTGTCATCCCCATTCAGACCAGGCAGAGTCACATTTAACCAAATTCTCTTAATCTAGATTAAGCAAAAATGGGCAGATTTAGGAGTGGATGGGAAAGGATAACATTTACTGCTACTTTGTCCTAAGGGAAAGGTTGTGAAATCCAGAATGTTTGAGCCAAAGAGGGCTGGCCCGCAGGACTCAACCCAGGAGAGGGAGTGGATGGAGACATTTGGCATAGCAGACAAATCCATAGGAGCTCATGATGAGATAGGTGAACAATTTGTGTGTGTGGGGGGGAGGTTGGGGAGGGCAGTGCCTAAGAGCAGAGATGTCAAAACAATTCGACAGACTTGAGCTTTGGCGATTAGGATACCTCCTTACATCAGAGGAGATGCCTTAGCCAAGCCCCCTGCCTTTCTCTTGATGAGATGCAGCTGTGCTGGGCAGGCAGCTCTGATGCATCCTCGGCCCCTTTGCTCTAGCCAGGGAGGGGAGTGCTCCTTCTCTCACAGCGCTGTTGGTTATCTCTTGGCAGTTGATCCACCTACAAAGGAGAAATCAGAGCTTTAGAGCTGGAAGACATCTTAGAGGCTGTTGAACCCAACCTCTTCATAAAATGAAAAAACTGAGGCAGAGCCCAAGGTTCCCTGGTGTAAGGACTTGAACCAAGATTTGAACCTGAATCCCTTGGTTCCAAAATGACATATTTCCTGATAAAGAATTTGACATTATTATAATTATTACACAATTGCCACTAAAAGCAAGGAATGCAATTTTGAAGTAAAAGAGGTGGTTTTTTTTTCTGTATTTGCTTCAAGCCATTTGTGAAGATGTGGCCCTAAATCCCAATACTCTACATAGGTCTGGTGCTTTCTATTTAGGGCAGGACCTTTCTGTCCTCCAGTACACTTACTTACCATTTTCCTAATTGTTCAGTTGAAGAGGAGAAGAGAGCAGCCATCATCAGGTTTAAGTTGCTGGTCTGGATCACCAGAAGTTAATCACAAAAGAGAGGAAGTCTAGTATAAAAGAGGGAACCAGGGGTAGTATCAGAGAGAGATTCATATGTATTGAAACAAGGGATTTATAGGTTAGGAGAGTCAGAGGTGGTTTTGCTGAAGGCTACAGATACTGGCAGGGAGATTGAAATGAGCTCTTCAGGGTCCTCTGAATAGCCAGGAGAGATTAATCATTATTGTTGTACTGACAGTAGTAGAGTAAATGTAATTGCCTCTTAAGCCTGGAAGCCAGCTCAACAAGGCCTTACCAGAAGGTTCCTCACTTATTTTTGACCAGGTACCCCTTCACAGTTTGATTCCTTGGGCAAAGAAGAGTACTTATTCCGAGGTAAGATCTTAGAATAGTAAATGCCTCTTGTAACAGACTTTGAGTCTAAGGAAGGCTTTCAAGTTTAACTGACTTAGTTTCCAGGTCTCCTGGTCTCTTTTCTTCTTCTCCAGTGCTGTGGAAAGATCCAATGGAGATGGAATCAGCAGATGTGGGTTTGGACCCTGGTTTTGCTGCTTACCACCTGTGTGACCTTGGACAAAGTCCCCTAATCTTTCTGAGTCTCAGTTCTCTCAAGTGTCAAATAAAGGGGCTGATCTTCATTCTTTCCAGGGCTAAATCTACCACCCTTTGTTTCTGTTCTTCTGATGACTGTTTTGATCTGTATTGACTTATTATGATTCCACATTTCTTTGAACTCTCTGGCATCCTACTTTCAGATTTCTTGGTTCTGATCCACTACTCCATCCCTGCTTCCTAGCATCTATGTCTTTTTATTTTTTGACCCTTCTTAATTCTAGTGCCTTCCCTCTCTTAATTATTTCCTATTTATCCTGTGTGTAGTTTATTTGTACATATTAGTTTGCCTGTTGTTTCTCCCATTTGATTGTTAACTCCTTGAGGGCAAGGGCTGTCTTGCCTCTTTTTATGTCACTAGAGCTTATTCCAGAGCCTAGAATTTTGTTGTTTAGTTTGTTGTTGTTTAGTTATTTCAGTTCTACAAACTCTTTGTGACTCCATTGAGGGTTTTCTTGGCAAAGATACTTGAAGCGGTCTGTCATTTCCTTTTGCAACTCATTTTACAGATGAGGACACTGAGACAGAGTTAAGTTACTTGCCCAAGATCATCCAGCTAGAAAATTTTTGAGGCTGGATTTGAACTCAAGAAGCTAAAGCCTTTTGACTCCATGTCCAGTATTCTATCCACTGTGCCATCATCTGGCACATAGTAGTTGTTTAATTAATGTTTGCCAAATTTCAGTTCTACCCTCTGCCTCAATTTCTCTTCCCTCTTTCTTAATATAATTCTAGTGTTGTTTCTGCCCCTAGGATGACATTTAAAAACTGGAAGGTAGGAAAAATTGTTTCCTTGAGGTAAAGGTTTATTTATGTTCCTTATCTCTAGTCAGAGGTCCATCTGTCTATTTGTAGATAAGCTTACAAGGGAGATCTCCATACTGGCTGTAACCTAGACATGTGTCAGATCATGTACACTGTAAAATTCACTATCCCTTCTCAACACTAAACTCCCAAATTATCCCTTTCTAGGTTAAATTGTCATAACAATCTTTACTCAGGCAATAGGATTGGAGGGAATAAGATTCAACCAGTGAGGCACAGGACACACAAGGTCAAAACTCAGTATATCAGTTTGCCTCACTTCCCTTCCAACTGCTCGCCAAAAAAAAAAAAAAAAATCAGAATCGGTTAAACATAGTTGTACACATGCATGGAAATACATGATGTTTATAATTGATATACTCAAGCCATAACTGGGATGAGAAATTTAGAGGCTACTAATAACACTTGTGAAACTTCATCAGGAAACAACTGAACTTTGAATATGGTGAATAATTAGTGAAAAAGGCAATCTACCAGATAAACTTCCTTACCCAGTAGTGAGCCAGCTAAATCCCAGGAGAGCTCCAACCCCACCTATTTCTCATCCTGTTCCATTATCCCTCCCTAGCAGCAGCCTTAAGGTGTCCTGGGATCTCTCCATGAATCTTGTGCCCTGAATGGGCCTTGCTGACCCACAAGATCATTAGTTTCACTTTAATAACTTTAATGTTATTAATGTTAGATGTGTAGCAAAATCAACATAAGCCTGTGCTGGAGTCTTTAATTGTTACATTTTCAGTGGAAGCATTTACAACTTGGAAATTGGCAAACATTACAAATCAGGACTTATTTTAGCTGTTGGTTAGATTTTAAGAAGTCATGGAGAAAATGTAAATCCAGATTGAATTTAAAAGTGCATCATGAAAATATTAATAATGTAGGTTGAACTTAAAAGTGGATTATGAATCTTTTTTTCCTTAAAGAAAGCTGATTGTTAAACATTTACCAGAACATCCTTGTTGTACAGTTTCTATAAGTAGAATGAAATGCTGAATTGATTAAGGTAGACAGATTCTCCTCTTTTGTGTTATGAACAGTCTTTGTAAGACAAATCAACCCACTATAATATGGGCCTTTTTGGCTGTCCCATTATATTTCAAAATCTTACCTAATTTGCCATCCGGTGTTGCACCTGGGTCTCTTTTGGCACCACTGTGATCCAAGTTTCATTGGCCCACTGGATATCTGCTTTTTGAATTGTTTTTTCCCCAGATGTAGTTTCCATCTAGCCCAATTTAACCCTGTTTTGTTATTTCCTGCCCCTCATTTCTAACATCCTTGGGGACATTGTTGTCCTTTGGGTGTTGACAACACTGCCTAATTTAGAACCATCTGTAGTCTTAATCAACTAGCTAAGTCCTCTTTTTGATTTATTGATAAAGAGGCTGAAATGAATAATTTTATTAAAAGATATGCCCCTGACCTGGAAATACTGGCACTTCTTGTGGTCCCTTTTATTTGCCAATTTTCAGCCAGTTTTCAATCCATGTTCCTTTCTGATCCAATTTTATTTCAAGGCCAAGTGAAATATCGAGACACTGATTTTGTAGGAAATGATTTGCTCAAACTTCATACATATTGCCTTTGCAGCATTTTCTTTATATTGACCATTTGGAGTAAAATCTGTTGAAGAAAAGTGATTTGAGTTAGATTGGCATTATTGGTTCTTGATACCTGCTACATGTTACATAAAGATTCCCTTCCCCTTTAAACAGACATAAATTTTCATTTGCTTATTTACTTTACTCCATTATTTTCTTAACTATTTGTAGGATTCATTGGTTTGCAAATTGTAGGGCTGTTCTCCAAATAGAATTTGCTTAGTACATCCATTGGCTTCTACTTCTGCTGAATAATCTAAGTATTTCCTTAAGCTGTTTTTAAGTGTTTGTTGTTTAAAATTTATTAAGTAACTGTGGTATTCTGAGCTTTCTGTTTGAAATATGTTTATAATACTCTCCCTATCCTCTTGCCATATTGCTGAGGGAATATGATATATATCTCACCTACTGTACGTGTAAAAATGATTTAAGTATAGATGACTAGTGTTCCTCCCTGGTAGTACCTTCTGCTGGTGTAGATAAGGGTAAGGGTTCAAAACATGGCTCAGATAGGCAGGTACATAGACAATAATTATTTCTTAAGCATTAACTGTTAAGGACGGAAATATCAGCAAAAAGAAAGATAATTGTGAACTCAAGGAGCTTACATTCTAATAGGGGAAGGAACCCTCTGGAGGAGTATAGAATAGACTCAGTTGCTAATGATCAGGGATCATCTTGCACTGGCTTGGGAGAACTGATTGTTAAATTTTCAGTGTGAGCTCCCATACCTCAAAAATCAGCAAAGACTACAAATCAGGACCTGATTTATCATTTTATTGATGGTCTGGACTTAGGAAAGCAGTGAATAAAATGTTAATAATGTAAATTAAAATTGTCTCCTGCCATTTCTAGACACCACTATACTAATTCATTTTTTTTTATACCAACCCATTGGTTTTCCAATGAATCAACTAGACCATGAATAGCTTCTCATTTTCTCTGGGCCTCAAACAACATGAAAACCATGGGGGAGCCATGAGGGAAATTCACTCCCAGACTGAATGGAGGTAGGCCAGTAGCAGCTTTCCATGACATATAATTCACAGTACCAGGAAGGTGGGTCTGGACCACATGTGCTGCAAGGGTTGGCTTCTAAGAATATCAAATATAACAATCGTTTACTTTCAACCAACTAAAGCAAGGCTTCGAAGAAACCCTCAGCAAGCTAAGATGGGCTACTCTAATGATAACCAGCAATGAGTGGAACCTATTATAAGAAAAAAAAAAGATGATCTGTGAATTATGGACGATGAAGAGTATGTCAAGTTGAATTATTCTGAATTTTTAGACTCAGAATTCTTGAGATTTAGATCTGACAGGGTCTTCTGAAATGGTTTTGTCTACCTCTTTCATTTTATAGGTGAGGAAATGAAGGATGGGAAAAATTATTGAGATGGGATAGCCCTTTTTATTTCCTTCACACTTTGGGCAGAAGAAAGTGAAGCATGCAGTTAAGTGATTATGGTTAGTTAAGTGATTATGTTGCAATGATAGGGATTATCCCCAAAGCCTGCTGTGAAATCAGGAGGCTTCATCATTAGCTAAAAATGAGCCCAAGATTGTAAACTGCTAGCATGAACTGGATTCTAGGCATTGGGATAAATAGTCCTTAAATAAATGTGAATATGTTGTGCTGTAGAAGATGCCAGTATCTTGGGGGATCCAGAAGGAGTCAGAGCTGGACAACTGGGCATGGACTTAGGACCTACAGCTAAACTAAACCCTGGGCAATGTTAAAGATTAGGTTGGAAATTCTAAGAATCATCAGGTACTGCACATTTGGGGACACCAAACCTAATTCTTAGTGTTCTTTTATGCGCCCTTATTATTCTACCCTGACTTACTGTTTCTGAATTTGTACAAACTCTTTCCTTTAATTATCCCTACATATTTGTTAACCTAAATGGCTTATGGTCTGGAGTATGTGATTACAAAGATAAAACAGGAAAGAAGGAGCAGATGACAGAATAATGCTCTGCCATTGTACCTAATGCCCAATACTGGCTTCCACCAGAAATGAAGTACAAAAATTTTACAAAGAAATTAACAAGATCCTCGAAACTAAGTGAAATTACGTCTTGATACTTGGTGAAGGTGGGCATCATGAAAGATATTTGGGAACATATGGTTGAAGATTAAGAAATACAAGAGGCTAAAGGCATGTAGATTATCCAAAAGCTTAATCTTGATAAATCATGAGTACTTTCTCAAGAAGACAGTCAAAAAATGCTAGACCCGCAAAGCACCAAACAGTATCATACAAAAATAAAATTGATTATTCTTTAATGTGCTGGAAGTGACTTGTTACTGACACGGTATCTTTCTGTACATTTGGAATATTGTTTGTGTGGATCCAGAAAGATCAATGTTCACATCAAAATATAGAAAAGGATAAAGATGAAAATATATTGCTCATACAACAGTTCGAGGGTGATCTAATTAAATGAATAGGTTTTTGTTGCTTTAGGAAAGTAGGAAATCAACAAAACTAAAAACAATTCACTCTGATTATAATGATTTCTTAGAAAAATTTAACCAAAATAAAATAATTGCCATGGTGAAGGATCAGAGAGCCCTCAAACTGCTGCAGCTAGCAAACCCTGAGTTTTCTAACTAGCAGAGAGGCAAGAAAGTAAGGCAATCCTGGTTCAAAGCCCAAGCTCATTTGCAACACATTCCAAAAAAGGATGGTATAAGATTACTGTGCCATCCAATATACTATCTGCCCATTTCAGCTTTGTGGAATTTACAAAAATTGGTAAGTGCATCATCTATGCCTTCATCCTAATTAATGATGAAAAAGTTAAACAATACTAGCCCCCTGGGACACACCATTTAACTCCCTCCAATTTAACATTGATCCATTAATGACTACTACTCTATGGGTCCAGTCATTTAACCAGTTCAGAATCCTCCAAACTATGCTGACATTTAGCCAGCTAAAGAAACAGGCTCAGCAACATTAAGTGACTTTTTCAAGGATTTATATATGTATGCGTATATATGTTATATATATGCATATATATAACCATTTATATATATTGTTTAGTAGCTGCTCGAAAAATTATAATAATAAATAGCATTTACATTATTCTTTAAGTTTATATATAACTATAAATATGATAATAATTATATATGATAATAAATAGCATGTATTGTCCATAATAGCTAAGCCTATTGTGATAGTTGATTATTTCACAATATTGCTGTTACTGGGAAAATGTTCTCCTGATTCTGCTTATTTCACTCAGCATCAGACTATTAAGGTCTTTCCAGCTCTTTCTGAAATCATCCTGTTCATCATTCCTTACAGCACAGTAGTATTCCATCACCATCATATACCACAATTTGTTCAACCATTCCTCCATTGATAGACATCCCTTTAATTTCCAATTCTTTGCCACCACAAAAAAAAAAGAGCAGCTATAAATATTTTTTACAAGTAGGTCCTTTTGCCTTTATTTTTTTTTCTTTCTGGGATGCAGACCTAGTAGTGGTATTACCAGATCAAAGAGTATGCATTCTTGTAAAGTCCTTTGGGAATAATTCCAAATTGCTTTCCAGAATGGTTGGATCAATTCACAGCTCCACCAGCAATGCATTACTGTCCCAATTTTGCCACATCCAACATTTAGCATTTTCCTTAGTGTCATACTGGCCAATCTGATAGGTATGAGGTAGTACCACAGAGTTGGAAAAACTATTTATTAAGCTCCAGTTATATACCAAACACTGTATTAAGTACTTTTCAAATGTTATCTTATATGTTCCTCTTAACAATCTTGAGAGGTACTATTATTATTGCTATTTTATAGAAGAGGAAACTGAGGCAGACAGTGGCTGAATGACTGGTTCAGGGATATGCATATAGTATTTAAAGCTGGATTTGAACTCAGTTCTTCCTGATTTCCAACTTGTTTAGTTGCATGGATTTAAATTAGATCCCAAAGAGAATTCGCTACAAGATCTAAGATGTTTTCCTGAAAATGAAAAAGAATGTAATTGAAAGGCTATTTTAAATATTTAGTAAATGGAATGGAAGATGGTCTTCAGTCTGGAGTGAATTAATGAGTTAGTTTTTATAACTTTTTCTTTAGCTAAAGAGTACCTTATCATTTTCTGATTGACTACATTTACATCCCTCATTTTTTGGACCAAAGCTACATTTTGTGGGTGAATTCAGCATCTCTACACTTCCTTTCATCCATTTCATCTTCAGAAAGGGGGTTTTCTATCCAGTCTTTTCTTCCCTGTACCACAAGTTATCATTTTCTCACCTCCCTCCCCACCATCATGCCTCTGGTATATTAGATAAATGCCTTCTTAGTCTCCTAATCCCTTTTGCTGGCATGCTTTTGGTCATCCATTATATCTTCCCTGGAAGCTTTAATCAATGCAGCACATTCTCATTTGGCTCAATTTCGAAAAGGCCCTCCTCCAACCCCCCCTTTCCCCATAAACTTTTATTAGACCTTTGTGAAACCAAGTTGCAGATAGCAGGGAGCGCATATTAAAGCTCATCTGAAGAGAAATCTGCTGTATCTTCATTGGGGGAGGACATCTTTTAGTGTGGCTTGTGGGGAACACTGACATTTCAACCCCCATCTTTATTCTGTCTGAGTCAAAGTGCAAGTCTCCCGCCTTGTCTCTCCTCCCATCAGTTTAGCAGTCAAGTCACATAGGAGCACTGGCACTGATTCTTGGGCATATCTCACTTCTCTCTATGGTGGTAGGAGATCAATAGATGGATTAATCACACTTGGGGGAGGCGAACAACAGGGAAAGAAAAAAAGATTGAGGATTGGAAGAGGAAGCTGTTAGTGAGGGGGAAATGTGTGTTCCTCCTGGAGTCTGCAGGGTACTTGCTAATGACACAGACAATGCAGAACCACAAAGAAACAAACCTACCTTACCCTTGGACAGAGATAGCTCCTTCCTGGGAGCAGAGCACAATAAATTCTCTCAGAGCTCTGTAACCAACTAGGGCTCAGATAACCTTTTAGCTTTTTGTTATTAAAGGTCAAAAGATGGATTAGGACCTTAAAAATACACATAAAATGATGAGTCCTTTTTCATATTGATTATCCTAACATATACAATGTACATTTTTTTTGCTTCTAAAAATGCCTAGTGTTTTTATAAGATCATACAAGATATCTTGCAACAAAGTGCCATATACCTGTATGCAGACAATAATTTTTTGTTGAATTTAAATTGTATAGCCCATGAGGAGTAGACTTTAGCCACTAAGAAATCTTGCTATTATTAACAGACCTGGAGAAAGAAGGTTCATTAGTAGACTACAAAGGGGAGATCATGAATAACTAAAAAATGAACTTCTGAAAGTAAATAGGATTATTAATTTAGAACCTGAAGGAATCTTAAATATCATCTAGTTCAACTCCCTTATTTTGCAAATAAAGAAATTGTGCTGCCAGATATTTTGGTCAAAGCTTCCTATCTCCATCCACACTACGTCATCTCCATTTGCTTCTTCACTATCCTTCCTGAATTGAGTCCCCTTTTCCTCTCTGCTCTCTCTTTCCTTTATTCCCTCTGACTCCTCCTTCTATTGTCAATAAATTATACTTCATATTGGACTTTTCCCTTTCCTCTTCCTGAGTTAAAAACTGGAACTCTGTGACCCTGGGTAAGTTAGTTCAACCTGTTTGTCTCAATTTCCTCATACATAAAATAAACTGGAGAAGGAAATGGCAAACCACTCCAGTATCTTAGCCAAGAAAACCCAAAATGGGGTCATGAAAAGTTGGATGTGACTGAAATGAAACAGCTATCATTTTGTACTCATGGAACTCTGGTTCTCCTCACTGAGAACCTGTGAAAATTGCTCTCTTGTTCTATCCCTTCTTCTGAACCTTCTTGAGGGTGCTAATTACGGAGGATAAATGGTATAGGGCAAGGGTTGGCAACCTTTTTGACCATGAGAGCCATAAGTGCCACATTTTTTAAAATGTAATTTTGTGAGAGCCATACAGTGCTCACAGTGCGCGCTCCTGTAACAGCGCCTGAAAAAAAATTGACTTTATGGCTCCTGCAGAAAGAGCCATACGTTGCTGACCCCTAGTATAGTGTTAGGATTACAGCATTGATCTTATCATACTAGCAAGGGAACACATAAATATCATCTATTCTGATTTCTTAATATTATAGATGAAGAAACTGAGCCCAGAGAAGCTAGATGCAATGGTTCCCAAGCCAGCTGTCTATTTACTATGCCTCTATTCACTCCCCTATGCTGCCTTTCAATTATCTCCTTGGTTTCCATGATCTGAATCTTTACTCCTCAGGTACACACAGTCATTATCTCGTTTCTAAAATTCTGAAATTCCTCTTCTGATTATAATTTATCTTGATATTTCTACTTTGCCTCAATCTTTCTACATTTATTCTTTGTCTTCGTTTTGACCTCCAATAATACCCATCCTTCTGTCTATTCCCATTATATTCCTCCTATTTTGAGATAGTCTTTTCCTTTTGCATTCTTAGCTCTAGAGTCCATCACTTCAAGTAAGCATCATTCTTTTATTTTATATCCCTATTGTTTGGCACATGAGAGGCACTTAATAGATGCTTTGCCAAATCCCAACCCTGGAGTGTCCCTACTATCTGCCTTCTCTGTTTTTATTCACTTGGGACTGAATGAAATCATTCACTCTATCTACTCACTTCGCATTTATGTTATCTAACTTCAACTGATCCCTCACTATAGCAATCCTTTTATTCTTTCTTACTTGACTGTCACAATCTAAGTGTTCTCTTGTCCCTTTAAACCTCTGATACAAACATTTCTCTCTCCTCAGTAGAGAACATTGGCCCCTCCTACTTGATTGAGGAAATAGAAATTATCTGTAGTCAGCACCCTTCCAGAAAACATCTTGACATCATTTCCATTTTTCTTCTTTATTATCCCAATCTTGGATACAGAGGGGTTCATTTTCCTTGCCAAAATCATATTCCTTATGCCTTTAAAACCATCTTCTCTTGTCTTCTTCATCTCTTAATCATTCATTTGATAAGCTTCAGTCACTCCCTATCTATTGGCAACTTCTCTATTGCATTCAAATATGTCAAAGTATGCCCAACTCTTAGAAACAAAACCAAAAAATTTTCTGTAGCCCCTAATATCTCAAGGTGGTATCCTATATTAGGTCTCTTCCCATTCACAACAAACTGCTAGAAAAAATAATTTATATTGATTATCTCCACTTTCTTGCCACTCACATTTCAGCCCTTTGCAACCTGGCATTAACTATTACCATTCAATTGAAATGCCATTTCCTAAGTTTCCCAAACAATCTCTTAATTGCTGAACCTGATGCCTTTTCTCAACCTTCCCTGGGTTTTTGTGATGGACATTATTTTTTCCCAGTTCTACCCAGTCATTACTTTGTAGAATCATGAATAAATGAAGAGCATTCATCATTAATTGCTTGCTATTCACCAAGTAGTATGCTAAGCCTTAGGCATGCAATAAATATAAAAACAGGAGTCCTACCCTTAAGGAGTTTACATTTCATTAAGGGAACACAACACGTCAAAGAATGGTGTCTAGGAAAAGGTGTTTTGGTCTGAAAAGTCAAAAGGATGGTGAAAGGAATAATTGCATCTTCCATTGATATGTGCCTTCCACTACCATCTTGGAAAAAATCTATGAGTTTTGGAGTAGGTAAGTGGTATGCACAACGTAGTAGGGTAGAAAGTAATAGAATTGGGTAGGAAAGGATAATCCCAAGAAGTTCAGAGCTAAGTGTCCATAGCTCCTCCTGGCAGCATCTTTTGAAGTCTGATTTGGAGGAATGCAAAATAGCTGGAATAATCATTCACAAGTCCTCTAATTATGAGTGCCCTAACCCAGTGCTTGCCCTGGACCATCTCATCTTTTCTTGATATCCTTTCTATTGGTGATCTCATCTCAATCCAGGAATGTGTTTATCAATTTCTATTATGTAATAGATATGCCTAGTATGCAGCATTGATATTATTATATAACAAATGTCTATAAGAATATATTAAGTAAATTTGGCATTTTGAATTCTTTAAAACTTGTCTCCAAACCTTCCCAGTCTCATTACTCATTTTTATACTCAGTGCATTCTAGTCAAATTGAGTCATTTGCTTTTTTACAGTTTCAGCCTTTTATTTCCTATCTTTGTGCCTTTGGCCATTTCCCATTCCTGAAATGTACTAACTCCTCATTCTGCCTTTTAGAATTCCTAGCTTCTATGTAAACTCAGCTTATATCCATCTTCTGTCTTTCCTTATCCCCCAAGACACTAGTGTTCTCTCCCTCATAAAATTATCACCTATGTATTGATTTGTTCTCTCTCCTTCCTCCCTTTTTCCCTCCTTCCTTTTCTTCTTTCTTCTCTCCCTTCCTTCCTTCCTCCCTTCCTCCTTTACTCTTTTCTACCTTTCCTCCTTTCCTCTCTTCCTCCCTCCCTTCCTTCCTCTTTCCCTTGCCTTCTGTCTTAGTATCAATCCTAAGACAGAAAAGTGGCATGATGTAGCCTCTAGATTGAAGAGTGTATACTTTTTGCTGGCAGGGACTGTTTAAAAATTTGCATTTTTTAGTTATTTCTTTGTGTCCCCATTACCTACTACAGGGTCTTGCACATAGTAGTCTTGCTGAATTGGATTAGAGTGAGGCCAGGGGAAATTATTTACCTAAGATCATATAGCCAATAGATCTATAGATTTGAACCAAGATTTGAAAACACATCCATTGTCTTCCAAGTCATCAGTTTTTCCACTTCATCATGCTGATGTCAAAATTCTGACCATCAGAAAGGAGGTGCTGCTGTATTGTGTCATCAGCATAGGCAGGTTGGGGACTCGAGATCAATTTATATGATAAAAGAAAGAACTTTGGAAGGGGCAGTATTGAAGAAGGCATCTATTTATTTGCTTTAGAAGTTCTTCCTTAACAAGAAAGGACCCCATAAGTACATCATAATTTAAGGAACAAAAAGTCATAGGAAATAATTTTTTTGGTACTTTTACCTTTCTTTATTCTCCTGTAGTGGTTTCCCCCCCTTCTTTTTCTGGGTAAAATGGTTTGCTTTTATCTTCTTGCTCCCCCAGAACCCACTCTAGTTCAAAAGGAATTCAGGGCCACCACCCTTACCCCCATGATTCTTCTGCTTACCCTGGATAGAATCATCATCATTTACAAAGTGATTTGATTAATATTTGATTAAGGAGTTCTGACCTTTCTGGAATTAGCCTCATAATTACAGGGCTGTGAATCCTCCCCAGCCACTCAGATCAAGCTCCCTCTGTTTAAACCTCTTCCCAGCGAGAGTGAATGACAGGCATTGAGAAGCGAAGCTTCATTAACACGCCATTACCAGGTACCACTTAGCCAAGGCTCCTACTTTTGCTCTGTTAAGGATGTTGGGGAAACGAATCCACTTTGGGCTTGTGTGATGTGACAGGAGTCCCTCAGCCATGTGGTCCATTTCCAATAGTGAACAGCTTTGTTAATTCAATCATCACCTCCTCCAAACAATACTCAAGGAAAAGAATGCACAGGCCTTGGAGCCATGTCAAAGACTTCATCAGCACCCCCTGACAGCCAGAAGTCCCTATCTCCAATGGGCTGTGCAGGGGTCCAGCTGAGCCAGTTGGCCGTGATTTCCAGCCTGCTGAACCCAGCTGCAGGTGTTCTCTGTAACAGCGGTGACACATTGGAACCCAGTGCCCTGTGAAATCTGAAGCAGTGCACTTCCTCTGCCTCGTCAGCATGGCTCTCTTTAGCCTGCAAACTTTTCAAAAGCGCGAGGGAAATGAGTCACCCGGCAGAATGTGGGAATTATCCTGTTTGGTGGGGATTATCCTGTTTAGCGGTTTCATTTTATCCTGTCAGTGAAGTCTTGATGGAGAAAAAAAAATATCCTACAGTCACAGGAGACCCAAAGGGCTCCAACATAAATGACAGAAACTGACTGTTTGATGGCTCTCAGATCCTGTTATCGAGAATCCCCTGACCCTGATACCGCTCCTCCAGTTATCATTAGTCTAATCCAATCCGAAGTCTTTCTGAAGAATGCCTTTTCTGTGGGGCCCATCAAATTCTCTTCCCTTTTCTTCCCTTTGCTATCTTGTCAGGTCTTTCTTTGTGGTTTCCATCTTTTCTTTTTTTTTTCCTTCTCTTTCAGTAAAATAACAGCTATGCTATAACACATTGTACATCAATACAGACCATTGGAGGGAGCTGGCTGTTTTCTCCTTGCTTGTTTATTTTAAAGTACACATTAACAGAGTGATGTGGAGGCTCCTCAAAACACCGTATTTATAGCCTCTACTTATTGTATAGTCTCGTGCCCCATACCAAGGTGCTTTATATAAAGGTCTATATGTAATAGGTACACAGCCATGTTGCTAATCTGGTGAGAAAAGGTTTTTAAAAAATAAAGTGAGATTTTGCTAAGACCACTAAAGGACTTTCTATAATCCATGACCTAAGCCGAAAGCTCTAGGTTTACATGGAATAGGTTCATTCTTGGGGACCCCTTGCAAACTTTAGTCTTTTTGATGTGTCCCTCTCTCTGCCTCTCAGGTTTTCCTTGGAAACACCAGCATTCAGTTCATATCTAGGACTCCACTGAAAAGGTAAAACTCTCTTTTACCTTTTACTTGAAAGCCCTCTGGCTAATAATTTAGCAAATATAGGATAAGCTTTATTTAATCTGACTAGAAACAGAACAAACCAGACAAATACTTGAGCCTAAAAAAACAGTCAAAATAACTCCCCCCACCCCACTCTACCTCCTATCTAATGGTCTTTTACCTGTATAGTAGTATTATCCAAAACTTGAGAAGGAAATATTCAGTCACTGGAGAGCTGAACTCACTCACTCCCTTCATTGAGTCATGTCTTCCAAGATACAGATTTATAGAATGATCATAATTGGAGACTCCCTCTCGTGGATAATCATTCAAGGTTTCTAAAGAGTTTAGCTATTCTCCTATTTTTTTCCATTTCCAGGGCTATAACTCTCCCACCCCTCAAAAAGAATGGGGAAGGAGGAAGAACTTAGAATTAATAAAATCATTCTACCTTCTCTGGACCTGCACAGTCCATACAACTCATGATACCGGTGAAGTGTAGGTTTGTTCCTCTACATTGTGTCCTTTAAAAAAAAATCTTTACCTTCTATTTTAGAATTGATACTATGTATAGGTTCTAAGGCAGAAGGCAATGGGGGTTAAGTGACTTGCCCAGAGTCACACAGCTAGAAAGTATCTGAGGCCAGTGGACTCAGGACTTCCCATCTCTAGTCCTGGTTTACAATCCACTGAGCCAACTAGCTGTCCCTACACTGTACTCTTTACTGCTCTTTGATTCTTTCACAGTTCTACCACTATGGTTCTACTGCTGCCATCTCTTGAACAAAAGGTTTCCAAGGAGGGCTGCACAACCTTCTCTTCCACAAAAGTAAAGCAGGTCTACCCTCAGTGTCCATACCCTTTCTTTATTTCTCTTGTCTTTAGCAGTTCTCTTTTCTTTGTGTCCAGCAGATCTCCTTTTGAAGGAGAAGTCCAAGTCCAAAGTAATTTAGCTGTTAACTTCATCAAAAATGAAATATTGGTTGAATGATAAGTACCTATGAACTTCGTCATGTAGATTGGATAGTGATTGGATGTTCAGGGTCTGATTTATGTTGATCTAGTGGTTCAGTTATAGGACGGAAATAAAGGGATATGCTCAGGTTCCAATATCCAACCAAGAAGTTTACTTCACAATAATAGAATCCTCTTGTCATTTATTCAGTTGGGCAAAGCTTTCTTGCCTGATCTTTTTTTTTTTCTTCTTTTTTTCTTCTTCTTTTTTTTTTTTAAATTTTAAACCCTTAATTTCTGTGTATTGACTCATAGGTAGAAGAGTGGTAAGGGTAGGCAATGGGGGTCAAGTGACTTGCCCAGGGTCACACAGCTGGGAAGTGTCTGAGGCCAGATTTGAACCTAGGACCTCCCGTCTCTAGGCCTGGCTCTCAATCCACTGAGCTACCCAGCTGCCCTCTGCCTGATCTTTTGCCATGGTATATGCTCAAGACTGAAGAGTAAGTTGACTCTTCCTGTGCTATGCCTTTGTATTTAGGTGACCAGGAAACTATATCAACAGTTTGAGCTTTAGTTCTATGGACCAAGAAAGTTTCCTTATCTTTTAAAGAGAAAAAAAAACACTCTAGCCTGAAGAGAGTAGATGCTTTTCCTGTGACATGGTACTAATTCAGTGATATCCAGTTCAAGGCAATTTCATACTTGAACCAGGGAACTTCATCAATGACAAAACAAAGACCTTATCCTTGTTAACCTAATTTTAAGCTAGACAAGGAATTAACCTTTTTAAAAGAATCTCACAGGAGGGACTTAGAACCATCTGCACTCCTTTTAAATAATTTATTTAGTTCTTTCTCCAAATCATTAGTGTTAAACTTTGCCTGCACTGTGATCCTTCTTTTTTTTTTTTCAGTGTCTTGGGATTAGCCATGTCCATGTGTAATCATTGAATCACTTAGCCATATCCTAAGACTATTAAATGGTTGGCAAAAACATGTGACATGTTAATTTACAATGACATTGCTTTTTTTCTTGGGGCATTTTCGGTTCCATTGACTCAGGTGGTTTGAAGACAGAATTCTCTTGTTGCTTCTCAGTCTCAGGGGTGCTGATATTCAAAATGGAACTTCCCTGCAGATCATATTGATGAACTTGAATGATCTGATGAAGGACTGCTGTGGTGGAATTGGAGTCAGATGAGCTGGGTTTAAATCCTGGCTCTACCAACTGCTAACTCTATGACCTTGGACAATCATTTAAGTATATCAGTCTTCAGTTTCTTCAACTATAAAATGAGGGAGTTAGACTAGATGAACTACAAGAACCCTTCCAGCTCTAAATCTATAATCTTCTGTACATTAGAGTGGTAGCAATGAACAAGGCTCATGGTAGAGAAGAAAACCTGGAAAAATGGTGAATATGTCAAGTCATTGGGTAGGAAATCCAATCATGGCCTTTTTCCTCTTTATTTTTGTAAGTTTGTAAGGTATAAGTATAACCACTAGACAGACTAATTTACCATTAGGCTAGGCTCCCTACTTGCAATGACAATTCTTTCCCATATTTTAATGACTTAATGATGTCTTCTTAGGGTCATATCCAATCTGTTGCAAAGGCCTATCAGTTTTAACTTCAAAACATCTCTCTCTTACATATCTTTTTAAGCTTGGACATTGCCACTATTCTAGAAAAGGTCCTTTTCACCTCATGCCGGTGAATATTGTAATACACTACTGATTTGTTCTCCCTACCACAAGTCTCTCCTTACTTTACTCTATCCTCTACTCTCAAAGTGATCTTCCTAAAGCATAGTTCTCCTCATGTTATTTCCTTACTCAGTAAATTCCACTGGCTCCCTATCAAACTGCCTCCAGGATCAAACATTCAGCCTTCTGTTTAGCATTTAGCCCTTCTTATACCTTACTCACCACTAGATACTCCACCTCCCAGTTCCAAGCATTTTCACTAGCTATCATCCATGCCTAGAAAACCTTCCTTCTTTATTTCTACCTCCTAACTTCCCTGGCTTCCTTCAAGTCTTAGCAAAAAATCTCATCTAAAAAGAAACCTTTCTCAATCCCTCTTATTTCTAATGCCATCCCTCTCTTGATTATTTCCTATTTACCTTGTTTGTATATGGTTAGCAATCTAGCTAATTCTATTACCTGTTTCTCAGAATAATATTTTTTCAAGAAAAAAAATCACAAGTTAAGAACCCTTTTGGTCTTTTCTCTCCTGCATCTACCTTCAGCTGAAAATGAACTCCCTCTGACCTCCTCTTGTCAGGAAGCAGTAACTGTTTTTCCATCTCTGAGAAATTTTCTCTTCCTTTTATGTATCTGGAGATGACCTTGGGTTCTCCAGCAGAATGCAAAGCAAACTTGGGGAAATCTGACAAAGCTGGTTAAGATAGATCTGAAATGCTTTCCCATCTCAATTTTTGGAGACCCAAGCTTCCTTCAAAATTTAGCTCAAGCTCTATCTTTGATAGGAAGCCTTTTCCCATCTCCTCCCCTGTTCCTGCCTTTCTATCCAAAGTTATCCTCAGTTACTTATGGGAGTTAACCCTAAAAGCCTTCGATATATGGTTGCTTGCACTACTGCATGCCTGGTGAATGAGGACTAGGTAAATTTGGAAAGAGTTGGCATTTAAGGGAAAAATATGGCTCACTAAAGGTACCCTTTTTGAAGTATAGTCAGCAACTGCAGAACTTACCCAACTCTTTTACTGAGACTCCTATTTCAGAATCCTTTCATCCATTATTCAGCGGAGGCTCAGTCATTCAAGCTAATCACACCCTCCTTAGAACTGAGATTCATCCTAGTTGTTAGTGGATCTATAAACAGTCATTTAACATAGAGTAGACAGGAAGCAACTTCCCTGCCCCTTCAAAGGGCTGTCTAAGAAGTCACCTGCAATAAGACCTTTTCATTACTTTGAGAAGAGAAGATGAAAGTAAAGGTTTAGTCCTTGAATTGTAAACATTCCTCTAAGCCTTGTTTAATAAAAGAAATAATTTTGGTTCCCAGATGTATTTAAGTGTTTGTAATTCCCTCTGTTTGCTGGACTCATTGCATATTTCCACCCCCTTCTAAAATCTGTAGAAGAAATAGCCCCAAGGTCTTTTTTTTCTCTGCATAATAGCTACTACTGGTTTTTAATTTTTTCCTATCCCATTAGCCATAGTAATATCCTCCAAAGTCCTGACATCTTCATGAAGTTAGTGAAGTGTCAAATGAATCATTCCTTTTCCCAGTCACCCACAAGAATGGTCACCCTCTCCTGAACTTCTGGGATACAGTTTTAATTCATGATAGTAAGGCACATTTTTAGTGCTCCCTTCCTTACTCCTTTTTTAGAGACTAGACTAAAGAAAAGGGAATTGTTTCTTTTTGCTACCTAGTTGCTGTTTAATTTTTCTCTTTTCATCAAAAATGAAAAATGAAATTTAAGAGTATACCTCTGCCAGATTCAAGACTGGCCTAATTACTAAGTTTATAATAGCTAGGATGTCTCACTCAAAGCAGATTCAGGAGCAATCTAGTCCACTTAAATGGATACCAGTGTCTTTGACATTCTGATTAGCCTGGAGCCTGATGGTAAAATAAAAAACTATAGATATCAAGTATGAGGCAGCTAGATGGCACAATGAATAGAGCACCAGATCTTGATTCAGGAAGACTTATCTTCCTAAGTTCAAACCTGGCCTTAAACACTTACTAGCTGTGTGACCCTGGGGCAAATCATTTACCCTTGTATGCTCTAATTTCCTCATCTGTAAAGTGAGCTAGAGAAGGAAATGACAATATACTCCAATATCTTTGCTAAGAAGACCCCAAACATGGTCATAAAGAGTTGGACACAATTGAAAAACAACTGAATATGAATAGGGATTGGTCCTGTGATTTCATTAGTGAATAGAACTCTTGTGGGAAGAAATGTCTTTGCCCAATGCAGATTGGCATCTTCTCTGTAGTTTATAGTCTTAGAGAATTATGGATGGATTCAAAGGATAAATTACTTGCCCAGCTCAGTCAGTGTGTCTCAGAGACAGGGCTTGAACCTACCATCAAGGCTGGGTCTTTAACCATTATGGCATATTAACTCTATAAATTAACCAGAAATAAATGATGTTCTAAGTAACGTGGAGGTAGTGGTGAAGTGGATTTCCTTTTTCAATATTTTCCAGTAAAATATTTATGAACAAAGAAAAACACAAATTAAATTAAATACATGCACTGAGTGGCAATTTTTGTTTCCCAGATGCTTAATCACCCTCTTTTTTGAATGTTGTTTCTCATTGCTTTAACATGGCAATTCTTCATTTAAATTTGATCCCTATGTCAATTGACAGTTTTGCATTAGTCTTCAATGATTCCAGCAATACCAGAAATTTCTTATTTCATCTTCTAATTGATAATATTTTCATTCAAAGAAGAGAGATATTATTATTCATGTGGTTGTCATTGTTATTCTACTATTGTTATTACTGGTGAGCAATCAGGCTCTCATTTTCCACTTTATTCTAGAGGACTTAATGCACACGGAGTGTAGATTAAGTATATAGATATAGAGGCTTAGTCATGAAAGATGCAAAGCAATTTGGTCTTCAACTAACATATGCAAAAAGCCAGTGATGATTTTTGAAAATTACTTGTTATAAATCTATCAAAGAACAAGGCAACCATTTAAACTGACTTTGTAGCTCAACTGCTTAAATAATCAAATGTAACTGCGATTTTATCAATTTAGGAATTCCCCTAAATGATACTGATCAAAGCCCATTCATTCCTACATATCTGATGTAATTCCTGGTCTTCCCAGCGTTTGCCATAGAGGGTCCATCTAACATTGTGGAAGCCTTCTTTCACTTTCTCTTGACATAGAAAGACCACCAGTTGAACACTGGCTGTTGTCATTGATCTCCTCAGTACTTCCAAATGTAGATTTGGTATCTATTTATACATAATTGATTATCAATGCATAAAATGTGACTTTTAAGTCACTTTCTCTAAATCTCCATGAAGAGTTTTTCTTTAGTTTATTAATTCACATTAATTTTTCTTCTTACATAGTCTTAGTGTATAATCTATCCTTTTAGTTCTGCTTTTGAAAAAAAATTGGTTTTCATAAAGTCCAGTTCTACGTGTCTTTATGTAATTCATTTTTGTCGATCTTAATGAAATCATTTGATTATCGTTTTATCAATGAACTGAAAGCTGTTTGATCATACCCCTATTGTTAGATACTTTGGAATGCTGTATGAAAATCTTTGAAAATGCATCTTTTTTGTTTGTTTTATGCTAGATAGGACAGTTGATAGAGTCCTGGGCTGAGAGGAAGGAAGGAAGAGCTGAGTTCAAATCCAATTTCAGATATAGTGTTGGGCAATTTACTTTTTTAAAATCTCCTTTTGCATCCATTTTCTCATCTGCAAAATGGAAATAGAATAGTATCTACCTCCCAGGGTTGCTAAGAGGATCAAATGATACAATTATTATAAAGCACTTATGTAGTACAGTGTCTGACACATAGAAAACAGTATATAAATGTTAGCTGTTATCTTTATTAATGTTACTATCATCACCACCACCACAGCTACCCCTACTGCTACCACCACCACTCCTACTACAACTACTACTACTTCTACTACCACTACTACTATTACCACCACCAGCACCAGCACCACCACCATTACCATTACTATTATTATTACTACTACTACTACTACTACTTGTACTACTACTACTACATCAGTTAGGGCATTCTCCCCAAAATAGAAATATTGAGACAAAAGGAAAGAATATATTTGTAATCTTTACTGTTTACTGCTATAATGCTTTCCAAAATTTTTTTCACAAATTTACAATTTTAACAGCAATGAAAGAGTGTACTTGTTTCTCCAACAACTTTGCCAATATCATTTCATTATTTTTCATTATTTCTGCCATTTTTATGGGTATGTATGCAAATATTAATCTAAAGTTGTTTGTCTTCATTTGCATCTCTTCATTTAACAGAGGGGTTGAGCATTTTTTCAAGTTGTTTAACACTTTGTTTCCTCTTTTAAAAATTATTATTTGAATTTTTACGCATCGCAGATTGGGTTACTTTCATAGATTTTTGAACATTGTATAAATACTTTAGATAATCAAGTTTTTTTCTCATATTTACAAAAAGTATTTCCCCTTTCTGTCATTTTCCTTCTTATTTAGATTATGCTTTTTGTTGTTGTGTAGAAATTTTTATTTTAGTATATAATGAGACACATATGCAGAGTGTCCCAAAAGCTTTAGTGTAGTTTTAAACTATTAAAACCCTTCATTTTATCCCCAGTAGTTCCTTCTTTTTATTAACTAGAAAAAACATTTTCCTTCACATTTGCATGAGTTTGTTTCATTTTCCATCTAGAATTTGTTATCCTGGTTGGGAAATAGACAAAGATTTTTTTTTTAAAAAAACCCATAAAAACATGGAAGAAAATAGCATGGTATGATGATAGTATGAGATGTAAGTATAAATACATTTCCTGCCAAATTGTTAGCCAGTTTTACTTCACAATTATTAAATAATGAATAATTTGCCCAGTTTTAATTTTCTATTTCTAGACTTATCCAGCACTATTTTTTGATGTCTTATCTCTCTACTTTATTCCACAGATCTATTTCTTTATTTTTGTTCAGTATCAGATTGCTTTGATAACAACTTAATGCATTTTAATGGACTAGTTGCTTCTGTGGTTATGTATTTGCTCTGGCCTTTGTATTTACATTTAAAATGAAACTTTAATCTGTTCTCCAACAACAACAGCTGATATTTGTATAGTTCCTTAAAGCTTACAAAGTACAATGCAATGCAATGATAAACCACATGTTCAGAAAACTAAAGATGATACATACCACTCATCCCCTGCCAGAGAGGGCATAAACTCAAAAGCAGAAAGACAAAGAGATATATTTTGGGCATAAGAAATGTGGAAATTTGTTTTGTGGGAATATGGATGTTTATGATAAGAGTTTTTTGGTATTCATGGAAGGGCAGTAGGCTAAGATTATAAATTTTTATAAAAATAAATTTTTGAAATTCAAAATGCTTTTACAGATTTTTTTCTCCTTTGATTCTTAAAACAACTCTGTGATGTAGATACTTTGAGTATTATTAGCCCCACTTTACAGAGGTAACTGAAATCCAGAGACTTTAACTAATTACCCACATAGCTAGTAAGTTTCTGAAGCAGGGTTTACATTTAGGTCTCCTATCCTTAAGTTTAATCTCTTTTCCTTGGACTCCTGGTCTTCCTGGTACTGGGCTTGGACCCTTCATCAGAAACTCACTATAGTCTCTAGTATGATGTTATTCTATTTTCCAGATTTTCATCTTTGATAACAAAGCTACAAACTGGATGGGAGCTATTTGCCTAATACCAAAGAGTTATTTCCCTAATAACTACTAAACAGATCCGAGTGCTCAGGTTCTTCAGATTTCCAAACCCTGTGGAGCTTCTGCTGTCCCGTGTAGATAACTGGATGGAAACTTATATGAATGGAGTGAGCAGAACAAGGAGAATACTTTAAAGGACGACCACAAAATCAATGGGAAGGAATGCAACTTTTAAAGTACTCGAATTATGCAGCTCTTCCTTTATTTTAATCATAATGATTTCACAGGTAACCTTCTACACAACAAACAACAAATGATATTTGTTATATGTGATAATTCTTTCTTTTTTTTTTTTTAACACTTACAGCCAGCAAATGACTTTTCCTGAGTTAATCTTGCATTCTACAACTCTCTTTAATTCATTTGTTGGTTCAACTAATGCTTGGGTTGAGATAGTTGGATTTTCTGGCTATGTTATTCTGTCATCAACAAGTGCATTATTCGGATCCCTTTGTTTTCAATGTGAGTTCCTCTAATAGAATGTTTTTGTCTTGTGTGATGACTATAGTAACAACAATAATAGAACTTCTTAGAGCTTTTGTGAAATGTTTTATAGGACCCTTACATAATCTTATTATATGGTCTATATGTTTTTATTTAATCCTCACAGCAACCCAATGAGTTTTTATTGGCATTCCTATCTTATGCTTGAGGAAATGAAGGCAGATAGAGGTTAAAAGACTTGTCTTGGATCATACAGCAATAAATGTCTAATGCAGGATTTGAACTCATCTTCTATCACCAGGCCCAGTGCTTTATCAATGTACCACTTAGTGGCTGCTATTCTAGAATATCTTATACTTAGATGAAAATGGCTGAGGTGAGAATCTTTGTTTTCTTATATATTTTCTAGTGAAGATGCTTCTAAAACTCTTCACTGAATAATAGTTTTGTTATATTGATCCAGTTTTGCATACCTGGAATCTACCTTGTTTGGTCATGATAAATATGTTTTAATTTATTGCCATATTGTTATTTTATAGTTTATTAAATATTTTTCTTTTTTATTATTAGTGATACTGGACTATAGCTTTCTTTATAGTGCTTTCTTTGCCCAGTTTTAATTTTAGCATCACATTTTCCTCATAAAAGTTATTAGATAGTATTTTATCTTTCATTACATTTGTGAATAATCTATATAATTTTGGTGTTATTTGCTTTTAGAAAGTTTGAAATAATTTACCTAAAATCCATATGAGTTAGGTGGTTTCATAGGCTATTTTTGGATAGATTTATTTATTTCTTCCTCTGAGATTAGTTGACTAAAATTATTAATTTCTTGTTATGTCATTTTTACTTCTAAAAACGTTGGGAGGAGGAGAGTATATACTCATATATAATTTCATTGTTGCAGGAAATTGCTGATGAGAAAATCTGCCAAAGAGCAACTCATGAAATTTTTAGGTTTCATGAGTTGGCTAGGATCACTGAAAGATTATACAATTTATTCCTATCAAATAGTATATGTCCAAGACAGAACTTGAACTCAGGTCTTTCCAACTTCAAGCCTGCCTCTCTAATCACTATGTCATAATCACCCAAGTTCTTTATTAGAATCTAGCCAGTTCTAACAATAATCAGAATTTCTTTTTGTGCTTACTGTGCTCTTTCCCTTTTCATTTGTAATTTTGATTAGAATCTTTTCCCCCTTTCCTTTTTAAAAATTGTTTGCTAGGGGGCAGCTAGATGGCTCAGTGGATTGAGAGCCAGACCTAGAGACAGGAAGTCCTAGGTTCAAATCTGGGCTCAGATACTTCCTAACTGTGTGACCCTGGGCAAGTCACTTAACTCCCATTGCCTAGCCCTTACTACTCTTCTGCCTTAGAACCAATACCCAGTATTGATTCTAAGACAGAAGGTCAGGGTTAAAAAAAAAAAAAGTTTGCTGACAGTTTTCAAATTTTGTTGGTATTGGAAAAATTACTGTTTTTAGTAAATGGTTCTTTATTTTCTAGTCTATTCTTTGCTGCTTTTAACTTTAGAGTTCTCTTTTCCTATTTCCTTTGGATTGCCACCTTGTTCCTATTTCTACTGTCCTTGATGACAAGTATCATTCCTTCTATTATTTCCTTCTTTTCTATCATCTTAATGATGATGCCATTTGGTAGATTTGTCTCTAAGATATACTTTGGTTTTATCCCATAGATTTTTGATATGTGGTACTTTCATTCTCTTTTAAATATTCTATTATAGTTTTTCCTCCAAATTCTTCTCTAACATGACAATTGTTACTTTGTTGTATTCAACTTGGTATATAGTTTGTAACTTTTACTCATATTGTCATTTAATTCTAGTTTTATTGCATTGTGATCTGATAATATAGTAATATAGTTTCAGCTTATAAAAACATATATAGGACTTTTCTAAAACCTACTGTATTATCAACTTTTGTGAATATCACGTATACTTGATGAGAATATATCTTGAATTATTACATTGGCCTTCTAATTGTTCTCTGCCCCCAGACTCCTCTTGCCTCACTATTTTATTCTTTACATGGCTCCCAAATTGATAATCCTAAGGAACAAATCTAGCCTCATCACTCCCTTGTTTGACTCCTCTGTTGTCTTTATGATAAAAGAGAAATTCTTCTGTTTGACAATAAATCCCTTCAAATCTTATCTTGGTAAAATTTTTGAGACATTTCAAATTATTTCCCCTCACAGAATGTATCTGGTTTCTTGTGTACACAAACATGTACACACACACACACACACACACACACACACACACACACACACACTATAATATATTTTATATAATAAAATTTTATCTTTCATCTCTATACTTTTAACTTTTCTGGCCCCCAAATCTAGAATTAAGTAAAATTTGAGATGATGCCTAGAGACTAAAACATTGGCAAAACTGGTGAAAAACAGAACAAATGAACTTAATCGAATACCTATAGATAATTTTAAAAACTAATTGAAGAATAAGCGTAAGATTTAAAAGAAATAAAAAAATAAAATGCTTGACAGAATAACAGATCTAGAAAACAATGCAAAAGGTAAAAACATCAGATTAATTGGGATTCCAAGAAACTCAAAATTTATAAAAAACAAGTTTCTATATATAAGGACATAATTAAGAAATTTTTCCAGTGTTGACAACCTTCTGCAAGTAAAGAGAATACCTAGGATCAGTATACAGAAATTCTACCTATGATTCATCAAAGCATTAATAGTTAAACTACAGAATTATAAGGCAAAGAGAAAATTCTCTAAGCATCGAGAACAGATAGCAAAAGAAATCAATTCAGTAATACTGGAAGTTTCAAAAATAACAGAGAAAAAACCAAAATTATACAATTAATATAAAAAGATTAAACTCCCAAATCATATGTTCTACAAATATCACTATTTGCTGAGAACAGAAATGTATACTTTAAAGTTAAACAAGACCTAAAATAATTCACCAACAAAAATCCATACATAAAAAGAGTAATAGAAATAGGGCAGGAGATCCAAACTGAGTGATAATTTCTTAACCAGTGATGATTTGTCACTTTAATATTTAATTCTTAAATCAATTATTAATAATATTGATCATGCCATCTCTCCAGAGATCAACAAAGACTATAGTGCCTACCTTTTGTTTCTTTACTGTATGGTATCTTGATCAGGATACTAATTAGAAAGGGTTTAGTTTCAGTGACATTTATCTCAAAAGAAAAGGAACAATTTTATCATTTTATTCATGGTCTACTAAGGTTAGAATTCAGGAATCCTATTGAGAAAAATAATTCACCACTTTCTAGAATGTCTGAAGCAAAGAGAAACTGTCCTAAAAACATTAAGCTAAAGATGGCTTAGAAATACTTTCATACTTCAGAAAATCTGATTTTATTAGTGGGGTGGGATCTTCTCTCTATGACACAGAATGAGATCATCCTCTTTGTTATTTTATCTTTTTCATAAATCTTCCAAAGAGATTCCATCCAATAATTGCCTGAGAAGTTTAAAAATCTATGATTCTACTGTGTCTATTGTCTGTTGATAACAAAAAACAAAACATGGTTAAGTTGACAATACAATGTACTGCTTTAAAAGCTAATACTCAAGAAAAGTTGTTTGCCATAAATGTTAAAGACAGACAAATTCCAAAGAAAACTTTATGGCAGACAACATTATACAGTAGAAAGCTCATTGAAGTTAGTTTTACAAGGACTGGGTTTGATCTGGCTGTGCTACTCAATATATGTGAGACACTAGACAAATCACTTAATTTCTCTCGTCCTTTTTCATCATCTGTTAATCAAGAAGGTTGAACTAGATGATTTAAAAATCTCTCCCATCTCTAGAAACTACAGTCTGAATCCTATGTGTCAGGTTATCAATAGTAAGAAAGAAATCAACAAAGGAGATGTGTGCTCACCTCATTGTTCGCCAGCATCATGTTGGTTATCTTATACAAAGTCCTATTGAAGAAGGATTCTTTTTTGATGGAGAAGGTATAAGAAGACCTTGTTGCCAATGGCACAGTGCTGAATGAATGAACTCTTCAAAAACTCTAGGATATTCTCAATGAGATCCACTCCAAAGAGTTTAGTTTACACAAATTTTTTTTTAAAATAAAAAAACAAACATCTGATGATGAATCCAGAGAAGGTGACCCTCCCTAATTAAGTGTTTGTCTTTTAAATGGGCATCTAACAACCTATTCATTTTTCCTGTGTATTTTTTTAACCAGGACTTTTTCCATAGAATTCTCGTGTCCTGAAAAATATATGCATTAGTGAAGGCTTACCATTCCCTCTCCCAAATTATTACATATTTATTTGGGGCAGAGGTAAGGGGGTAGAAGTAACAGAAGTATTCAAACACTTATCATAGGATCATAGATTTGGGATTCTAGGAATTCTATTAAGTAAACTAAATTTATATACCTCTAAACCTTGTTTACTTCCAACTCAGAGCACTGAATTACTTACCATTTCTTCCTACCTTTCTTTATATGTCAGCCTCTAATACTATAAAATTCCTGTATTCTAAAACCCAGACTGAAGCTGATTGCAAAATGTGCACGATTTTCCACATCCTTCTTTTCATTTTGATGTCTAGTTTTCCATTAACATTTGGGATTTATCTAAAATGTCGAAGTCCAAATTCCACTGGTTTCCAAGCAATAATTCCCATTCTCCCCCTTGCCTTTTCTCCATCTGTTCTGCATTTTTTAACCGTGACTTTTATCTATAAGCACATTTTACCCACCAAATAATTGTTCTAACCAGTCTCTTTAACACATATGTAGACCCTATTGCCCTTTGCCTCTTCTGCTGTGAACTATTTCCTATACTTCTAGATTTTAGGCCTCTGGGGGATGAGTGAAAGCTCCATATGACAAATGTTACTTCATTGGGGAAGAATGGCATCTCATAACCAGAACAGGAGGTACAAATCAGCATTCCTGGGTTTAGCTCCCCACTTATGATACTAACAAACTATTTTCCTTTAAATCCTCTTAAAAATATACTACTACATCAGCTGACTTTTGTACCATTTGCTTGGAAGTGGCGAATTATTTCACTGGGTGGTAATTCTACAAGGGGTGAGGATAGGGTGGGATAAGGAAACTGGGAACTTCAAATAAAGCTAACAATTAATTTTTATAAAGTTCTTTGCTGTGTTTGTCCTTGATAGCTGAAGAAAGAAGGTAAATATATGCAAAGTGTTAATATCAATTATATTCTAGGAAACTGAACAATAACAGAGGAACAAGGAACTACCAGAGAAATGGCTCCCCAGGGTAACTTATATTTCTTGATCTCATACTTGGAGGACAAACAGAATGAAAGAGGCATCAAGGTTTTGTTCCTTAAAAACCATGGAAACCTCAGTATCTACTGATTTACATAGTGTAAATTTTACCCTGCAGAGCTATCAAATGTGCCATTTTATGGGGATAGTCTTAGAGTAAGTCATAAGTACAAGGCAACAAATCTTGTTATTTCATCTAGCAGTTTTAGATAATGTAGTCTTTTCTCAACTCTAATATGGTGGTGTCATTCTCTTCTTCCTTGCCTCCTCACATGCCATCTGTCACTAAGTCCACATGCTCCTGTGCTTCTCAATTGTGCCTTTCTTCCCATTTTCACAGCCATCCACTAGTGACTTATTACAGGTTCCTACTCTCTGATCATCCTTATTGTTCCAATCCTAGCCACTCACAAATATTCAAGTAATATTGTTGGGGAGAGAGAACTGGATTTGAAAGCAGACAGCTACAAATTCTCCACTTATACTTCTTTGACTTTGGGCAAATTAAATAATTTCTCTAAGTCTCGCTTTATTTGTCTGCAAAATAATAGAGGTAGATGAGGTTATCCTTGATTATCTTTGAATAAAACCTCCAAAAGGAAACTAATTACATTTTAGTATATAGGAAGTGATTATTACTAATTTAGATGTGATTCCCTCCCCCCATTTCCCAACTTAGTTGATACGGTCATGAAATTTAGACACATGTAATGAGGTTTGTGGGGAAATCTTTCATAGTAACTGTTCTTACTATATAATTTTACTAAGTGCCTTTGCTAAAAGCTAATTGCATCTTCTGATGTGACTGCTAATGAAAAGCAACTGATAGGGGGTTCATAAGTGTTAGGAGTACAGCTCCAGAGAGTTACCCCAAGAATGTAAGAAAGTATTTGTTGCCCCGAAGGCTCAATTTGCAAATATCTGGGTAGGTATTGGGAAATAGTTCCAACTGAGTATTCCTCTCGAATCAGCTGTATATATATAGTCATTTGGACCACTGACTTAAACAAAGGCCCAAAATGGTACAAAACTAGAAGAAAAATGGAAATGAGAAAAAGATTTGGTATGCAAGTTAAACAGCTCCAACCTGATCTATCTAAATAAATCATTGATACTAAAATTAAAATACGGTCCTTTTGTTTTTATTAAATTTTGCTAATGTCGTACAAAAATGTAATAAATTGCCATAATGAAAAGAAAAAACGGAAATGCTTCACTTACCAAATGGAACAAGATGGCAGATGACAGCCACACCAAAGATTTAAAATAGAAGCTCATTTGTAAAACCTTACAAATAAAAATAAAGGGCAGAGATTATATGTAGTATTACTATAAGAAATAATGAGGAGTGAAGGGGAAAAGAGATTTTAAAAGCTTCGTGAGAGATTCATGTAATTAAAATTGTTGCAAGAACATTTAAAGATGAAAATGGAAGGAGATAAACAAACATATAAAAAAAGATCTGCAAAAATATTTATAACAAACTTCTTTCCCCATCAAGAACAGAGAAGTACGTTAACAGCACAGACTTAGATGTTCATATAAATAACATGGGAATGGCAGTGAAGAATACACTAATAGGAGGAGGAGTTGAACTAAGTCAAGTATCCACAGAGAAGGTCCATGTTGGCAGCACCATGTTCTTAATGCATCAGGTGAGGAGATTTATTTGCAAAGTACCTGATTGAGGGGAAAGATGCCAAAGATATGGAGAAAAGCAATAATGACAACAGCTTAGACCTGATTTTAAGTTCACCAACTCTATGATAAAAAGAGGGAGATGTTTTCTCATGTCTTTTCTTGAGGGACAAGTTTGATCATTTTAATTTTACAACATTGTTTTTCCAATTATTTTGGTGTTTTTTTCCTTATATTTTTATAATCATCATATTTGTTGCTTTTCTGATTCTGTTTACTTCATTTTGCATTGGTTTATAGTTTGTATCATCTTCCTATGCTTTTCCACATCATTCTCTTCCTCATTCCTTTTAGTACAGTAATGATTCATTGCATTGGTAGACAATACCTTACTTAGCCATTCCCTAATTGATGAACATTGACTTTTCCCAAATTCTTTACTACTACCCAAATCACTCATATTTGATGTTGTTGCTTTGTCATTTGGGTCATGTTTGACTCTTTGTGACCCCATTTAGGGTTCTCTTGGCAAAGATACTGGAGTAGTTTTGCCATTTGATTCTCTAGCTTATTTTACTGATAAGGAAGGGAGGCAAATAGGGCTAAGTAACATGCCCAGAGTCACATAGCTAGTAAGCATCTGAAGCAACATTTGAAGTCACAAAGATGAGTCTTCCTGACTCCAGGCTCAGTACTCTGTCCATGTGCCACCCAGCTGCCCATATTTTGATGTATATGATGTATAATTTAAAAAAAAAATCATTGACCTCTTTGGGGTCAGTGGAATATGTTTGTTTACATAACTCTAAGTTACTTTCCATAGTACTTGGGCCAAATCTTAGTTCCAATAGTATATTAATGTGCTCATTTTCCTGCAATCTCTACAACATTTAATATTTTGTCTTTTGGTATCTTTCAGTTGATATGAAATGAAACTATGGAGCACTTTTGCCCCATCCCTATCACCCTCCAGTCACTATTAGCATTAACCTCTTGGGTTACCTTTTTTTTTTTTTTAGCCCTTACTTTCTGTCTTAGAATCAATACTAAATATTAGTTCCAAGTTAGAAGAGAGTGATAAAGGCTAGGCAATTGGGGTTAAATGACTTGCCAGGGTTACACAGGTAGAGAATATTTAATGACAGATTTGAACTCAAGATGTCTCATCTCTAGTCTTGGCTCTCTATTCATTGTCACCCTATGCCCTCTTAGATTACTTGGGTCAGATCTACTCTGTATCTTGAATTTTTTATTTATATTTGTTTTCTTCTTTATTAAAATGTAAACTCCTTGAGGGAAGGGACTATTACCTTTCTTTATATTCCCTGTGATTAATACGATATTTGGTTGCAGGAGGTGCTTTATAAATGCTTCACAATTGATTAAAAAAACTTTACCTTCCATCTTAGAGTCAATGCTGTGTATTGATTCCAAGGTGTAGGGGTAGTAAGGGCTAGGCAATAGGAAATAGGTTCAAATAGTTAGGGAAAATCTGAGGGCAGATTTAAACCCTGGAGCTCCCTTTCAATTGATTTTTATGTATTTTTCTCTTATTAGTAATAGTATGGAATATCTTTTGATGTGGCTATTAATAATTTACTATTCTTTTGAGAATAGTTTGTTCATATCCTTTAAGTTGATCAGTCAATATATATTTATTAAGTATTCACTGTGTTCTAGGCACTGAGCTAAGTGCTAAGATACAAAAAAGAAGATTGTTTTTGTCCTCAAGGAATTTACAACCTAATGGGGAAAACAATATGCACATAAATATGTACAAAGAAACTACATACAGAATAAATGGGAAATAATTTAAAGAGGGAAGGCACTAGACTTGAGGTGTTGTGAAAGACTATTTGTAGAGGACCAAATGCTAGTTGGGACTTTAAGGAAGTCAGTAAAGGCAATAGGCAGAAATGAGTAGGGAAGTGGGTTGGAGGGAAGAGAGAAAATGCTCAGAAACAAGAGATGGAGTGTCTTATTTACAGAAAAGCAAAGGGCAGGCAGTTGGGTGGCTCAGTGGATTGAGAGCCAGGCCTAGAGATGGGAGATCCTAGGTTCAAATCCAGCCTCAGACACTTCCTAGCTGTGTGACTCTGGGCAAGTCACTTGACTCCCATTGCCTACTCTTACCACTCTTCTACCTTGGAGCCAATACAGCTCTAAGACAGAAGGTAAGGGTTTAAAAAAAAAAAAAAAGAAAAGAAAAAAAGGTTCTTGTCACTGGTTTGAAGAGGACATGAGGAGGAGTAAGATATGAAAAAATACTCTAAATCATTATTGATTAGAGAAATGCAAATCAAAACAGCTCTAAGTTATCATCTCATAACTATCAGCTTGGCTAAAATGATAAAAGGGCAAAATGACAAATGCTGGAGGGGATGTGGAAAAATGCAGCCATTGATACGCTATTGGTGGAACTGTGAATTGATCCAACCATTTTGGAGAACAATCTGAAATTATGCTCAAAGAGTTATAAAATTGTGTATAACTTGTGACCCTGTAATACCACAGTTAAGGTTATTTCCTAATATGATAAGGGAAAAAAGAAATGAACTTATATGTTCTTAAATATTTATAACAGCTCTCCTTGTAGTGGCAAAGAACTGGAAATTGAAGGGATGCCCATCAATTTGGAAATAGCTAAACAAACTGTAGTATATGATTGTGATGGAGTACTACTGCTCCATAAGAAATGATGTATAGGTTAATTTGGGAAAACACATGGAAAGACCTACATGAAATTATGAAGAGAGATATGAGCAGAACCAAGAGAATATTATATACACTAATAAATACTGCTTGAAGAATGACTTGTGTATGTTCACCTCCAGAGAAAGAGCTGATAAATAGAAATAAGTAAGACATCATTTTATATATAAAATATATTTCTGTCAAATGAAGCTTTCTCTAATGGGGGAAAGGAAAGAAGGGGGTGAGTTAACAAAGCATTTTAATGTAACAAATAAATAAATTATTTTAAAAAAGAAGACTAGAAAGGTAAAAGGGGGCTAGGTTACAAAGGATTTTAAATGCCAAGCAAGGGATTTAGTATTTAATTCTGCAGGCAATAAGGAACCACCGGAACTTATTGAGTAGAGGAGCTAACTTGATCTTTAGACCTGTACTTTAGGAAAATCACTTTTTTCGCTGAATAAAGGATAGATTAGAGTGGGAAGAGACATTAGGCAGGCAGACCAACCAGCAGGCTACTGTAATAGTTCAGGCATGAAGTGATAAGGGGCTACACTAGAATGGTGGCAGTATTAGTGGAAATAAGGAAGATGTTGAAAAGGTGAAATTGGCAACAGATTAGAGATGGTAAGGAACCCAGGGCAAATCCTAGGTTGTGAACCTGAGGGATGGAAACATGGTGTTGCCCTCTGGAGCCAATAAGTTAGGATCAGGGGAGCATTTAGGGAGAAAGACAATGAATTCAATATGAAATGTTGAGTTTAATATGTTACTGGACACCTAATTCGAGAGGTCTGAAAGATCATTAGAGATGTGAGAATGGAGGTCATCAGAGAGGATAGAGAAGGATAGAAAGATCTGAGAATCATCATCCTAGAGATTGTAATTAAATCCATGGAAGCTGATGAGATCACCAAGTAGTATGGAGGGAGAAGAGAAGGCCCAGAACAGAGTCCTGTGGGAAACTTATAGTTGAAGGGCATGATTGGAATAAGAATCTTGTACAAGAGACTGAGAATGAGTAGTCTGATAGATAGGGAAAGAACCACTTATTTCTTAAGGGAATGGCTTTGGGTCAAACAGTTACCTATATATTTTGGATATCAGAAACTTATCAGAAATATATGATGCAAAGATTTTTCCCAGTCAACTAATTGTCTTATTCTATTTATAATTCAGCTTCACATAATTGAAATTATTTTTTATCTTTTGTAATCACTCATATCCCTGGTTTGATTGGTTATAGGACAGTGAATTCTCAACCAATTGGTCACCAGAGATCTATTAAGTGCCTACTATGTGCCAGACTCTGTGCTATGGAAACAGAAACAAAAGCAAAGAAGTTCCTTGGAGTTTACTTATTAATATTAGGAGAATACAGAAAGTATATAAAAAGAATCATACAAAATATATACAAAGTAGAGGGAAGGTAACTTTAAAGGGGAAGTCTTGAGAAGAGAGGGGGACTCTAAAGGTCTTCTGCAAATGTAACATTTTTGAGCTGTGGTAAAAAGAGCCAGAGATGGTCAAGAGGCATATATATGTGAGAAGGTAGAGCATTTGAGAGGATCAAGTTTGAATTCTGCTTGCCATTTAAAGTTCTTGACAACCTTGCTCTATCCTACCATTCTGGATTTCCTACACATTACTCCCCTCTACACACTCTACAATCTAGCCATTTTAACCTTCTTGCTATTCCTCACACACAAAACTCTTCTAGTCTTTGATTCTTTACACTGGATGTCTCCCATGCTGGGAATGCCCTCCTTCCTCATCTCTGCCTCTTGGAATCCTCAAAGACTCAGCCTCTAGTGCCACCATTGACAGAAGGTACATTTTTATCCCCCATCTCAGAGGTATGCCTTCCCCACTTTCCCACCCCCGCCCCCAGCTGCTAGTTTCTTCCCCTCCAAATTTACCCTTTACCTGCTTTATTCATATCTATAAATGTGTTTGTTGACTCCACCATTAGAATAGAATCCCCTCAAAGGCAGAGGTGAGCTACTTTTGTCTTTATAACTCAGCATCTAGCACAGTGTAGTTGCCCAATAAATATTTGTTAATTATTTATCAATTGCTTAATAAAAACTATTTGATTCATATATTTTGATTTAGTAGCATAAGATACTTCCACAAAGCTTTTCACCAACAAGAGGTCTCCCATAAATATATCAAAATTATACAATATTCCTGGAAAGACAGATACCTTTGGTAACCCTCTGACCATTAGCATCAGATGAAGTATAAATCAGGGAGACAGACGCTTGTCAAAGGTGTTCACCAATATTATGGAGGAGATCAAACACAGACTACAACTGGAAGAGGGATTCCCTATAGATGGTTAGACCCTCCAGATGTTCATGACTGCAGGGGACATTGTGCTGGTTACATCATCCCTGAAACACTGTAGCACTTCCCAAATGAGATCTATAATCCTTCTAAAATATTTAGCCTAATTATCCACACAGGAAAAAACAATCAGATGAAGAATGACTATTACCCAGACTATGATGTGCGATTGGATGGACAGCATGTTTAATCATCTATCAATCTCTCTGTTTAGGACAGACACTGCACATGAACAATGAGTGAGTCTAGCATTGAGTAAGAGGAAGAGAACACCCAGGATTTCCTTTGGGAAAATGCAAAGTTTTTTTAAATGTTCCAAGTTTTTCCTTAAAACAAGACCCATCTTTATGATATCAACATTCTTTCAATGTTGGTGTATGGTTTGCAAGACATAAAATGCTAATAGTTTCTAAGGAACTAAAATTAAGAATCACATAAAGGACAATAGAATGGCATGTAGAGGGCACAGACAGGCAATCAGAAACAGTATATTACAGACATAAAATTGTAAAGAAACAATGTGAAGGATGACAACAAAATGTATGGGGGGAAAAAGAATATGGATTGGTCACATGGAAAGATCAAGGAATAGCTGATGGACAGACTATATACACTACCATTGTTCTTGAGATGTCTGGAAATGGAGGAAAAGTCCACATCATGTGGGGTGGAATCTTTAAAGTCAATATGTGGGGTGACATGGATAAGAGATGCATTTGTTGGGCAGGAACAGATCTGTATTATTGGAAGAAATACCTACATGCATGAGATGACACCATTTGGATATTTAGGTGTCAGTTTCCTTTATATGAGTTTTCTCCCCCAATCAAATCAAAAGTTTCCTCAGGGCAGGTGCCTCTTTTATGCCTTCTGAATCATATATATATATATGTCCTTTCCACTTTTCCACCCTTGTCTGTGCCTCACACAGCATGGACCTGACAAATATCTGCTGGCTAATTAATCACAATCAAGATGTCTTTTTGATCAAATGAAATCTTGGTTTCAAAGGAACACAAAAGAAGCCTCCTGAGAAAAATAAAGGAAAGAGATCTCACTCAAGGGCACTTTGCAGTCTAAAATACTGAGAAGCCAAGTAACAAAGAAGGAAGTGTATGCTACTGCTAGGCAATAACACCTGATTTTGCCACAACAACAAGATTTCCTGATCTGTTACCTGTTATATGAAGTTGTTAGTACTCTTTTCATCCCCAAATGATCATATATTTTCTTATTTGCATATGTTCCATATTCCTGAAGACAATGTAAGACTTTTAAATATTGTCTTTGCTTTTTTTCTTTTTTCATATTTGTCAAAAGTTCATTGAGTTGTTATTGCTGGACTAGATAATCTCTAAGGTCCTTTCCATTTCTAAATGGCCTGTGAAATCTATAGTCCTTAACTGTTCTAAGAACTTCAAATAAGTCATGGATTTTGGATATTTTGCTTTAATGGAAATGAAAATGATCAGGGGAGCAGGAGAATGTTTTTTTTTATTAAAAGCAGGAGGTGGAATAAATGAAGATAATCCACAAACTACATAATTATCCAAAGCATGACGAAGAGCATAACTAAATGCTGCCATTAAGGTGGGTGAGTTACATAGGAAATTAAGGACCTTGCCACAACCACAAGTTTGAAGTCCATAGCCATCCCTGGCTTGGGGCATAGTCATGTTTATGCACAGGACTTTTAAACTAGGCTGACAGCACCCTTCACTTTGAATAATAAGCTGTCATCAAACAAGGCATGTGAGAAGTGATGGAGAATTTTCTGCTCCTGAGGAGGTATCTCAACTCTTGAACTGGTCTGACAGCTTCCGGATGGCAACATAGAGGGTGGCTACAGAGTGCAGATTGGTGGTAATGATCTCTTCCACTTTTCTGACTAGCTATAGCAAAGTGGAAAGGAAACAAGAAGTATTTAGCTCTTTTGAAAAGTATCTGGATTGTGGTCCACAAATGTGGTTGCTTCTTTTGAGAGTTCTAATCAAGGGAAGAAAATGTAAATGTGCTGAGACTTATGACTTCCAACTAATTTGAGTATACAGTAGTCTAGAGTAGATGAGTGGATATTAGGGATATTTTCTCTCTCTCTTTTATTTTTAGTGACCTGTAAAAACTGCATCGTTCACTTCTGAAAATTAAAATTTCAATATTTCAAAACTAGAGGTAGAGCCAAGATGGAAGAGTAGAAGTATAGAAAGCTAGGACCACTCTCAGAATACTGTCTGGCTAATTAATACTGCTGGCTAATTAATCATGATCAAGATGTTCTTTTTTTATTTAAATATTTTTTTTTTTAGAAAAATTTTCCATGGTTACATCATGTTTTTACTTTCCCCTTCACCCCTCCATCAATCCCCACCCCTAGCCAATGCGCATTTCCACTGTTTTTAACATGTTTCATCAACAAGATGTTCTTTTTGGTCAAATGAAATCTTGGGTTCAAAGGAACACAAAAGAAGCCTTAAAATAACCCCTCAAAATGAGTATTATAGTGATAGAACCAACAAGCGGACAGAGTAAAGCAACTCTCCTACAGAAAACAACTGAGGAGGTAGGTAGAGAGTCTATTTTACTGGGGTGAGAAGGGAGCACAACTGGCAGCAAAGCCATACCAAAGTGTACCAGCACATGCCAACAGCAATCCATCACCACCACGCCCAACTGCTGCAGGTTCTAAACTTGAGCCTAAGCCAACTTTGAGACCACAAGACCCTGCCTAAGCCAATAGCAGAGCACCCTGAACCCATCCCTTGAAGTTCCAAGCCCTACCACAAGCCAGCAATTAGATCCCAAGACCCAGAGCAAAGCAGTCTGTGGTATGCTTATCCTACACAAACTAAAAGGAGAGAGCCCAGAGTCCCTGCCCAAATGTACAGTGAGGCTCCAAACTCCATCACAGAGCAGTCCACAGTGCCCCTGGAAGGTATAAGCCCAGAGTAAGGCTCCAAGTTCCTGCCCAAGTCTGCAGTGAAGACCTGAATCTCAGTGCAAAGCAGTCCACAGTGTGCCTGACTGGTACTAGCTGAAAAGGAGTCTAAGAACCCTGCCCAAGCCTGTAGCAACAGCCCAAGCCCCAGTATAAGACAGTCTGCATGTACCTGACCTGTATGAGCCCAGAATAAGACCTAGAGCCCCTGCTCAGGCTTGAGGTGAGGCCCTGAGCTGTAGCACAAGATGGTTCACAGCCCTGCAAGGCATCAGCAGTCCCTACAGGAGACTAAATCAGCAGTGGGAGGTAGATTTTAGAGCTTCCAACCCACAGGCTATCATATCACCTTGGAAGAACTTAGAGCTGAAGGTTGCAGCAAGGAAACTGAAGTTTAAAATAGTGCTCTCTCTACCCTAAGAACAGAGCCCATATTTAAGATAAAAAAAAAAACAAAAAACAAAAGGGCTAGGGAAATGAGCAAAAAGCAAAAAACAGACAAACACCTAATTATAGAAAATTATTATGTAGACAAAGAAGAGCAAGGCCCAGACTCAGAAGGAGGCAGTGAGATCAAAGCAGTTACATGCAAAACTTAAAAGAAAAATGAGAATTGGGCTCAGACTCTGGAAATGGAATTGAAGAATCAAACAAAAGACGAAGAGGAAAAATGGAGAAGAGAAATGAAAGTAAAGCAAGAAGAAAATAACAGCTTAATTAGCCAAATGGAAAAGGAGGTTCAAAAGCTCACATAAAAAAATAAGGGAAAATGACTCTTGTTATTTCCTTTCATCCTTCCTTCCTTTCATCCTTCCTTCCTTCCTTCCTTCCTTCCTTCCTTCCTTCCTTCCTTCCTTCCTTCCTTCCTTCCTTCCTTCCTCCTTCCTTCCTTCCTTCCTTCCTTCCTTCCTTCCTGCCTCGCTCTTTCTTTTTCTTCTCTCCTCTCCTCTCCTAAACTGCACTTTTCCTGCAGTCTAATATTTGTTCTGGAGAAGCATTGGCCAAGACTTTCCTTTGGACTAAGAATAGAAGACACTACATTTTAGTTTTCATGACTAGGCTTCTGGTATATTTTCCCAATGTGATGTTTTGTGTATTTCACAATCAATCAGAAGTCTAAAGTTGATGTGTGATAATGTTGACCACAGACAGCTGAATCCAATAACCCTTAGTTCCTTCAATTCTACTGCCACACACTGTAGTATTGTAGAAAAATTCTTGGATTTGAAGTCAGAAGGTCTGTAGCTCTGTTCCAATTTGGCCAATTCCTAGCTCTATAACCCTGGCTAAATTGTCTGGTATTTTTATGAGTGTTGATTTCTTCACCTACAAAATGGGAATAATGATACTTGTATTCCCTCTCTCACCAAGTAGTTGTGAGGATCAAATGAGATTCAGTTCAATTTGACATTTATTAATCGCGTTCTATGTGCGAGATACTGTGTTAGGTGTATTTATTAATATCCCAGGCTTCCAGTGTCTTTTTTTTTCAAATAAGGAAACTCAGGACAAAGATACCAAAACAAAAACATGATAATCATTTTGCCTCTTTTTTGAGGGAAAGCAATATATACCCAGAACAATTAATAAAAAGTAATTATGGGAAGGGGAGAGAGAGCCCGGGTAACTAGGGAAGAAGGAAATAATGAGATAAGATATATAAATCACTTTTTTTAAAAATTAAAACCGCTTACCTTCTGTCTTGGAATCAATACTGGGTATTGGTTCCAAGGTAGAAGAGTGGTAAGGGCTAGGCAATGGGGGTTAAGTGACTTGCCCAGGGTCACACAGCTAGGAAGTGCCTAAGGCCATTGGAACCCAGGACCTCCCATCTCTGGGCCTGACTCTCAAACCACTGAACTACCCAGCTGACCCTTATAAATCACTTAAAAAAACCTATATTATAAGTTCCAGAAGACTTTGTATCATTCCCAACCTCTGTATATAGTAGGCACTTCATAAGTGCTACCAATCAAATTATCATCAGCATAGACCTGGTCTTCCAGGCACTCTGCTGCATTTCCTACTCTATTTGTTCTTGGGTTCCTATAATGCCTTCACCCAGTGCCATTCAAAAGCATTGTAAATTTAGTTAGCCATGAATCATAACAATTAAGAATGATGATATGGTGCATTGTGCAACTGAAATGATTGCTGGAAACAGTCACCTTCATCCAAGACTGGATAGGATGGGGGAGAAGCAAATTGAAAACTCAAAAATCTTGTGAGAGAAGAAATCTGGCCTTTCATTGCAATGAGGGTGAAAGGGGTGAAGAGTAACAGGCACAATTTGCAGAGGGTTAGGAGTTTGGCTAGAGACAGAGCAGCAGTGACTCTAAGCCTGCCTCATCCTCTTCCTGTCCTACTCCTCCTTCCTGTCATTATGGGTCCTCTTGCCAGTTTTCTTATTGCTCCCGCCCCCACTGCCCCAGGACTGTTACTGGATTTCCGTGCCCTTGAACGACAGCTCTACTTTCCTAATTACATGTCTTGAGAAGGAAGCATACTATTGCAGGTGCCACATGCTTGCCACAAGCTTCCCTTGATTATTACAATATTATTGCTTGGTCGGGAGCCCGGAGCTGTCCCTGGCTGAATTGCTTTTGCTTTCTTCATGGCAAATGATGACTTTGGGACCCCGTGCCCACTTTTTTTTTAAAGAAAGTCTAGGTATTTACCTCTTTGTTATAAATACTCATTTTTTAAATCTTCAGCTAAAGGTCCTCTTTGACCTTGACATGGAAACGGGTTTTTTTTTAAATGTTATCTAATATTCATTGAATTTTGGCATTGTGTTATGGGGGTAGGAAGGGAAATAAAAAAAGAATAAGCATTTGTTAATCATCTGCTATAGAGCCAGGAGCTGTGCTAAACACTTTATATTATCTCACAACAACCTTGTGAAGTAAGTGCTATTACACTTATTTTACAGTGGAGAAAACTAAAGCAGATAGTAGTTAAATGACTTGCCCAAGGTCACATAGCTAGTAAGGAGTAGGAATGAATCTTCTCTTTCCTTCTCTCACAAACTGTACCTATTTTAAGTTACTGGTGATTTTTTTCCCCACAAAGGATGAAGGAGGAGGTCAACAGACCAGTGATTTCATCAGTAATAATCTTACTTCAGGTGTGGAAAGGTCCTCCACACATGCAGATCAACAAACCTCTAATAATGTCTGGGGGTATTGAGAGGTTAAGGAACTTGTTCAAGATCAAATAATTTGTACTAATCACAGGTGGAGTTGAACCTGGCTGATCCTTTTTACTCCCAGGCTAGCCCTTTCTTTATTCAGAAGAGTAGAAAGTATCATTCTCTTTGAAGTTAGATATCTGAAACTAATAATAATAAAGCTTTTTTTTTTTTTAACTTTTACCTTTGGCCTTAGAATCAAAACTGTGTATTGGTTCCAAGGCAGAATAGCAGTAAGGGCTAGGCATTAGAGGTTAAGTGACTTGCCCAGGGTCACACAGCTAGGAAGTGTCTGAGGCCAGATTTGAACCAGGATCTCCCTTCTCTAGGCCTGGCTCTCAATCTACTGAGCTACCCAGCTGCCCCCAATAAAACTTTTTTTTTACAATGCAAACAGTGGGATGATCAATCCTTTGTAAATGGACTAGGACAATATCCCATACACTGTTCTTCTAGAGCAGGGGTTGGCAACCTTTTTGGCTGTGAGAGCCGTAAATGCCACATTTTTTAAAATGTAATTTTGTGAGAGCCGTACAGTACTCACAGTGCAGCTCCTGTAACAGTGCCTGAAAAAAAATTGACTTTATGGCTCTGCAGAAAGAGCCATACATTGCCGACCCCTGGTCTAGAGGAACAAGTCTCTGGTACACAAGAAGGGCATAAAATGATGGCATTCCATTTCCATAGCTGGAAGGTTTGTTATCTTCTGGACTGCAGGACATTCCAAAAAAGCTACAATGTCAGAGTTCAAAGACTTTGATCCTTGGAGATCATCTTTAGTCCAACCCTTTGCTGTTACAAATGAGTAAAGTGAGATGAAGAGGGGAAAAAAAAAGCCAGAAAGGTAATTAGTGGCAGAGACAGATAAAACAACAGCAATCATAAATATTGGGTAAAATTTCATTGATGAGTAGCCAGTGTTTTGATAACACTATGATGCATTTTCCTAAATATTCAATGATTTAAAAAAAATGAACAGGGATTTATTTTTTCTTTCCTTTCATTTCCCTCCATTCATTGAAAAAATAGAAAGAAATAAAAAGAATTACGGAATTACAGTTTCTACTTAAGTGTCACATAAATGTAATTCGCCAAAACAAATTCCCACATTGATCATAACTAAATGTGTGTTTCTTGTAATACATATTAGTCCATCGTGTTTCTGTCATGAGGTGGACAACATAATTCTATGGTTTTTGTGCCATTGGTCTAGACACATTGATGAATGTTCTTTGACATCTCCCTTGAAGTCCGCAACTCCCTCACAAATAGATACTAATGATCTCACAATTCAAGAATGGAATTGGACCTGCTTTATTTTTTTTTCTCATTTTCCCTGAATCATTGAATTTAGAGCTATCAAGGACCTTAGAACTCTCATCCAATCTAATCTCCTCATTTACATGTGGATAAGTGATTTGCTCAAAGTCATTTAAGCAGTAGGTAGTAGAACTAGAATTAGAATCCAGGTCCTTCATTCCATATTTCAGTTATTTTTTCCACTAATATCACACTTTGGGTCAAGAAATAAAGTATATAATACTTTGAGTGAGCACTGTAAACGAATCCAATGGGTGCCATTACTGCTGATTTGTATGACTTCTTTGGGTTTTTTTTTAAATTCAAGAATCTTCTGTTTTTATTTCCTGTACAATTTTGTACCTATATAGTTCTCTAAGGAGAGTAAGGATGCCATGTGTACACATATGGATATACAATTACTATTGTTTTATTATTGCTATTTTATGACTAAAAAGTAGGAAAGTAGTCAGGGCTTCTCAGTGAAGAAGGTGAATAGAGTTATGTTTTCCTTTCACATTAATATTGAACTAGGATAAGCCTCAAGTGACTTATCCCAGTCAATTCTCTTCCATTCTCTAAGCAGATCTGGTTGATAATTTTTTAGCTCTTTACTATTTCCTTCTTCTAGCTCTTTACTATTTCCTTCTTCTAGCTTCTTCCTTAATCAGATATTGTTCCTATTTTGTTGGGATACACAGATTATTTGCTATCTGACCAATTTATCTCATGTTTTCTTAACTCCTTGACCTTGCTACTACTATTTTCTATGCCTCGATTGCCATTCTTCCCTTCCCATCTCAGGCTATTGGACTTGCCCAGCTCAGATGCCAATTCTTGTATTAAAGCCTTCCAGGTACAAATTATTTCTCCCTCACATGATCTCATAACTCATTATGCACCTCTTATGTAAAACCACTAACATATTCTAATTTGTATTCCATTGACTATGATCACATGAAATTATGAGCTGGGTAAGGGTAAGACCAGTGGTTTGTTTTTTTTTCCCCTTCTAATCTTTTGTCTCTTCCTTTGTGCTAAGAATAGTGCATTGCCCTGAAAGACTTACAACAGGGAATGCTTACCACCTCCAGAGAAAGAACTGTTGGAGATGGATGGATGCGGATCAAAGCATACTGTCTTTCATATCAGTGTATTTATCAGCTTTATTTGGGGGTTTGGGTTATGCATGAGTGTGTGTATTCTTCCAACAATGACCAATATGGAAATGTGTTTTTCAGTATGAAAAAAACAAAATAAAATAAAAAGAATAGTGCATTGCACACAGTTGGTGTTTAATAAATGTCTAGCGAAAGAATAGTTGGAAGCAGGCAAATATAGATTCATAGATTGACAATGCATTTAATCAATAATGCATCATGCGGTTTATATTTTTTTTCTTTTCCTGGGTGAGAGTGGAAGGCTATAAATATGGATTCAGAAAAATGGAGCTCCAGTTGATCAATCAGTCATTGATAAACTCACTGTAGGCTCCATAAACCTAATGTGTGTGCAGAATTCTTATTCCTCCTCCACTAGTGACTAACTCTACGGCTTTGGACAAGTCATTTAGTCACTCTAAGACACATTGGCTTGCCTCAAATGTAAAACGAGGGTGATAATTTCTGACCTACCAGAACGATGGAGCAGATAATATTTTAGGTTCCTTCCAACTCTGTGATGTATGTTTATTCTGTGATCCTGTGTGACTAGCTTTATGTTAGGTATTATTTTCTGGAGATGTGGCTTGGGGAAGATAGAGTCCCTGCCTAGAAGTAACTCATAGACAGAGAAAAGACTTCAGAATATCATTAAATAGTTAATAAACGTGACGACATGATAGATCATGCAGGATGAACAATCTGAGAAAAAGACAGTATTATTAGGCATTAATCCCATGGTACGGAGAGGTGCAAAAGAAGTAAGAGGAAGGAGAGAAGTAAATGATTAGGAAAGATTCTGGGATGGGTGGGTGTGTTTGTGTTAGAACTTGGTCCTAAGAGAGAATCAGATTTGGATACATGAGGAGGACAGCCTCTGAAGTTTACTTAATTGATGGAGTACTTAAATGATTCAGAGGATAGAGTGCTGATCCTGGAGTCAGGAAATCTGAGTTCAAGTCTAACCTAAGGCATTCACAAGGTGTACAATCCTGGATAATCTAGGTGGTTCAGTGCATAATGCCCTGGGCTAGGAATCAGGAAGTCTCTTCTTTCTGAGTTGAAATCTGGCCTCAGATACTCATTACCTGTGTGATCCTGGGCAAGTCATTTATTCCTGTTTGCCTCAGTTACTCACCTATAAAAAGCACTGGAGAAGGAAATGGTAAACCACTCTAGTATCCTTGCCAAGAAAACCACAAAACAGGGTCATGCAGTGCTGGACACGACTGAAATGACTGAACAACAACAGTAATCTCTGTTAGCCTCAGTTTTCTCAGCTATAAAATGGGGATTAATAATAGTCCCTACCTCCTGGGGTTATAGTGAGGATCAGATAATAAATGTAAAGCATTTAGTACAGTTCCTAGCACACAGTAAGTGCTATATAAATGTCAGCCACCAAATATCTCAAGGATAGATGTATTTTGGAAAACTTTTTTTTGAGGGGAGGAGGACATAGAGAGATGATATGGATGAGTAGATTGTAGTGCTTCATGTTGAAAAGCAATGGGCTTCTCTACAGGCTATAATAAGGGAAATGGAGCTTCCTTTGAGTCTGATGAATTTATATTAAACTAGAGGTGAAAGGTGAAGCTTTATAAGAGCTGCTTTATTTTTGTTTTCATGAATTCCGGGTCTTTCCTGGGGTGTTGGTGTGGGATGGGGTGAAGAAAGAGGCAGGGGTGAGATGGGAAATTCTCATCTGCTTCCATCAGCAAGTGAGAGATTGGAGGGTGGGGGGGGGAATCATCTTTTAGTTTAAACTGTTGTAAATCAGTCCCCCCAAACAGGCTATACATTATGCTTTTGTTACAGTGAGAGTTAAATTACAAGGAAATGAGCTGTGCATAATAATTCCCTATGTCACTGGCTTCCCAGTTTCCCAGCAAACAGGTTTAACCATCTAGGATTTATCGCTGTGCAAAAGGCACCATCTAGCGGCCAGGAACTATGAGGCTGAGAAAGGAGAAATGATGAAAAATGGACAAGACAAAGGGTGGAAGCAGGAAAGGCAAAAACCACCTTCTCCCCAGAAAGCTGCAGTTTGGACTTTTAAACCTGGCTCATGGAGGAATGCAAAAAATTCATGTTTCCATATCTGTTAACTCATCCCCTAATCGCTGTTGACTCACCCCAAGGCAGGCAACAAGAATTAATAACCAGAAATCCCATTCTCAAGTATAAACGTAGAAAGTCTCAGCTTCCACTTTCATCAAATGCTTCATAAAAGCTGATAAGAGTCTCCATCTTTCCTTTTCCTCGTCTCTCCTTTCCCCCACCCCCACCCTTTCTCCAGGACCCCTCTTGGGTGCTTTGGTCTCGATTTTCTAAGGGAGAATGGTTGGATGTTATTAGAGAAGGCTGGTGAACTGAATTCCTGTGGAACAGGGTAAAAGGTTCAGTTTGTTCTGGGGCCCAGCAATGCCTTTCACTTGAATTAATTATTTTGCTCCTCAAAGCGATGTTTCTAGATCCCAGTTTCATTAAATTCCATGGAAATGGACTTGAGTTGCAATAACGAAATGGTGGTTCACTTCAAATTTTGCTCCCAGGCTTTTGGCCAGATTTCCTCTGTCCAGGAGGCGTGGGGAGTCTCCATTAGATGGGATTGTGACTAAGGCTACCTAGTGTGAGCAGTCCCTTGGAGGCACTGGCTTGTGACCTCTTCCACTGGTTTCTCCAGCAGAATAAGGACAAGTTGTGCTCCCATGCTGCCTATAAGCCCTTTAACCAGTCCCCCCTCACCACTGCCCTTAGGGAATTATCCCAAGATTCTGTCATACATGAACTCTAATGTTGCACATACACACATGCATACACACACTGAAGGAGTCTGGGGGGGGGGGTTGAAGTCTTCTTAATATCTCGGTTGGACCAGCTTTCACAGGCTTTCTTTTAAGAAATTTATTGTCAAAGGGGCATTCGCGCACATGCACGGCGCATGGGAGGCATGCACGGGTTGGTTGCAGACACAGGCAGCAGCAGATGTAGTCGTCGTAGTTAAGCATTACATATGGGCTTCTCCACTGACAAGCTCATGGCAGAATTTATGGGCAGCCTCATTCAGTGGAACAGCAATGGGGTTCATTTTAATGAATCCCCTTGGTAGTATAATAATCACTCAGACAGGAACAACTGCCACACGGAGCCGCGCACATTCTCTCTGACCTCTGCACCTTCCCACTGAAACAGAATCCTTCCTGTCTATTTTTTTTTCATTTCATAAAAAAAAAAAATTAGTTTTTAAAAAAACGGATCAATATGTGGGTGAGAAGAGGAGTAGAGGTGAGTGGAGAAGGGACCAACTTTGCGAGATCCTGAACCTGCAAGGGAGCGTCTGTTTCCTGGGAGGCATATTTTCCTTGTCTAAATACTACATTTCACCTCACAAATTAATGCGTGTGTGTATAATTTTGCTAAAAAGAAAAAAAGAGAGAAAACGCTTTGTTTCTTGGAGGGAGCAGCGTATATACCACATGCTGCAGTTGCTATGGTAATTACTAGTCTCCATTGAATAGCGATGCAAGGGGTTAGCCAGAAAGGAACTAACTGGCTACAGTGTACATTCGAATGAAAAACCTACTTATTTATGAACGATTTTGGAAGTTGCTTGAACCAGAAAATCAAAAAGAGCGGCGAGGACATTTTTATAAAGACTGCAACTGGCCCATTCCAGGCACTTTTTATCTCTCTCTAGAAACTAAAACATTGAAAGAGACTCCCATAGGAGTGGCATTTAGGCTGATTAGTTAAAGGGCTGGAATGGGAACCTTAGCAATCATTTGGTTCAACCTCCTCATTTTAGAGGTGACAGATCATGGAATCATAAACGCAGTGCTCGAAGGGATCATCTAGTCCAACCCTTTCATTTTACAGATGACAAAATGGAAGCCTAGAGAGGCTGTGACTTGCTCCACCTCACTCAGGTATTAAGTGGAAGAGGCTGGATTTGATTTGAAATCCGGTGCTCTCCAGTCTTCTTCTTTTTGTAGCCAGATGATTTTTTCTCAGAAGCATCCTTGGGAAGATCACAGAGCATAGGGGCTATTTTGTGGCTTTATCTTAGCACTAAAGGATGACAATATTGTCACTTATTATTATGTGCTCTAAGTACAAGTAGCTGGGTAGCACGATGGACCCAGCACAGGGCTTGGAATCTTCAGGAGTTCAAAATCTGGCCTCAGACATTTACTAGCTGAGTGAGCCTGGGCAAGACATTTAATCTTGTTTGCCTCGGTTCCTCATCTATATATAAAGGAGCCAGAGTGGGCAGCTAGTTGGCTCAGTGGATTGAGACCCAGGCCTAGAGATGGGAGGTCCTGGGTTCCAATTGGGTCTCAGACACTTCTTAGTTGCATGACCCTGGGCAAGTCACTTAACCCCAGTTGCCTAACCCTTACCACTCTACTGCCTTGGAACCAGTATTTAGAACTGATTTGAAGACAGAAGGAAAGGAGTGTTTAAAAAATAGACTAGAGAAGGAAATGTCAAACCCCTCTAGTAACTTTACCAAGAAAACCCCAAAATGGGGCCATGAAGAGTCAGATGTGACACAATACAACAACAACAACAAAATTTCAATCAATTAACAAGAATTTATTATTCTCTAGTATTTTCTAGGTACTATGTCAAGCAATAGAGAGACAAAGACAAAAATGAAATAATACCTGCCATCAAAGAGCAAATATTCTATGGCAATAAACATTGGTTTGGATTAAGAGGACTTGAATTCATATGTCCACATTTGATAACATCACCATCAGCAGGGGCTTGAGAAACTAAAACCCAAAAGATAAAAATATAGGCTTTTATAGAACCTGATCCACCACCAAAAATCAATCCATCCATAAATATCATATTTGTTATTTATCAATAAAATAATGACACCATGTCAGATTTAGGCTTCATATTAACAAAATTGAGTAGGGGAAAGAAAGGAACCAGGATGATTACGCTATGTCCTTCCCCCAACACCAAATGATTTATCCATAAAAAGCAACCTTGGTCTTCCAGTCTCTTGTACAACTAGATTTGATACTTCTCTCCTTTCCATCCTACCCTCACTATCCAAGGGATCATGGAATACCTACAGTTTATGTCTTATTGGAAAAGTGGGGAGGAAGGAGACAAAATGAAAGCAGGAGAGGAGAAGACAGGGATTTAGAGGGGAAGAATGAGATAAAGAAGGGTTTGGTATTAGAGTCATTAAAAGTACCTCTACATAGGTTACAGAGTCCCTGACTGTCATGTAGGAAGCAATCTCTAGGGATTATGCCTAGAGATTTAAAAGATCTGATGTTCCTTCATTTCTTAGAACCAAATAATAATCCTCCAACATTCCGCTGGAATTCTAACATTGTTGATATTAGTAATGCCTCCAACATTACAAACCTCAACCCATCCATTGCCATCCATCCTATTTGGCCCTTGTCCATTCCTTCCTGTAAGTTCATGATGATGCCTACCCAACATTTGGAGACTTCCTTTTCTTCCTCCTGATAATGTGATAGTTCATGTTTATGCAACACTCAAGGTTTTACAAAAATTAATTTCTCACAACAACCCAAGGAAGTACCTTATTAGGGCCATTTTGTAGAGAAAGAATCCTGGATTCAGAAAAGTTAAACAACTTACTCACAATTGTGCATTTGGAGTCAAGATTCAAATGTAAGTCTTCCAGGTCCAAGTCCCTGTCCTTTCCACTCTCCCAAATAATGACCATACCTTGTATTTTAATCCCTGGCACTCCGAGTTTTAAATTTGACTCCTCTTAATCATCACACATCACTGCCATGGGGTCAATAGTTGATAAATGATACTTTCTCCTCTTACAAAAGAACAAGGAGGCCCATATAAATTGCAAACTGCCCAAGGATATGTGGCAGGCAGTTGGTGAAAGGACCCAGAACAACCTTCTCCAATTTCACCTTTTCTCCCTGATGGAGACTGGTTGGATCTGGCCCCCTTCACCCAGAAGAGAGAGGACATGCAGATAGAGACAGCTCAAGTGACTGATTAATACCCATTAGTTCAGCCCCTGACTCCAAAGGAATCCTGCCAACCCTTTTGCTAAGCCTTATCTGCTTATGCTAGGATTGCTGCATTTGTGAGAAGACTCCAGCTTCTTTTGTCTCTTTTGGCATTAAATCCCAAAGCCCCCTAACATCCGAGGGTCATTAGTGACCAGATGACTGCCTAGACTGAGCTAATTTCCTGGGATTAGGCTCCCTGTTTGTGTTACTTTTTCTCCTTCCTATACCAGTCCAAAGAGAAGAACCAGTCACATAGGTCTTGTATCCTTAAAAAAGAAAGTGTCCACTCATTTGGCTTGCGCATTTTTTTTTTAACTTTTACCTTCTGACTTAGATAGGTATCACCTATAAGACAGAAGAGCAGTAAAGGCTAGGCAATTGAGATGAAAAGACCTGCCATTGGTTTGCACATTATTAATTAACCCTATGAGAGACAGCAGGATGTAGTGGTTAGAGTGTTGGACAGAGTCAGGAAAATTTGAGTTCAAGTCCTACCTTGGCCATCTGCTCCCTCTGCTGCAGTGAGGAAATCACTTAATTTTTCCTTGCCCCAGGCATATCCATTTGCATTGGTAGAGGGAGTTTCCTAGATTCTTCCATTTAGAGCTGGAAAGGACCTGAGAAGTCATCAAGTTCAACCCCTCATTTTACATTTAAGGAAACTTAGGCTGAGATGTTTAGTGACTTGACTAAGGGCATACCAATTACAAGTAGAGAAGCGAATTTGAACCCAGGTCCTCTGACTCCAGTCAGTTGTCCACTATACCACACTGTTTCTTGTAATATCCTTAGAATTGGAAGGGACCAAAGAAGTAGTTTAATTCAACCCTCTCCTAGATAGAGAAATGGATGCCCAGAAAAGGGGAATGACTTGTCCATACATGGGCAGTATGTACTCAGGATTTGAAGCTGAGACTTTTGATTCAAAATCCAAGGCATATCATTCTACTTCTTTGTGTGAGAAAAGGATTTTGATCTAAAAGCACATATAGGTATAAAGCAGAGGATTTCTGGAATATTTTGCCAACCCATCCCATCATTATCTTGATATGTCATTTATTATTTACTTTAGAAAACATTCAATCTGACCATTAACAAACATTTATTAAATGTCTGATGCTACATACTGGGGGCACACAGACAAACAGCAAACTAATACCCACCCTCAAGGAACTTACATTCAATGAGTATGATAAACATTGATTTAGAATCAGTGACCCTGAATTCATCTATTCATATTAATGACACTATCAGCAGAAAAATTTTTGGACACAGTGATCTTGTATGATGAAAATCTAGGCTTTCTTGGAAGCCACTGACAATGAAAAATTATTATCATATTTATGGGAGGAGGAGGAGGATGATATGATGATGATGATAACTTGTCTGCCTTAGGCTTCAAAAGAACCAATTGGACTTGAATGATCATTAAAGGAGGGGGAAAGGAACCAGGATGGTTATCCTTTCTTTGACTATCCCTATTCCCCAACAACAAACCATTTGCCCACAATCTAATCTGAGTTCTTTACATTAAAGCAAACTCTTTAATGCTTACAACCTCAATGCTTAAGTTATTTAAACTCTGTGACTCAGTTTCCTCATCTATAAAATGAGAAAGTCATACTTCGTGGTCTTTAAGGTCTCTTCTGCCTCTAAATTTATAATTCAATGAAACTTACTCTATCAATGAAAACAGGCACACCTGGAGCAGTGAGAAATTGAGTGACTTAGATAAATAGCCAGCATGTGCCAGAGATAGATCCTGAACTCTTTTGAACAGTTGCTAGCAGGAAGGGAGGAAACAAGTGAGGATTTTTTTAAGGGTTGGGAAGACTTGGTTGTATTTATAGATAGTAGGGAAAGAACCAATATATAGGGAAAGATTGAAGATTTAGAGAAAGAGGTGGGGGCAAAAGAAAAGCAACCAGTTGGAAAAGATAGGAAAGTTTGAGATCAAAGATTACATGGAAAGGATACAGGTCAGTTTTTCCTCACAGACTGGATGGAGTATAAACGAAAATAATTGGAGATGATGGAAGGGATTGTGAGATGAGGAGAAAGGGAGAAGAAACTTTTGGAAAATGGCTTTGCTTTTTTGGTAAAATGTAAGGAGAGGACCTGACCCAAGAGAGTTTTAATTTGGATGTCATTGTGGAGAATCAACTAAGAAAAAGAAGATTTCCTTGCTGCAGTGAGAATCCAGCTGAGATGTAGATAACATCAATTTGTAGTGGTCTTAATCAACAGGATCACACTACTTTCCCCAGTTCTTGCCCACCTACATGCAAATAGGAAAAAAAAGGTGGCTTATTTCTCAGGAGTAATCTAGGGATGGGATTTATCATGGTTCACTAGGGCAATGGAGCAACAAATTGGAGAGTAGATGATAGTGTAGAAAGAGGGAAGAGATGAAATAAGGTATCTGATCAAAAGAAAACAAGTAAAAGAAAAGAGAAGGGAAAGAGAAGGAAGAGGAATGAAGGAGAGGGAAGAGCAGTGGAGGGGAGAAGAGACACAAGAAAGAGGAAAAAGAAGAAGGGAGAGAAGAGGAGAGAAAGAGAGATAAAGGAAAGGAAGGGAAGTGAGGGAGAAACCACTGTTTCCTCACCTATAAAATGAGATGGTTGGATGCAATAGTTTCTAAAGTTCTTTCCAGATCCAATCAGTTCTAATTGCGCCTGTAACCTCCTGGGCAGCCAGTGTTTGAGAAAAACAAAAGTAGAGGGGTTAGAAACATGTGAAATACAAATGTTCCCCAAATAAAATGGGCATTACAGTCTTTGAAGTCCCACATCTTTGTAAGACCAATATGAAATATATCACACGGACAAATGACCAATTAATACAGCAGCTAGAGAGGGAGATTGCAAGCTTTGTAATATTGGTTATAACTAGTTTTCTGGCTATGAATGAACCTCTCTATCTTTGCTTTGGTAGCCTGCTTGCCCCTCTCCCTTACTTTCCTCTGCAAGAAAGAGGAAAATGTTAGAAGGCAGCCTTCCAATAGGCGTGCATCTTTTGAGAAGGTGGGAATAATATAGCCTCCAGTCAAAAGTAGCGACACTTCTTGGCTGGTGAACACCTGAGCTGTCACCATTTCTTCACCAGCTCTGGCTAATTATGTTGGCTTGTGTTTCTCCCAAGCTCCAGTTGCTTCTTGTGCTGGGCCCACACCTGTGACTCCCAATTAGCACAGCATTGAGTTACCAAGGCAGCACCAGGCCAACCAGAATTGCCACAAGGGCTTTCAAATTCTGCAGTGACCCCAATGAATTCTCCTTTGTTGGACAATTCTAGCCTCGATGGGATAAAATTACAAATGCAGTATATCTCAAATAGAGCCCCATTGTGAGACAGTCAATATGCCCCCAAACGCTCATTCAGATCACTTCAAATGATTAATAAATCATTAGATTACAAACCGAATTGCCGAGTAGGAATTTTGTGCATGATGCTAAGGTGAGAGAGTTCTTAGTTCTCTTAAACTCCGAGCTCAAGAAGAGAATTCCTTTTGAATCAGTGGGGAACACCGAAGCTGTGAGGCTTCTGGCTAGACGCTGGCTCTACCTCTAGGTTATGTACCTTGACTGGTTCTCTTTTGGGGCCTGGTTAACGATCATTGAGCACAGGGGAACCTCTGAAGTACTTTCCTTAGAACTAACTTTAGGAATCTCCTGACAATTCCAGCTTTGAAATGATTTTGGGAGGAGATGAGTATAAAGTACATTAAAAAAAAAAAAACTCAGCACAAGTATAATGTCATTTTTCTTTACTTTTTTCTTTTCTTTTCAACTATATTCCTAAAAAGTTAACTGTGGGTAAATTACTATAAAGCAAATCCTATTTTATATACACTAAGGTACTCCCATAATGTTGAAGGCCTTCAACACAATGGGCAGATCCCCTCCTTGAGCATATATGGAGGAGCATGAATAGAAGACCCATAAGATGAGAGTATGTGGATCAGTTATGATATGTTCCTTTGGAGGGAATACCCATATCAATGATATATTAGTAGCAATAATATATATATATAGTACTTTATGTTTTGTAAAGTTCTTTATATATTATGTCTTATTTGAACTTCACAATAACTCTGTAAGGGAATTACTACAGGTAAGGTAGTGTCCATTTTACTCATGAGGAAACTCAGATTCAGAGAGATTTAAAGATTTAACCCATCTATGATCCGGTCCCCAAATGAGTAAGTATAAGAGGTAGAATTCAATCCCCGAGATGTCTAATACTCTCCTAAGCACTGTGATGCTTCCTGAAAGTAAGGGGAATTCACTATTTAAAGAAATTCTTTTTTAAACCAAAACATCCTTTTCAAATCCCAGGGATAGCACCAACATCGGAATTGCCTAAGGTAAAGGTCACAGTACTATATCAGTGGAGCTGTAAAACACATCAATGGGGCAAATATATTTACTATCAAAAAGTTAGCATTTGGATTGGAGAAAAGGAGAGAATAGAAACTGATGTAAAAAGAACCATCAATGGATTAAAATCTTCCCAAAGGGTTTGATGCTTCAGAACCTGATGAGACATCCAAATAGGACTTTCCCATCATGGATACAGATTCAGATGTGATTTGAATCCTCAAAGATCCTCAGCCATCATCATGGACACAAGGAACGTGGGCTTAAAGCCAAAGTACCTGCCTCCTCAAAGTGCCAACTTTTCCCTTCTGAAAACAGTAAACTCCTCCAGGAAAATTCAACTTTGAGAAGCTGCACACAGCTTCCAGGCCACTGCAAGCATTTTGTAAATGTCAAACACCTACAACAAACAGATACCCCAAAGCAAATCTATTTCTTCCAGTTTTATAATGATTGGAAAGTTTGACTAGTAGAAAAACTAGATTGGTGTGGACATCGCAGTGGGAATGGGGGTGGAGAGATAGGCTAGAAGGAGACAGAACTCAGAGCAGGAGGTAGTGAGTGCCCAAATGAATGGGAAAGGACAAACATTTAGTTTTAGTTTCAGGAAAACAGCTCTTCTTTAAGCTGGTTAACCTTTAAAATAACTCCCTTGAAAGACAAAGATTTTATATATTCAGGGAGACTCTCAGAATAACAATTGCTTATGGTTTCACTGCCCTGGAGTGCAAACAAGCAAACAAACCAATTTACATCTCCCCTCTCTGTAGCTTGTTTGTTGTTATTTTCTTTAAGAGTATCAGGGTCCTGATATTTGAGTGGAATTTCAATAAGTAAAGTAAAGAGGCTGTCATACCAGAGTAAATACAACTTTGAGTAGCCTCTGCAATATTTATCATCTCATTCACCCTGAATCCCAGATGGTTTCATTCCATGGACCATTAACACAGATGTGCTCTTGAGCCCATGATCCTTCCATGGACTATGACCAATAGAGGCTGATTTCCCCCAAAAGGAAAGAACCATGGCCTAATTCATCTGACCTGAGAAAGTTCATCTACTTGAGAGAAGTTACTTGAAAATCTTAAGAAACAGAGAACAGCCTCTTTGGTGGATTTCATGCAAGAAAGATTGAGTCAAAGACTAGGTCAATAAAGAGCAACTCTGATGTTAAACACACACTTGGAGGAATGCAAGCATGAGAAAAGCAAGGGATTAGAAAGGAAACAACTAAGGTGATTACTTAAGTATTCCTGAGAGGAGCCAACACTAGAAAGGGAAGCCTGTCTCTGTGGGCTTCAGAGCAAAGGGCAAAACCCTAACATGGTGTTTGAGGAACTCCTGGGATAGTCCAAATGCACACATGATTAGCTTTGGAATGGGACCAACACACCTGCATCCTCAATTCATGGAATCTTCTAAGGAACAAAGTCAGCTGGATGGGAGGTTATTTTTTGATTACGATTGCCCATTCTAAGTAAATACATATTTGCAAAAATGGTTTATATGGAGACAACTGGATTTTGCACTGATTAGGCTGTAGCTCAAAATTTAAGTTTGGTTGTTACTGCTGGTAGATACACATATGTAAGATATGTGGGAGGTAACCATCTAACATAGATACAGCTGATCTCCATGTATTCGTGGCGTACTTATTCCCTGTCACTTTCTGTCATTATGCTTTTCTGCTCCTAAATGAAGGAATTTTGGAGATGGCTAGGACCTCATCAGCTCTGAAAGGTTGGAAGAGTGAACTGCCAGAGGTCCAGGGCCTGAAGTATTTCCTAGTTTGCTGGCAAGTAAGCCAAGCAAAGTACTAATGCTATCTCAATGAGCAAATGGCCTGTGGGCTCCACTCAGCCATGAATTGACCAATATGAATGTCCTGTCCTGCAGCAAGGGAGCAATTAGTCAGAGGCTATAATACTTTTGGAAGTGAACTTGGTTGAGGTGAATTTTTTATAGCAACTGCTTTAAGTTTCCAACTGCAATCTCCAGGGGTTGAGGTATTATAGGAGAGAATGTGCCCTCAAATGTTGGGGGGTGGAGAATGCTTTATGATTTCTGTTCTTGCTCTACCTTCTCAGTAAATATAACTCTGTAAAAGCTAATTGATGTTAGTGGTTAAATTGATGGTAGGGTGCTAATCAATGGGTTAATTAATGATATAGGGGTGATATTATTAACTGGTGTTTGATATTAGGGAGAAAACACCAGAATAGGGGCTCAAACCAATTGTCTTAGAAGAAACTCATGGCCTCTGAAAGACAACTATACAACTCAGAGGGAGAAATAAAGCCAGTCTTATTTAAGGGACTTGACTTGTCAACGTGAGATGAATTGGGGGTAAAGCACTCCCAATGCTTATATACAAAATAAAGTTAGCAATATGGACTGGAAAGTAAAGGGTGATAGCCTTGTTCTCTTCATTAAGCTTTTGCTTAATTCTATTTGCATGCTAATCGTGGAGCATTTGGGGATTTATGTGAGCTTCATGTCCTGTCCCCCCAGTAAACACACCTTCTATACAGTTTCCATGGTATTTTTGATTGTACCCTAAATGGGAGTAAAGAAGGTAATTGGGAGTTACAAGGAACTTACAACCTTAAACCATATAGTTGCTTGGACTTTAAATTAGTTCCAGATACAGAGAGTCAAAAGAATAGACTTAATGGTTTTTGTTGACTGCTAGGTTAGGTGTGATGTTCATATCTCCAGGAATATTCCTTCAACACATTCATTCTGGGATTGTTGGGGAGAGACTTTCTGGCCACCATTTCTTAGGCAGATGTACCAGGAGAAGAAATAACTGAAGAACTGCAGCTCAGTAGATACTAAGAGAGAGCAACTCAGTGACCAGAGATGTTCAGGAGAGTTTTCCTAGTGAAGATTTGATTCTCAGCACATAGATGATATACCCAGAAGATTTGTGTGATACTCTGAAGAAAGCAGTAGATGGCAACATAATAAGGTGAGGTAGTGTCACAAGAGGACATTAGCAGCAGGACAAAATTAGAAGTATGATTTTCCTTTGTCCCTTGGCAGCTAGGGAGCAAATATAGAACCCTGGTCCTAAAATCCAGAAGATCTGAGTTCAGAACCACTTAACTAGTTGTGTGACCCAAGGCAAGTTACTTAACCTCTGTTTTCTTCACTTTTATCAATTATACCTACTATCCAGTGTTGTTGTGAGGATCAAATGGGATAATATTTATGAAGTGCTTAGTATAGTGCCTGGCAACCATATCAATGTTTATTCTTCCATTTCCTTCTATTCCATTCTGTTCCATTCCATTCTGTTCCTTTCCCTTCCTTTCCTTTTCCACAAGCCCCTTATATTTGTCTCATCCATTGCATTTTTGGTCATATGGCTTCCTTTTGTGTACACCTTCATGCATAGTCCTTGAACATAGGTATTCCTTACATGTGTACATTCACCTGTTCTTGGGTCACTTGTATTTCCTTACATGCTTACAGGATCACATACATATATGTCCTCTTCTACTGGTGCTTTATTTGGAGTCAGGAAGACCTGGATTCATATCTCACCTTTGACACTGCTTTTGTGATTCTGGGCAATCAAGTAATTACTTTATTTCCAAACCTCTATTATAAAATAGGAATAATAGTTGCCTCAACTTCATGGGGTGTTGTATAGATCAAATGAGACTATATGTGAAGTACTATGCAAACCTTAAAGTCTATAAGTATGAGCCACTGCTACCGAATATTTAATAATCTAGAATATTTTATGAATCACTCTTAACCAGAAGAAGACAAGTCATGCCTAGAGAGTGAAGGGAATAGTGAAGGGATTTAGGCAAGTGTGAGGAGAGGCAAGAAAAAGAAGGAAAAATGGAAAGGGAAAGAGGAAGAAGCTGTGGTAAGAAGCATTGTGGTCTGTGGTCTAAAGCAACTTCAATGATCAGCCACCTGGGACAGAAGTAGGCAAAGGCTAAGTGGAAGCTGACTTTAGTTTTTGCTTTTGTTATTTTAAACTAAATATTCAGGCTTCTGTATGCACTAAGAAGTACTGTGGGATTGGGTACCAAACTCAGTAAATTGGTATCTTATATCTAGAATACTTCATAATCTCCACAATGACTAATGAGTTTCCATGTCTCTTCTCTCCAAACCCATCCTCCATAGAGCTGTCAAAATAATTGTTCCAAACCATACATTTTACTTTAATTTCCTGCTCAAAAACCTTTAATGTCTTCCTACTGCCTCTGAGAGAAGTGCTTTGGCTTAATTTTTTAAAAAGCCTCTTATTTTCTACTTAGAATAAATACTATGTGATAGTTTTAAGGCAGAAGAGGAATAAAAGCTAGACAGTGGAGGTTAAGTGACATGCATAGGGTCACACAGCTAGGAAGTTTCTGAGGTCAAATTTGAACCCAGTATCTCCTGCCTTCAGATCTGGTTCTCTATCCATAGAAACACCTCACTACCCCACCTTGGCTTGACATTTAAGATCCTGGAGGGTTGGAGCCAAGATGGTGGAGTGGAGGCATGGAAAGCTTGATCCTCTCTGAGAATGCTCACCAATCAATTTTAAATTAACAGTTTAAATTAATATTGGTGTGACAAAACAAACATAAGAATGTGGTGAAGCAAGTTTCCTATAGAAAACAACTTGGAAGACAGGCAGAGAGTGCCTTTCTCACTGGACTGAGAGGGAGCTAGCCCATAACAAGGCCATACCAAGGAACACAGGCACAAGCCAACAGCCATCCTTTGCACCTGTATCATTTAGAATTATCCTAAGCCCTGGGAGACTATGACTCCCAGGACTCTCTCTGCTACAACTTCCCCTGACACCTCCCACTTCCTTTGTGGGCGGTGTCAGAGAAAAGATAAAAGAGAAAGTTTGGTGACTTTTCTCTCTCTCTCAACCCTGAAAGTTCTGCCCTCTACCCTGAGCTCTTGCTAGCTCTCTCCACCCTGGAAGCTTAGCTCTCTCTACCCTGGAGCTCTCTCTACCCTGGTGTCTCTCTTGCTGCTCTCTTGAGCCTGGAGGCTTTCCGACCCTTATCTCTCTCTCTTGGCACCTTTTCCCCTTTCTTCCTGCCCTTTAGTTTTCCCTAGACCTTCCCTTTCCTAATCTAAATAAAACCTAGCTATTCAAAACCCTAAAGTTGCCCTCTGATCATTTATTTGAGCCCCAGAAGGGCTCTGGTCAATTTTCCCCACCTGGGGCTAGGGATCACTACCTTCCTTTCCCTTCCTCTACCTTCCTCTCTCCTTTCTCTCATACATCCTAATCTCTACCTTCCTCCCTTCACTTTCACCTCACATACCCCACCCATATTGCTTGAGATTGTAAACCTGGACCCAAGCCAACATCAAGTCCTAGATCTTGCCTAAGCCAAAAGCAGAGTACTCTCCATGCCTACCCTTTAATAAGCCTATAGTGAGACTCCAAACCCTAGCACAGATCAATCCACAGTGCCACTGGGCCATGCAAGTTTAGGGGGAAGACCAGAGACCCTGCCCAAGCTTGCAGTAAGGATAAGAACCCCAGCCACCAGACAGTCCACAGTGTAACTGGCCAGTATAAGCCTGGAATGAAGGCCAGAACCCCTGCCTAAGTTTAAGGTAAGGACCTCAACCCCAGCACAAGGTAGCTCACAGTGCTCTAAATCCTGAAAGCAATTAGCAGACCCTGGGGGAGACAAAATCAGCAGTGGGAGGTAACATTCATAGCTACCAGCCCATAGGCCATCAAACCACTTTGGAAGAAAGGGAACTAAGAGAAACCTAGAACTAGAGCTGAAGGTAGCAGCAAGTAAAATTGAAGTTTAAGAGAGTACCTTTTCTACCCTGAGAACAGAGCCCACTTTTAAGATAAAAATAAAAGTTAAAGAAAAAGACTTGGAAAATGAGCAAACATTAAAAAAATCTAACCATAGAAAATCATCATTGAGACAAAGTAGAACAAGACACAAGCTCAGAAGGAGAGAGTGAGATCAAAGCAGCTAAATGCAAAATGTCAAAGAAAAATGAGGATTGATTTCAGACCTTGGAAAAGCTCAAAAATGATTTGAGAAATCAGATAAGAGAAGCAAAGAAAAAATGGGGAAGATAATTGAAAGCTATGTAAGAAGAAAATAATATCTTTAAAAAGCAGAACTGGCCAAATGGGAGAAGAGGCACAAAAAGCCAATGAAGAATAGAGTTCATTAAAAAGTAGAATTGGCCAAATGGAAATGGAGGGCCAAAAGTTCACTGAAGAAAATAATTGTTTAAAAATTAGCATTGAGCCACTAGAAGCTAAAGACTTCATGAGACATCAAGAAACAATAAAACAAAATCAAAGGAATAAAAAAAAATAGAAAAAATTCTGAAATGTCTCATTGAAAAAACAACCAGCCTGGAAAATAAATCCAGGAGAGACAATTTAAGAATAATCTACATGAAAGCCATGATTAAAAGAAAAAAGATGAAACATCATAATACAAGAAACTGTCAAAGAAAACTGCCCTGCTGTTTTTGGAGAAGAGGATAAAAAAGAAATTGAAAGAATATTCAAATCACCTCCTGAAAAAAAAATCCCCTAATTATAACTCTTAGGAATATTATAGCCAAATCCTAGAGATCCTAGGCCAAAGAGAAAATACTGCAAGCAGACAGAAAGAAACAATTCAAATATCATGAAGTCACAGTCAGGATTACACAGGATTTAGCTGCTTCTACATTAAAAGACCAAAACACAAAGGAATTAGGTTTACAACCAAATATCACCTACCCAGAAAAACTCTATGTATAGTCTTTCTGGAGGAAAAAAATGATCATTTATTAAAATTGAAGATTTCCAAGCATTCCTGATGAAAAGACTAGATTTAAACAGAAGATTTGAGGTTGAAATACAAGACTCAAAAAGCAGCATAAGGGAGCAGCTGGGTAGCTCAGTGGATTGAGAGCCAGGCCTAGAGATGGGAGGTCCTAGGTTCAAATCTGGCCTCAGACACTTCCTAGCTGTGTGACCCTGGGCAAGTCACTTGACCCCCATTACCCACCCTTACCACTGTTCCACCAAGGAGCCAATACACAGAAGTTAAGTGTTAAAAAAAAGAAGCATAAAAAGGAAATTAAGAAAGAGATAATTTAAGATTCAATAAGATCAAACTGTTTATATTTTTGTATGAAAAGATATATTTGGTCTTATATTAGGACATAAAAACATCACAACCAAATGCAGGAAAGCAGAAATAATAAATTTTCAGAACATAATGCAATAAAAAGTTTTTAATTAATAAGGACCAATGGAAAGACATATTAAAAATTAATTGGAAACTAAATAATCTACTTCTAAAAAAAGGATGGGTCAAAAAACAAATTATAGAACCCATCGAGAATTTCATTAAAGGGGGCAACTGCGTGGCTGAGTGGATTGAGAACCTGGCCTAGAGATAGGAGATCCTAGGTTCAAAACTGGCATCAGACACTTCCTAGCTATGCGACTCTGGGCAAGTCACTTAACCCCCATTGCCTAGCCCTTACCACTCTTCTGCCTTAGAACCAGTACAGAGTATTGATTCTAAGATGGAAGGTAAGGGTTAAAAAAAAAGAATTTCATTAAAAAGAATGATTTTTAAGATCCTCTATAATCTGGCTTCACTCTAATTTTTTAGCCTTAGGTCACATCCTTCCCTCACCCACTCCACACTTTATTTTTCAACTAACTTTGTTTAGTAGTGATTTCCAAAATCTGATAACCTTTCTCCTATCTACATGTTTTTCCTCAATCTGTCCTATATTCCCAGAATGCTCTTTGTCCACCAACTTGCATCTCTGAATCCTTCTCTTCATTCTCATCTCTTCAAATTACTTCTTATCTGTCTATGTATCTAACCATTCATTCATATATTTATTTGCTTAATCATATATAATATATATAACAACTGTGTATTAGGTATGTGTTATAGTCTCTTTCATCCCCCTTGAAGATGAGGGACAATTTTTCTTTTAATTTTATGGGAGAACATTTGGCATGGTGGTACTTTGCACATAGTAGGCACTTAAGAAGTATTTCTCGAACTGAATGGAAAGACTTTACCTTGGAGAAAATGTATAGTAGAAAATTAAGTGTACTAAGTTCAAAGCCAGAGGACTTCACTTAAATTCTTTGGGCTTCATTAATAAAGTGAAAAAGTTGAAATAAGCATCTGTAAGGACCTTTCCAGTTTTAAATGCTACGACTTTGTTAGGGCTTTTGGCTTCAAGAAACTCTCCTGTTTTTTTTATCCTTTTGTCTTGGTTCTGGTCCATAATATATATACCTATTGAATGAAGATTTTTATTTGTCTTATTTTTTAATCCTTTCAATCTTTTTATGGTTGATGGCAGGTAGGCATTTATCTCAGTGGTGGGCACATAATAAATGCTTTATCAATGGTTGTGGAAGACAAGATGGATTTAAAGCTCCTTAACTGGAAGAGGAGATACCATTACTGGAAAAATAATAAAGGTAGTTCAGGATGACCTGGACCCTTAAGAGAGTTGGTAAGGAGGGGTCATGAGACTTCAGAATTTTAAATTATTTTGCTGCTGTATCACGGGTTGAGGAGGAAGAGAAGAGTAAGGGAGAAGGAGAAAGAGAAAAAAAATGAGGAGGAGGAGAAAAAGGAATGATGAAGAGCAGTGTGGTTTACTGTTGAGTGGACTGAGTAGATGACTATATCTATGATCCTAGAAAGAAGAGAGTTGTTTTATTAAGCAATAAAAAAATTGAGTCACTCTTAATTGGAAGAGAACAAGGCATTCCTGGAAAGGTGATGGGAATATTGAAAGTATTGAGACAGGTGTGGGGTGGCAGGAAGGGAGAAGGAAAAAGGAAAAGGGGGAGAGGAAAAGGCTGTGGTTAGAGGCATTGTAGTCTGTGGTCTAAAGCAACTTTAACAACCAGCCACCTGGGACAGATGTAGGCAAAGGCTAAGTGGATGCTGACTAACTTCTGCTTCTGTTATTGTAAACTAAATGTTCAGGCTGCCATAAGTGCTAGAACATACTTGGAATTAGGTACCAAGTTCGATAAGTTTGTATTTTATGTATGAAAATTAAATGTAAATTTTAAATTTGGGGGAAAGGTGAAATGAAACTGTTTTTTAAAGGAAGACTCCTGTCATGACTCAAATCACATTTGGCTGAAAGTCATTTTAAAAGCTTAAATGAAGTAGCATTCCTTTCACTAAGGGAGAAAAAAAAACACTTTGTTTCTATTATATGCTTGTTTTCTCAGTTAGTCAAGAAGTAGTAATTTTTCTTTAAATTTTCTCTCTGAGTTGAAGTTTCATTGGGGTTTGCCATTTTCAACTCTGCAACTGCTCATAGCTCTGTTTCTGCATGCTCACTGATTTAATATATCTACTCTAAGGACAATAGTAGATACCCCATCTTGGGAGGACTTGATGTGAAAATTGATTTAATTACCATTAGAATCTCATGCTAAGTACATAAAACATATAGTCACTAAAGTAAAGACACTTTCTTAGGTGATCATTTGTAGACTCCTCTAGTTGAAAGTGTAGCTGCAAAATTATCCAAAATTCTATAGTTACCATATCTTGATGGAGATTGATCTTCTTTCCTGATATCCCCTCCCCCAATTTTTAAAGTTCGAATTATCCTATGAAATTATTCCTATAAAGATAGTTTCTTTCCCATTTCTAATTTTTTTCTAGTTGCCAGAAAGAAAATCTAATGAGATAGGAAGATAGATAGATAGATAGATAGATAGATAGATAGATAGATAGATAGATAGATAGATAGATAGATAGATAGATAGATAGATATTTATCTCATCAGCTGTCACATACTCTTGGATATCCTCTGGTCCTTCTAAGTTTCAGGGTTGGTGGTTTTAGGCTGGTGCCCTCTCTTCCTGTGGAGCACCTAACTTTATTTCCAGCAGGAAATTTTGTTGGGGAATAAAAGGGGTAGTAGACTTTGCTTTGACTTTTCTTGGTTTTCTTGTAAATTTTTTTTCTCTTAAGTAAGTGGAGCTTTTTTGAAGTTGTCATAGATACTTGTGACATGGCTTTTGGTTGGAAACAGCACTTGAAAAGAGTATTGTTGACAGAATTGAACATATCAGAAACAATTTGTATCAATTGAGCGAATATTAATTAAGGAAATGTATGTGTTTGGTATCATGAGGATACAGAAACAAAAATGAGACAATCCTACCTTCAAAGAACTTTTATCCTATTTGGAGAGACAACATATAAACACATAAACACATACAAGCACACATACTTGCACACTACAAATTAACTGGAGATGGCCACAGGAAGCTGAAGAAATCAAGAAAGTCATCGGAGCTTAGCCTTGAGGGAACTAGGAATTCCAAGAAGTAGAGATGGGAGGGAGTAGAATTCAAGAATGGGTTACAGGATGGGCAAAAAAACAACAACTGAGAGATGGAAGCTGAAATGTCATGTGAGAGGAACAGGAAGAAAACCAGTTTGGTTAGGCACTTTAAAGTTTGTAAGGGGAGTTAAAAGTATAATGGGTCTCAAAATGTAGGTTGGAGGCACTTTGTGAATCACCTTAAATGCCAAATAGAGTTCATGATAGGGAGCAACTGTAGTTTATAGGGTAGAGGAATGAAACTGTTAGACTTGAGTTCTAGAAAATTCACTTTGTCAGATGTGGAGGATGGATTGGAGGGGGTAGAGATTTGAATAGAGATAATAGTAATAAAATAACAGTAATAATAGTTAGCATATTCATAGCACCTTAAGGTTTAAAAGTATTTCTAATTATTATTTCTTTTGATCTCCACAACAACACTGTGAAGTGGGTGCTATTGTTATCCCCATATTACAGGTGAGAAAACTGAGACTGAGATTAAGTGACTTATCCAGGGTCAAGTGGCTAGGGCTTGTAAGTATCTGAAGCAGGAATAGAACTTGGATTTTCTTGACTTCAAATTCAGTGATCTCTCCGCTAAGCTACCTAGTTCTTGTTTGATGACCTTGGAGCATCTATGTTCTAGTTAGGGGGAATATAATTAAATAGCTTTTATGGTATATAACAAACATGTTGGTCTTTCTCTATCAATAAATAAATTTTGTTAACTTCTCAGAATAAAAATCAAATAACCCTTCCATGGAAAATAAGGCACTAGTTTTCTTCTCTCCTTGGAAAATAGAATTGACTAATAATGCACATATGGGCAATCTCCATGAATTTGAGTGTTCAGGGTGAGAGTACACATTTTTCTAACCCCACGCTCCACTTGAAATGGGATGAGCACAATGCACCTTCATGAAAAATGCCTTTGAAGTAAGCACCCCAACAACGAGGCCAGCCCTTGTGGCTGCTAAAGGGACACCTTTAATCTACTCAGTCCTATTTCCTTCAATGGGAAGAAGATATTAGGTCTGAGAGCCTTGGAGCTGGACTGAAATAATGATAATGCACCAGGGTCTAAACCTGTAGTCCCAGGCGTTCCGTGGACTCTGACTCCACATCTGAAAGAAACATTCACTGAAAATGTGGAGTATCAACAATTACAGGGTTGGGCATCAAAGCTGTTGCATGGATGTTTTTCAATTGCCAATTACAGCTGCTTGTACAACTTAGTTACCAAAAGCATTGTGGCATTCCTTGATGAATAAACACTTATGGCTAATTGGAAAATGTATTTATAGAGTACCATGTTGCAATCCTACATATCTCCTTTATTACTGTTTCTTGGCATCCTGCCCATGACGTGGTGACTACTCTCTTTTGAATAAGATTTGACTGTATTAGGCAGATTCTCCCCTTCCTCCTTCAACTCCAACCACACACCTGAATATTCATCCATTTTTCTATACCTTTTGCTAACTCCTTTCCTCTTTTTCCTTTGACCATGCAAAAACTTGGCTGTCAGAAGCTCTGAAATTACAAATTCTCTGAAGCTAGGTTTCAAAGATTTCTTGGCATCCAGTATATAAAAAATGCCTTTCTTTATCTCAGTGAGGAGCAGTGAGGAAAAGAAGACAAGTTATTTACATCGACTAAAATAGTTATTTAAAAAAATTTTAAATAACATTAGTTACCATTTGAATGAACCTACGATCTTTTTTGGGAAAATAATTATAAGGGAGTGTGAGTAGGACTGACAGCTGGTATACTGAAAGGAGTGTCAAATTCCTAGGTCTTTTTTAGCTTGATTCTAATGCCAAACTTTCTGTGAAGGCTTCTCCAGTTCCCGCCATTTGCTAACATTTCAAATCTAAACAATATATAAGAATTTATTGCAAGAAGGAAGGAGAGAAACAAGCATTCATTAAGCACCTACTATGTGTCAGACACCGTGCTAAGCATCTCACAAATATTTTTTCATTTAATCCTCATGATGACGTTAAAGAAGTAGGTGTTATTATTATCCTCATTTCTCAGATGAGGAAACTGAGGCAAATAAAAGTTAAATGATTTCCCCAGGATCCGTAGCTGGATTTCAACTTAGATCTTCCTGACTGCAAAATCATTGTATCACCTAACTGCCTCATGTTCTCCTAGGTCCTGGGGATACAAAGAAAATAATGAAGTCTCTTCCCTTAAGCAACTCATATTCTATTGAAAGAGTTAACATAAACAAAATTAGCAAATATAGAATATAAAAGAGGACAATAAAATCATAGAATTATGGATTTTGAGCTGGAAGCAGTCTCACAGATCATGCTGTCCAACCTCTTTCATTTTAGAGAGGAAGCAACAGGACCAGAGAAATGAAGTAACTTGCATAGAGTCATATAAATATAAGCAGTAAATGACAGAGGCAAGACTTGAACACTTTTAGATGAACTAGAAGAAAGGTTGGACACCAGAGTCTTCAAACTTTTTTTTTAATTTGATAATTGTATTTCAAAAGAATTGTTTATTTTTATAATTTTATGTATTTAATTTTATGCATTTACGAACATTATTCTGAGGGGTTCATAGGCTTTTCAAAACTGACAAGTCTATGATACAAAAATAGATTCATATGTAATTCTCTTATGCTTGGAGGCATAAGGGGGAAAAATTGCAATTCTCTACATCTAAAGTCCCTTTGTTTATGAGGACACGTATTTTTGTTTGGAGGAGCTTCAGTAGGGAGAAAGAGAAACTATGTTGTGGTAGAAAACAGGGACAAGATATCAAAAAAATTAATTCAACATATTTTTCTAGCTTATATTTAATGCACTTTTCCCAAAGGAACTGCACCATATTCAAGTAATAAAGCAAACACATTGCATATTTGGGACGGCAAAGGGACTAATTTCTGACAACTCTGAAACTTAACATGGTTCTCACACATGCTAAGAAAATAGAAAGGAATTTTTTTTTTTGCATCCCCCAGGGGACTATTGTTTTTACATGATTAAATAAAAGTAAGGTGATTGAAAATAATGACAAAGTTTTGTCCTTACTGAAATGCAATAAGTATATGTTACAGGCTAAAATGTATTCTGAGGCAGCTTAAATGACTTCTTTCTGACTAAATTATTTATATTTCATATTTTTTCATTGAGGATAGAAAGCCAGTGTTGGAGTCAGAAGACCTGGGCTCTGGCAGAAGACTTGTATCTGATGCATAATGGCTATGAGACTCTAGACAAGTTGTCTAACTTTTAATGCTCTTGGCAATTCTCTAAGTTTATAAGATGCAGAGAACATGCCTACGTTGGTAGAGGGAATTATCAGATCTGGGAACTTTCTATATCAATGAAGTCACAGATCTACTTCCTAGGCCTATCTGATCCTATAAACCAGTGGTTCCCAAACTTTTTTGGCCCTTTCCAGAAAAAATATTACTTACCCCCTGGAAATTATGAAACTATTTATTGAACTCAGAATAGAATGTAATACAAAAAAAATGTGGCCATCACTACCCTCCTGGATTGCTGCAACACCCACCGGGGGTGGTAGCGCCCACTTTGGGAATCACTTCTAGACCATGGTCATAATTTCCATTAAATCATTTTGGGGATGAAAACCAGAGGTGCCTACTTTTTTTTTATTGTTCAGTTGTTTTTAGTCATCTCTGACTCTTCAGACCCCATCTGGGGTTTTCTTAGCAAAGATACCAGAGTGGTTTGTCCTTTCCATCTTCAGTGCACTTTACAGATGAGGTAACTGAAGCAAAGAGGGTTAAATAACTTTCCCAGGATCACACAGCTAGTAACTGTCTAAGGTCAGATTTGAACTCAAGATGATGAATTTTCCTGATTTCAGGCCCAGTATACTATCCACTGAATTATCTTGCTTTCCAGAGGAGCCTATAGCATGAACTAAATTATTAAAATGAGTTCTTCCCACCATAGAATAGTACTTCATCTTGACCAGTAGTGATAAGCTATCTCCCCGAGGAAAATAAATAATAAAACTAGATTAGTAGGGGCCATTAATCTTCCTCTCTCAGAATTAAATAAATCAAATCAAAAATAAACAAGAACAAAATTAAGAAGATGGATAGAATTTAGGAACATTAGACTTGATAGACCTCTGGAGAAAAATGAATGGGAATAGAAAGGAATATAATTTTATCTCAGCAATACATGACACCTTTCCAAAACATGATAATGATAGGATATAAAAGCCTCACAATCAAATGCAAAACATCAGAAATATTAAATACCTCCTTTTCAGACCATAATGTTATAAAAATTATACTGAACAAAGATCTGGATTTAAGAAAGGACAAAATTAATTGGAAATAAAACAACCTCATCATAAAGAATGAGTGTGTCAAACAATAAATCATAGAAACTGTCAACAATTTCACAACATACCATAATTCTGGAGATGCAGTCAAAGCATTGCTTAGGAGAAAATGTATATCTCTAAATGCTTACACTAATAAAGTAGAGAAAGAGAAGATCAACAAATTGGATATGCATGCAATTAAGAAACTAGGAAAAGAACACATAAAAAACAAACTGGAAATTCTGAAAATTAAAAAAATTAATAAAATTGAAATTATGCAAACCATTGAACTAATAAATAAGACAAACAGTGGGTTTTTTGGAAAAAGCCAATAAAATAGATAAACCATCAGTTAATTTAATCAAAAAAGGAAGAAAACCAAATAACCAGATTCAGACATGAAGATGGAGAAATTACAACCAATGAAGAGGAAATGAAAACATTTATTAAAAGTTATTTTATCCAATTATATGCCAATACGTCTGATAACCTGGGTGAAATGAATGAGTATTTAAAGAAATACAAATTGCCCAGATTAATAGATAATGTTTGTCAAGTTCTTAGCATAAAAATCTGGCACATAGTAGGCATTATAAAAATTTTGTCTATGATAATGATGTGTGATTGATGATGATGATGTCAGGTTGAAATGGTCCTGGGATAAGTCACTGTCTTGCTATTATTCTTTTATAATTCTGTCTGTTCTATTAAATGGATTGATAATAACTACTTTTTGCAGTCAAATAAAAGTTGTTAGAATATGAGATCACATATTTTTTTCATTGATATACCCTAATACTATGCTTTTCTACAGGAGAATATTATTATAATACTTTGAATCCATATTATAAAGTTAGAAAAACCCTCAGATATCTACTGTTTAAATCCTTTCATTTTAAATATGAAGAAATTGAGACCCAACAAGGTTAATTGATTTATCCAAGGTCATATATAAAGTTATTTAATCCTGGTTAGGCTTAGGTTTCTTTATTCGAAAATTAAAGGTTTTTTGCTCAGTTATTTCAAAGTTCCCTACCAGCCATGACCTTCAATTTGATGCTTCTAAACCAGCGACCTTGGATGAGTCACGTCTGACACAAATGCTATTCTCATGAGAAACAGGGGGTTAAAACCTTGGCAAAGCAATTGTAAGAAACAAATCAGAATTATTCCAATCACCCATAATAACTGAGATGTCCCCATCATGTCCGTGGTTATGAAAGTGATGCCACTCTTCAGTTGTTGTGTATATCACATTTTCCAAAGATTCATTTAGCAATATTAGGTTGGAAATCCATTTCGTTTCGAATCTATGGTACCACATAGATACAATTACAGGTATCAGTTTTCATTATTGTATTTGCAAAGCTAAGTGGCATATTTACATCCTGTCTGTATAAGGACTCAACAAATATCCTCTGTAAATTGGACAGAAAATTCCCAAGAACTAGAGCTCTTTCTGAAGGTTGCTACAGGAACTCTTGGCATCAAAATAAAACTGCTCTCTCTGAGTCTATGTGCTTATTGGCTGACTTCAGTTGATCTATTTGACAGTGAGGAATACTGACAGCAGAACTACATTCTCTAAACACTGATTTTTCCATTGCACCAAAAGATGACAAATGATTGTTCATTCCTGTTGATGAGTACATCTCGAAACTGATATTATGGTGTAATTTTCTTTCCCCCCACCCCAAGACAAGAAGGAAAATATTTTGCAAATCAACGTGATTCATATTTTCCCTTACATTTTCCCTTCATCTGACCAAAGATGTCACTCACCACTTTAGGGAAGAGCAGGAACTGACATATTCTTGAGTGGCTGGAATAGCATGTGTATATGACAAGGTCACATTTGCTCCTGTAGCTAAGACTTGCTATTCTCATTGAGAGAGGAAATCCCCAGTGTTCTACAAGCTGTTCACTGATATCCCTGGCATTGTACTTGACACCCCAAATGATACTTCTTGGGGAGAAAACTTGACAAACATCCATAGATCCTATTAATATGTAATTAAAAACCAATACCATAGAAATGCACATGAATCCCCATTAAATTTTGCCATCTTGCTTTTGACCCACTTCTCAGGTAGCCAGTAGTCTTGTTGACTTATTTAAGTGGAATCTCTTGAAAAGATGGCCTTTTTTATTTTTGGACATTGCAAAGTTTTTCTTCTGCATTCTGATGAAATGGTACCCAGTAAGAGGTACAGATCCCTACATCACAAAATCACACTACAGATTTCCGTGGTGCAAAAGAGGATCTGTGTTCACTTCATTTTTTATCCGGATGAGAAAAGAGCAGAGCCAAGGACCTTGCTGCCTTTTCATTCTGTCTCTAGGTAGTTCTTTCTCTTCTGGTCCTCCCTAGCTCCTTCCTCTCTTCTGGTAAAATAGAGCAAAGGTTAGTTTCTAGTTCTCTCCCTCACATCTTCAGCAGCAGCATCACTCCCAACCAGATAGCACCACCTCCACACTGAAGGATTAGCATAAATAAATCACTGTCTGGAAGTATGAAGAGGAGGGAATGGAGAAGATGTCCTTGAGCTAATTGACCTCACAGCCAAGGGGAGAAAATCTAATAGTGTAAGGCTTTTCTTCTGCTCTGATGATGCTATCCAGTCCGCATACAGTAAAGGATGGTGCTGTCCACTTCCCACCCCTTCTCCAGGGGGAAACCCAGTACCTCTTAAGTCTATTTGAACTTCTGTCATGCTCTGCCTCACTGAAGTACCATGGCTACTAGCCTTTGCTCTAGTCTGGGCTTACCTGGAGATGAGAATATAGTGCTTTAATGCTTTCTTTATCTTTTTTATTTCTTTTCACAGCCTCGATCCAAGTCCTGACCTGCTGCTAAATTACCAAATATTCCTTGATGAGTAAAAACTTGAATTCTAGGAGTCTGTGACAGTCAAGGCCACCCCTCCTTCCTGTGGGAAAATGGAATCTGTGTACTCCTTTGACTGTTAGATACTCAGACTATTAGAGCTGGAAGGGATGTCAGAGATCATCTCATCTAATCCCCTCATTTTACAGATGAAGAAACTGAATCACCAAGAGGCTAAGTGCTGTCTCCGTAATCATATGAGTTAGTGACAAGATGAAACTAGAACTTAGGTGTGAATGGTAGCAGCTATTATTAACTTCATTAACTATATGATAGTTATATATCCTCACTGATTTGAATTTAACTTTCATGCCTAGATTTGTTTCCCAGGAACTATTTTGCCCAGTTCCTAATTCAGCCCAATCTGAGAAAATGATGCATGCATCAGTTGCCCCTGGTTCCTTGGTCCCTAACTTCATCGGTCACTTCTAGGACTGGAGCTAACAAGAATGTCCCTCAAGACTGCTGATTTCTACCTGCTCCTTCCAACATATTTTTCCAATAAAGAACTTTAGCCTTGTAACTGTAAGTAATAGCTAATAATAATAGCTAGCATTTATATAGTACTTTAAATTTTGCAAGACCTCTTGGGAATACCAAACTATATATGCTTTCCAATTTTATAGATGCATTGAGTCAGAAGGTAGCTTAAAGGTGATCAAACCCAATCCCTTCATTCTACAAATGAGAAGACCTAGGCCTACAGCAAAGTGCTTTACAAACACTTTGGCTTTATCTTAACCATAACACTAGGGGATAAGTGCTGTTATTACTTCATTTTACAAATGAAGAAACTGAGACAGAAGTAAAGCAATTTTTGCAGAATCACACAGCTAGTAAATGTCTTAGGCTGGATTTAAACTTGGGTCAACCCAATTGCGATTCTTGTGCATTCATTTCCAGAATCATGTAATACAAATCTGAGCAATGTTTAGCTGATCTGACAGGTTAACACACTGTCTCAATTCCCAGGGCTTTTTCCAATATGCCATATAATTTCCTCACAAACTTTGTGACTTCCTTCCTACTTGTTCTAAATTTACCTTTTTCATTGTTTTGGAATTACAAGGTCCAAATGTATTCAGTTTCTTTCTAAACTGACTGATCAATTGCATAGTCAAAGTAGCTGATGTAATCTTCTGTAGAAGAAGTTAGTAAAAATTGTTTGATAATGACTGACATAGTTTGATAATGACTTTCTATAATCTGAATCTTAAAATGCCTCATGAGATTTTAGATTGAAATTGTCAAGGTAATAATTCATAGGTGGGTGAAATGGAGAATAGAACTAGAAATTCATTAGAGGCGAATCTCAAAAGAAGAATGAATGCTTTCTTTCTACAATAAGAATGCACAAAACATTTTTTGCAATATCCTTCAAAGTATTTTAATGTATCAAAATACTTAGAGGACCTCAGTCATACAGTCCCTGCTCTGACACCTTAATATGTGACACTGGTCATTTTACTGCTTTAGGCCTAGGTTTTCTCATTTGTAGAATGAAGGGATTGGGTTCGATCACCTTTAAGATGCCTTTTGACTCAATGCATGTATAAAATTGAAAGGCACATATAACTTGGTATTCCTAAGAGATCTTAAATTATTATTATTTTCTTTAAAATTGGTTTGAGATTGAAATAAAATTCCTAGACTTTCTAATATATTTATTAATGCATTGTTAGCATTTTTCACTTTAATTCTTTAGAGGAAAGAAAAAAATTTGTGGCCTGTTCTTTTTCTGAATTTGGGTATGCTTACTCTTGCTTAGTTTTGAGATCAATGAATCTATTAGGCAAAAGCCACTTATGTCCCTTAATTCTAGGTCCTGCACAATTCCTATGCAGATCCTTGTTGGTAATAAATGCATGTCCATCATAATGGCTATGTAAATACTGTCAATTAAAAATGATCAATTTGAAATTGTTTAGAGGGAGGGTATAATCAAATCAAAGAGATGCTCTTTTTGTCATCCATTACATGAATCGTGAACTCAAAATGAGAGTGAATATCTGAGAGCAAGGGTTGGTAGGGACAGAGTTGGTGGGCAGAGTTTCTGTAAAAATCCACCCTTTCTTCTAGCATACAAAAGAACTGAGAATTTACCATCCATAAATTTGAAGACAGGTATTGATATTTTTGCATCGTTGCTATTATTCTCACAACACATAATTATTTTGCTTATTCATGCTTTCAGGGCTTACAAGAAGACAAGTGAAAAAGGCAACACCTCCACATCTGGCTAAATATAAAATAGCACATATTATTTAAGCTTCTTCTAACCATCCCACCTGTCATTTACCTGGAACCCTAAATGGTGGTTGTTCCAAACAGTTTATTACATATGAGTTTACTTTTTAATGCAAATAAATTAATGTCATTTTACATAGAATTGCAAAGGCTATTGCCCAGAAAAAAGTCTTCTCTTCTGCTCTTTCCATCCTTTCATCCCCGAATACCTAAGCCGTATCTTTCCATTTCCTCCCTACCCTTACATTGTTCCTTCTAGAATTCCTGCTAATTTTCATCCTGAATTTCTTCATCTCGAAGTTTTATCTTCTATTGTTCACCATAACGCCAGGAGAAGAAGACGTGTTTCCTTGCAACCCATGGCCACTGGCAGTTGCCATAACTGGTGTAGCATCTCCACCTTTAGGAGTTACTCCTTCTGTCTTTATCACTCTCTTCAGTCCCACAATGCCAAATACCTACTAGACAACTCTGATGGGAGTTCCCATCAATTTATCAGACTCAATATGTCCAAGACAGAATTCATCATTGCCTTCCTAAATCTAGACCTCATCATCTTACTTACTAGAGTTTCACCAAGCTTCCAGTCACTTGTCCTTATAACTTCTAAATTATCTGAAATCTTCCTTCTTTTGTAGTTGCCAAGTCTTGTCCATTTTACTTCTACATTTTTCACATATATTTTCTCCTTTTAACACATGCAGCCAGACTTCCTGGTTAAGATGGCTGCAGAGTAGAAGCAGGACTCTTAACTCTCCTAACTGAGAGATACATGATACCTCAAAAGGACACAAAAACCAAATCCAGATGAACAAAGGGACCCCACAATAGGGCACAGCATTGAAGGTACATGGGATTTGGGCATTTCCATGCTATAAGGGGGTAAAATTCTCGCTAAAATGCGAGCTGATCAATCTGCCCCCCCACCCCACCCCACCTACAGTCCCAGAGCCAGTGCACAAGTTAGAGCAACTGCGGGGCATTCACTAAGTCACTGAGTTCTTGGCAGCTAACTGGGATCACTAGGGGCTTGCTCCTGAGAGCAACAAGACTTAAGACCCCAAGAGGCTAAAGAACGCAGACTTTGAGAGCAGACCTTGGGCATGGACCTAGAGCAGAGGGGTGACAGATTGTGGAAGCAATGCACTTAGACTTGTAAAGGAGCCTCAGGCAGAGGATCAAGCAGGGGGACCACCAGGAGGCTTGACCCTGAGAACAGTTAGACTTGAGACCCCAGGAGGCTAAAGAGCACAGACCTTAGGTGCGAGGATAAAGCTGAGAGGGGCGGCACCATGCTGTGACTCAGGCAAAAACTGCTCCACAGCTCTATACACACAGAGCGTCTGCCTGCCTCACCAAGACTTCCCACTGAGAAGGAAAAACCAACATACTAATGGCAAGCAATGCCCAAGAACTAACCAAGAGAAAAAACAAGAGGAAAGCATTAACACTAGATAACTTTACACAGAAAAATCCAGACAACAGAGCAGATAGCAGAAGATGACAAACAAGGAAACACATCCAAACCTTCCCAAAAAAATGAAAATTGGTCACAAGCTCTTGAAGAGTTCAAATCTGAGATCATCAGAAAGATGGAAGAGATTTGGCAAGAAAAGTGGGAAATAGCTCAAAAGGAAATTAACAGGTTAAAAGACAGAAACTCCCAATTGGATAAAGATGTCCAAAAATCAAACAAAATGATAAGCAAATTGGAGACCCAAATTAAACAGCAGGAAACCATGAAAAACAGGATAGACCAAATCGAAAAGGAAAACCAGTCTCTAAAGACCAGAACTGGGCAAGTGGAAGCTAATGATCTTCCAAGACAGCAAGAACTAATAAAGCAAAGTCAAAAGAATGACAAAATAGAAGGAAACATGGAATATCTCACTGAGAAAATGACAGATCAAGAAAACAGGTCTAGAAGAGACAATTTGAGAATCATTGGTCTTCCTGAAAAATCAGAAATTAATAGAAATTTGGACACCATACTATAAGAAATTATTCAAGAAAACTGCCCTGATGTTCTTCAACAAGAGGGTAAAATAGACATTGAAAGGATCCATAGATCACCCTCTACACTAAACACTCAAAAGTCATCCCCCAGGAATATAATTGCCAAATTCAACACATGCAGCCACTTTGAGGTTTATTCCTTATTGATCTCTTTACTTCACTCTCCTTTACCCAGTTAATTGTCCACACAACTGATAAAATAACCTCTCTAAGTTACAGATTCTACACACACGTGTTTGTGTGCATGCACACATATGCACGTATGTTTAATTGACTTAATATCATTCTTTGAAAAAAATTTTGAGTTCCAAATTTTCTCTCTCTTCAGACCCTACCACATCAATTGAGAAAGTAAGCAATATGATAGCAATGTGAAGTCATGTAAAAAATGTCCACATTAGCCTAAAGTATAGGTCTAACCATTATATTCCTTTGCTCAAAAGCCTCCCTATTGCCTCTAGGACAAAACACAAACTTTTCAGTAGGTGTTTAAGGAGCTCCATAATCTGATTTTTCCAGACTTATATTAGTCTCCTTATGAAGCAACTAGGTGACACAGTGGAGAGAGTTCTGAGCCGAGAAGACTCAAGTTCAGATCTAACCTCATATACTTATTACTTGTGTGACTGTAGGTAAGTCACTTAAAAAAAACAGCCTCTGTTTGCCTCAGTTTCCCAAACTTTAAAATGAGGATAACAGTACCTCCTTCTCAGAGTTGTTGTGAGGATCAAATGAGATATTTGTAAAATGTTTAACACAGTGCCTAACATGTTGTAGGTCTCAACTCTTCCTTTAGGACTGTGTTTGTGAATCTATGGCACATGTGCCAGAGTGTGTTGTAGGGGGCTGCTCCCTTCCCCTTCTCCACATGAGCCTGAGGACATTTCTCACATGACCCATGCCCTGTCCAGCAGCCCAATAGGAGTGCCTCCTCCCTCCCCTATTTGGGGTAAGAGGGGAGGACTCACATATGGTGTGAGAGTTGTAGTTTGGGCACTTGGACTCTAAAAGGTTCACCATCACTGCCTTAGGCTATTCCATGTTGTGGCCAAATTGAACTATTAAGTATTCCATGAATTTGAAATTCTACTTTCTGCCTCCATATATTTGCACAAACTTTCCCACCATGGGAATTTAATCTTGGCTCATCTCTTTCTCCCCAAAATGTTTTTCTTCTGTTCAAGCTCAGATCAGGTGTTTTTTTCATGAAGAGTTCCCTGATTCCCCTCGCATCTTTTTTCATGTTCTCTCTCTCTCTCCCTCTCTCTCTCTCTCTCTCTCTCTCTCTCTCTCTCTCTCTCTCTCTCTCTCCCTCCCTCCCT
>NC_058132.1:598264268-598287303 GCF_016433145.1 Gracilinanus agilis | reverse complement strand
TCTCTCTCCCTCTCTCCCTCTCTCTCTCTCTCCCTCCCTCCCTCTCTCTCTCTCTCTCTCTCTCTCTCTCTCTCTCTCTTCCTCTCTCTCTCTTTCTGTATATTTATAATGCATAGTCATATAATACCTAGGTGTGTGCATATATATGTAAAAATTAGTTTGCTCTATGCAAAATGCTTTGCATTTAATAAACATTTATTGAATTGAATTAAATTCCAATGTTTAAGGTATCCTTTGGATAAGAGCATGACTAGTATAAGTGTCTGGAATGCAGATGCCTCTCGGCATGAGGCTTCAGTCCACACCTAATGATTTCAAATTGAATCAGATCTTATGATAGGGCACACACTTGCCCCCTAGGTCAGTAGGAAGTCCTGTTCGCCATCTGTTGGTGTTAGTTTGTACTTTTTAATTTTTTTCTTCTCTCACCTCTGAGGCTTTTAGTCTTTGAAGCTGTGGAAAAATTCCAAGTAAATATCTATTAACACTTTGGAGAACCCTGTGTTTGTGGCCTGAGGGAGGTTGTAGACTTTCTGTCCCAAGAGGTCCTTAGCAACAATACAATCTCATCTGTCTTGGATAATGTGATGAATAACCCTTCTCCTCAAGTGCACTGTGACTGTGTGTATTAATAAACATAGGGAACTTATATCTGGAAATGAGTGTTGTCACCCCAGGAAGCCATATCCTTATTCCATATATGCCACTGCTCAAGACCTTTTCAGAATTCCTCTTTCAAAATTGCCTTTGTCACATTAGTGTGACTATAGTAATGCCTCACAAATGGAGAGGCTATGATTCCAAGCACTCACGTCTTTGTTAGAAACTCCATGATCAGAGGTAGAAATGACATAGGGGAAAAAATAAATTATATAGGATACCTCAATATATTCCAGGAATCCAGATAAGGATAATTAGAACTTGAATATATCTTTAAAGACTAATGAAAAATGTGCCAAGAAACACAAAATGCATATCAGAGCTCTGAGGCAAAAGGACTCAAGTTAAATTTAGGGGAATTCATGGAGGGAGGCTCTCTTGTATAGTTGTATGGCACTGTGAATAAAAGTGCTGCTGTGGGAGTCAGAAAGACTTGAATTCAAATCCAGCCTCAAATACTTATTATCTCTGTGATCCTGGGCAGATCACTTAACCTATTTGCCTCACTTCCCTAGCTATAAAACGGGGATAATAATAATAGCACCTATCTCCTAGGGTTGTTGTAAGAATTAAATGAGATAATATCTATAAAGTGCTTAGCTCTATACCTGACCAGTTTAAATTTTTGTTATTTCTTCAGGCAGCCATATGAAGTATAATTAATTGGATCCTAGGACTTAGAGTTGAAACGAATCTTAGAAATCAGAAGATCCTCTGATAAATCCATCCAGAGAATGGAATTTCCTCTCAGAGTCAGAGGTGTGACTTTGTTTTTCTCTTATAAGCCAGTATTCTATTTTTTTTATATTTAGATCCATATTTATCTATTTATTCTAATCGATTATAGGCTCCCTGAGGGCCTTTTTTCTCAACCTAAAAGAATCTTTGCCCAGAGTCGATACTTGGTGAATGTTTTTGAATGAGTATCTATTAAGATGTTAGGGGCTGTCTTGCCAGATATTTCTCCACCTGCCCAATGATGCCATGGAATTTAAAAAACTGCATCCATATCCTTTCGGCCCCTAATTAGAAGTAAATGGTTTAGGGGCAGTTAGGTAGCACAGGGAATAGAGTACCAGACCTAGAGAGGAAAGGATGGGTTCAAATCTGGCCTAAGATACTTCCTAGTTGTGTGACCCTGAGCAAGTCACCTAACCCTTATTCCCTATCCCTTGCCACTCTTCTGTCTTAATTACTAAGACAGAAAGTAAATGTTTTAAAAAGAAGAAAATAGCTTAACATGAAAACAACTTAAAGTAGATGGTCCTAGAGCCACAGAAATTATTTTTTACCAAGATTGAAAAGTTCTGCTTTATGCCACAGCCATAAGATCCAAGAATTTCCATTATGGAAATTGTTTGTGTGAAAAGGAAAATAAAAGAAAGGCAACATGGTATAATGAATAGGGCACTGGACTAGGAATTAAGGAGACCTGAATTCAAATCCTACTTAAGATACTTACTACCTGTGTAGGCCTTGGCAATATTACTTAATCTTTCTATGTCTCAATTTTCTTATTTGTAAAAATGGGGACATTAGATTCAGTGGTCTCTAGGCTCCCTTCCAGCTCTAAATCTATAACCCTAGCATCCTATTAGAAATTTATATATAATTATATAATATATAGAATTAGAGTAGGAAGAAACCTTATGGATCAACTAGTCTGTTCTCCACCTCATTAGATTAGGAGGATCACATGGCTGTAGAAAACTAATTAGCATTTGCCTAATTCAGTGGTCCATGGTCTTAGAGAAAGGGAAAGGAATCAGGGGAAAAAACAGGCACAGAAATGGTCTGATATTCCTTGGCATTTTATCTGGATCATTGGAGTAATAACCAACATGTTTCGTAAAAGTTGTCTTTCACAGCTGAGGCATCCTCTGTTGTATTTGAAAAATTATTTTGAGTGTGTCTCTTCCACTTTCATATGAATGGGCAGGGACTACAGCTTAGAGCCATGTTGGCAAACCTATGGCATGTGTCCTGGAACATGCCAGAGGGGGTACCCCCTTTCCATGTGCACCTGAGGACATTTCTCACTTGACCTGTCCCTCTGCCCAGCAGCCCAGTGAGAGATCTTCCTTCTTCCCCTATCTGATGTGAGATGGGAAGGCTCACAGGCAGCAGTTTGGGCACTCAGTCTTTAAAAGGTTTGCCATCACTGCCTTAAGGCATGTGGACAAGGAAATGAATCCATTGCATAGGTAGAGGCTTAATATCAGGCTTTGGTGATTGAGAGTTGACTGGCCAATGTCCTCCTTCCGTAGCACAATGATAGGAGGTGCTAGTGTAAGGCAGAATTGGAAAGACTCTCCAGGGAGGGAGAGAGAAGAACCTTCATGCTCCCTTCCTCGCATGTAAATGCTTTGTCTTGCTTTGGTGTCTTGAGTTTAGAGATGGGTTTATATTGCAGTGAATTTTTGGCACACTAATGAGTATGTATGTGTATATGTGTGTGTGTGTGCATGTGTGTGTGTATGTGTTAGAAGCACAGTGACTATAGAAGGGCCACTTCTTTTATCTGTCTTGAAATTAAACATTTTGAAGATGAAAACTATGCCTCCTTTCCTTTGAGGAATTGAACCAGTAATAAGGTGAATGCCTCCAAACTCTGCTGTATGCTACATGGCTGAAACTTGTAGATGCAGCCTTCCCCCTTCCTTGTGAGATTGTGCCTGCTTCAGAGGACTTCACCTCTAACACTTTTAATTTTCCTTTCCTTTAAATGTGGAAACAGTTCAATCGGTATCCTCCGATGGATCCCCATTGGCCGTCTTGCTCGATACAAACAGGGATAGCCCTCAGTTCATACATTCTCAATGCACACAGAGATTTTTTTTCCCCTCTGCCACATTCTTCTGCATCGGCAGTTAACACTGTCAGCAAGGTCACCTTTCAAAATGAAAGACGCTAGCACACATGCATGCATAGATATGAGTATATATTTATGCAGGGCTGACCTTTTGTGTAGATAGAATAGGTGGCTGCTTATACGGCAGCATTTTCAGGGGGGCCCCAAATGCCCTAGTGTTATTCCAGAGAGGAGGTAAACATTTTATTTGGCAGGGAGAGGGAGCAATGCTGGGCAAGCCACATGTGCCAGGGGGCAATGAGTCAGGGAATGAGGGGATGAATGTATTACATGCAACACTCTCCTCCAAGGCCACAGTGTTTCCCAACATGGGAATCTATTCATTAGGTGTAGAGCCTTCAGTGATATAGTATAAGATATCTAAATGCAGACACAATCACCATTCTTGTTTCCTGGAACCTCTGTGACTTCAGGACCCTTTGAATTGCCAAAGAGAAGTGTGATTCCTCCTAAGATTGCTTTATATTCAAGTAGAATCTTGGTTTCTCTAACAATTGAGTTGCCCATTAATTAGAGTGGTTTTCCCTTTCTTGTATTTCTTTGCCAAGTTTCTTTTATTTCGTTTTTCCATTGTGTTCTGTCTTCCCTCTCCTCTATAAACTGTCCTTGAAAACTCCTAAACTATGTGGCTGATTGAACTATTCATTTTTGCATCTGATTTTGCTTTCCAAGAATATTGACTGCTTTCCTCCTGCTCAGCCTGTACCAGTTTCCTGGAACCTGTATCATTCTTAAGTCGCAAGGATAGCTCATCTTTGGAGGGACAAGGTGAATCTGACATCACAATATTTAAGGAAAATCTTCCATGTGGTTCTTAGAGCACATGTTCAGATGGTTCTTTTCTAGCTTTGATTTCCCAGAGTTCCCCCCCTTCCACCCCCTTCACACTCCCCTTTTAAGAAATGCATGTTTGACATTTGCTGCTGTTCTAGATACAGAACTAGAAATGCCAGACCCTCTTCCAGGCATTCAATAAACCTCTCACACTAATATATAAAAAGTTAACAGGAAACAAGTCACTGTAACAGTATGATCTGAAACTGTGGCAAGTCTTCCTGAATTGCTGAAGAATTCACTTTGGCCCAAGTTAAGTGCTTGTAAAAATTCTATTTTGGTTCCTACACTGACATCTTTTCTGTGACCACATTTTCTCGGGGGGAAGAGGATTCTTTCCACTAGCTTCTCTGGTTGCTTAATGAATCCTTAAATATATCAAGATCTCAGACTTCTTTTTAAAAGCCATAACTTCTATCAAATGTCTACCCTATGGGTCTGTTATTTCCTTCTTACTTGGCTTGAATTTTTTACCCATAGAATCATTCCCTGGATCCTATGACGGAGGTAGGGATATGGTTCCTAGTGGGCTATTGTTTTATCACCTCTGTAGAAAGAACTGAAGAATAGAAATGAGTAAGATTTTATATATACATATATCTTTCTGCCAAACGATGCCTTCTCTAATAGGGGGAGAGGAGGGAGGAAGGAATTTAAATGGGTATTTAAAAAAAACACCTTTCTGTCTTAGAATCAGTATTATGTATTGGTTCCAAAGCAGAAGAGGGGTAAGGTCTAGCCAATAGGGGTTGAGTGACTTGCCCAGGGTCACACAGGTAGGAAGTGTCTGTGGCTAGAACTGAACTTGCAGCCTTCTGTCTCTATCAATCCACTGACCCACCTAGTTGCCCCCCTTAACTAGGGATTTTAATGTAACAAACAAGTAATTAAATTTTTAAAAATACATATAGGCATAGTTCTGCCTTCCTACCAATGAGTGCCCAGAAAGTTACCACAGGTCCTAAATAATTAAAGGTCAGAAATTCTTTCCAAATCCTATCTCATAAGCCCTTACTACCACAAAAGTGTTTACTTTTACTAGTCAGCCAGAAGATGCACTTTCTTCAAGGCAAACAAGACATTTAATGAAACAATATAGTAATAAAGGAAAAATATGGCATCATCCCATAAATCCTGAGCTTACTCTCCCACAAATACAAGCATCTTCATTGGGAAACAGATTTACCTAGGAACTGCTGATGGGCAGAATATACTGGTACATGTTTAACAACTTTGCCCTCCAAAAAGAAATATATGCATGACATACTTTAAAGCTTAATCTAAATGATTAACATTTTCTCCATCACTTTTGTCCAATCAATAAACATTTATTAAGCATCTACTATGTGGCAGGTATTGTGCTAAGCTTTGGCGATACAAAAAGAGGCAAAAGACAGTCCCTGTCCTCAAGGACCTTATCATCTATTGTCTATGGCATACGTGTCAACAATGACACGTGTAGTCATTTTCAATGACACACGGCCGCATGCCGAGGAGGAAACATTTTCTGTCGTGTAGTGTAGACATTCTGTGCACTATAGATGACAATTCTACCTATATTAATTTACCTATTTTGGTTTATTAAATACATTTATGTATTATAATTATACATTTTTGTTATTTAAACTATAAATATCACAAAATTATGGTGTGTTTTTTCTAAAAGTGACACACCACCCAAGTTATGCTTGATTTTTGGGCAAATTTTGACACACTAAGCTCAAAAGGTTGCCCGTCACTGGCCATCAACAGAACAAGAAATCAAATTCTGATTTGTAGCAGTTGCTGCTTTTCAAGGCATAAATGTTTGCACTGAAAATTTAACAATCAGCTCTCATGAGATGGCTCAAAGCTAACTCTAGGACATGTATGCCTATGAGGTGCACATATGTGGGGATTTGTGCTGCTAGTTTGCACTCGTGGAGATTTGCACAGGTTGGGAACATATGTGACCAGAGCATATGTATGAAAGGGCAATTCATACCTTCTAAGTTAGAGAGCTGCTGCTGATATCATCTGGGAATATTATAATATTAATCATTGCTGAGCTGGCTTCCTATTAGTCATCACTCTCCACTTTTCCCTGCTGGGCATCAAGTTTCTGTAGGTATTATGTCTCTGCTCCATCTTATCCAGCTTTATAACTGAAGAGAGATCTAATTCCCAGAACCCTCCACCATAGATATTATGGATAGTAAGTCTTTCCCTTGCAGAGGAGGGTTGTTGTAAAGTCTGTACAAATCTTAAAACTTATATAAGCTATCAGAAATCTCCTCCAGTCTTCTCCTGTGGACACTATACTAGTCAGTTAGATTTTCAGATTAGATCTAGCAGACTGGCATAGTTAAGACCTGGGTTCTAGTGCTGACTTTGCCTAATAGTATAACCCTGGACAATTCATTTCACCTTTTCTGAACTTTAGTGTTCTCATCTATAAAATGGAAATATTAATATCTGCTGCATAAAGCTCACAAATCAGATCATGTATCTGAAAATACTTTGAAGCCTCTAAAGCACTGGACAAAATTAGTTGATACTGTTATTGCCATTTAGATTTTGTCTTGGAAGGTTGAAGCTCAGAGACTTCAGCATTGAGGGGAATTGAGATTAAAACAGAATGAGTTTAATTGAAAGCAGGGAGAGTCTATCAAAATATATAGGCTGGTTAAGTAGAAAAATAATTAGATTAAATGACAGAAAGCCAGTTTGAAACTCAGCTCTTCCATTTACTACCTGGATACACTGGGAGCATTTCATATACTGGAGGTCTCTCCTAGATTTCTTCCAATAACACATAAACAATCAGTTTGAATTTCAGATTAGCTGGTTGCCTTCTAGGAGACTGATTTGGAGGTTTGGACTGACTCTGCTGAGCTGCATGGCCTTGAGCAATTCACATCACTTCTATCTGTCCCAGTTTCCTCACTTATAAATGACAAAATTATCTCTAAGTTAACTTCCAGCTTTTGATCCTACATTGTATAAATCCTGAATTGCCAGTGGGCAGTTTGGGTTGTCTTAGGAGTTGATGATGGGCTCAAGACTGGTTCTAATATTTGTATGCATGTGTGTGCACGCACACATGTGTGTGTTTATGTGTATCTTTAAATGTGCCATGAGGGAAACAGTGCCTGAAGATTATTTGGGATTCTGAAAAAAAAAAGAAATTATTAAAAGAGATCACACACACACACACACACACACACACACGGAGCATTAGTGAAGGAGCTTGTGGGGTTAAGGGAGGACAAAGACAAAATTTAACAACTCAGCCATTTTGTCTTTGATCATACGATACAGATTTAGAGCTGAAAGGGACCTTAGAAGCATCTGGTCTAATGATCCTATTTTACAGATGAGGAAACTGAGGCCCAGATATATTAAATGACTTGCTCGAGATTAGCTCTGCAACATGTAACAGAGCTAGGGTTTGAAGTCAGATCTTCTGACCCCAAATCCAGAACTCTTTCCTCTGTACCATGCTGGATTTGTCCCTAAGTATGTTTTGAACTCCCAGCTATTGCTATCTTAGTCTAAACTTTAGATTGTCTTTGTTGGGGGCCTGTGAGATCCAAAGGACAATGGACAGATCTATGGTGAGTGTCAAGAGGCTACAGCATATTACCAAGGCTGACTTATTTATGTAAAAGAAATCACCAAGGACCAATATTACCAGAAAAGTAGATGGGTAGTTTTATAATAAGAGAAAGAACAGATGGACAGAGGAAGGGATAACAGATGGACAGTCTGAGGGGTGTACTGGTATCCTCAAAATATTAAAAGACCTAGAGGACATTCTCCAGTGCACTTGGCAGATCTTATAGGTAGGATTTATGGACCTTTATAGAGGAAGAGAAGGCTGCAATCTTTACTAGTGGAGTAGGCACCCACATTTGTGAATTCACAGATCCATCAGTTTACCAAAGTCAACATCCAGACCAATGCTGGATTCAGTAGCTCTTGCTTTGGGTACTTTTATTGCTGTTTGTTATCTCTTAGTTTCTTAGTGTAACCATAGGGGGTCTCTGTGTTAGGTTTGTAGTTTGATGAGGCAGATTTAAAAGGCCCCATGTTTGTCGTAATTTTGCTCTTGGAAGTGTAGTTAGGAAATGTGTAATTGGCTCACGATGACGTCTCCCAGTTAGGGTGAGAAAATTAACTAACAATGTTGACTGGGGTTTGGGATCCCAGTCTTGAGCTTGGAAAGATCACTTTATCTTGTGGGGCTCCCAGAGCTGTTCTACACCTGCAAACAAAGGGACATAAGGAAGTACAAAAGATGGGGTCAACCACAGATTTTATGAGAAATGCAATTAGGTCCATTGGAAGCAATCTTTATTAGAATAAAGGAACATGCCTAGAAATGGGTGCCAGTTGTCCATCATTAAGTAAATAAAGTGCAAGAAGAGGATAAGGACAGTCAGTGGCTGTTTTCCCCCCCCCCTCACAATTCCAACTTTCACAAGTAATCATGGTTAACAGAAACAAATAAACAAAAAATACAAAAAGCAACAGCTCAGTCTTTCTGCTTTAGCCTTTGTATCGCTCATCTTCTCAGAAGGAAACTAGAAGGAAAAGATTGCCCAGACCCTGTCTGGTGTGGATCATATCAACAGGGATGCTGCTGGTTATTCTTCTATGTGTCTGGAAAACCCTCACTCAACTACCTGTTCTCTCTCCTCTCTCAAGAAATCCCTTTAAAAAAATCCCTCTATAAGGGAAAATCCCACCAGTCCTGATGGGGATTCTTCTTCTCCTATAGAGAAGAAATACGATTCCTAGTATCTATCAACACTTATATTCCCTTACCAGCCTTCCCAGAAGCACTGTTTGATGGCCAAATCCTTTGAAGCCTCTTATTACAGGTTTGTCAAAGGGAAAAGGCTGACTTCTTTTTCGATATGCTGGCTTAAGAGGAAAGAGTCAGCATAGCTCTGATGATAGGAATAGCATCTACTAGGATTTTTAAGTCTATGCCATGTAGGCTATTCTAGTTGTTGCTGAAAAAAAGCAGTGCAACTCTCCTTGAGATTTAATTGATCCAAACATTCTGGAGAATAATTTATAACTACTCCCAAAAGGCTGTAAAACTGCATACTCTTTGACCCAGCAATATTACTCGCTACGTCCATATCCCAAAAGCATCAAAGAAAAGGAAAAAAGAATCTATTTGTTTAAAAAGATTTATAGTAGCACTTTTTGTGGTGGCAAAGAATTGGAAATCAAGGAGATAACTTATTAATTGTGGAATAGCTGAACAACTTGTGGTCTATGATTGTAATGGAATCCTGTTGTGCTATAAGAAATGACAAGCAGGATGACTTCAGATAAACCTGGGAAGACTTATATGAACTGAAGCAAAGCGAAATGAGAAGAACTGGATTAACATTGTACATAGTAATAGCAATATTCTAAGGATGACCAACTGTGAGAGACTTCCCATGATGAAAAATGCTATCTCCTTCCATAGACAGATAAATAGCATCTACTATTAGATACTATCTATATTAGATATTAGATGATCAACTCTAAATGCAGGTGGAAGCATTCTTTTTTAAAACTTTATTTTTCTTGCGTTTATTTTGTTTGGGGTCTGTATTTTCTTTTGCAACATGGCAAATATAGAAATGTGGCATGCATGATTTCACATGTATAATTGAAATAAAGTTCCTTACCTTCTCAAGGAGCAGGGAGATATAGGAAAAAGGGACAGGATTTGGAGCTCAACATTTTAAAAAAGGTCAAATAATTTCTACATGCAATTGGGAAATATTTAATGAAATAAGTACAACTTTATTTTTAAAAAGACTTAATTGGCCTGAGCAACTAAGACCCAAATTAGTTATGAACCTTCCTGGTGACCTAATCCAGAAAAAAAAAACAATATATGAGAAGTTGGCTCTCATTGATGAACTCATTGTATGGAGTGTCCAAAGGAAGGACTTCTGTATCTTTACTGAATATCCTTCCTATGCTCTTGATAAAGTCACTGGCTCTGGAGTCAGAGGACCTGACCAATTATCTTGTTTCTCTCATTTATGATTTGTTTGGCCTAGGGCAAGTTACTTAGCCTTTTAAAAGTTTAAGCTTCCTCATCTGTAAAATGAAAGAGTTCAACTAGATTGTTTCTCAGGTCTCTTCCAGTTATGATTCTATTATATCTTCATTTCTCCAAGGTGCCTTTTAGCTTTAAATCTATGAAACCATCATATATGAGAGGGATGATGATGACCATCATTATTATCATTATTATTTGATAGGATTATTATTTAGTAAGCTTATTTTTAAAAATGTCGTATGGCCTATGATTATCTCTCATTTTGTTCCAGGACTGAGCCGGATCCATCGAAGTTTGTCCTGGCCCAGACCACCACTAATAGCCAATGAGAAAAGGTAACAAGAAAACTAGGTGAATGGAAACAGATGACTAGAGAAGAGAAATATTAGGAGGGGAAAAAATTGGGAATGATTACAAGGTGTTTCCTCTTTTTTCCCATGGATTTCCATCTGTTTTTCTTTTAATTTACTCTCGTGCAAGCATCATTGTTAGAATTACTATCCAATCTCTGTCAAACTAGGTGACTTTGTACATAGAAAGATATTAGTATCCTAAGGCACAAGGTCTTTGATTCAGCAAAACCCTATAGTCTTAGTTTCCTCCCTAAGCAATGGTAGTAGATAATGATGTCTTTCCCAGGAGGGGAAGCAATAGATTTTTAGGACTATAGGGGATCTTTGAGTCTAACCTACTCATTTTATAGATGAAGAAACTGAGACACAAAGCAGTTAAGGGACTTGCCCAGGCTCACATAGCTAGTAAATGTCTGAGGTAGGATTTGAAGTTAGGTCTTCATGACCCTAAGTCTAATGCCATATTTATGACACCACACTGCTTTTCATGAAAACTTTCAGTTTCATTCTCAATGTCTTCAATTCAATAAATATTTATCAAATGCCTACTATGTGTCAGGCACTGCGATAAGTACTGAGGATACAAATGATAATATTTAAAGTTAACATTTGTATAACTCTTTGTGCCAGGTTCTATGCTGAGTGATTTATAATTATTATCTCATATGATCTTCTCAACAACCCTGGGAGGTAGGTGATAATATTATCTCCATTTTATAGATGAGGAAACTGAGGCAAACAGACATTAAATGACTTGCCCCAGAGCCACACACAGCTCATAAGGGTCAGAATCAAGATTTGAACTCAGTTGTTCCTGATTCCAGGAGAAGATTATAATCTAATGAGAAAGGACAACATAAAAGTAAGCCAAAACAGGAATAGGGAGGAATGGGCCACAAAGGGGCATGATATTCTGTGGAGTCGAAACCATGGAGAGCTGCCATGGAAAAGTCCTGTCTGGGCCCTCTATAAAGGAACTCTGGGAAGAGTTCCATGTTCTACCCTCTAGTCTTCTAATCAGAGGAGAGAGATGCAACTGAGGGAGCTGAGAAGGTATTCATTATCAAACAGCATCATATTAAGATTTTGGATAATCACCTTATTTGATTGAGGCATGATGTTTCAAGGGGTCAAAACTAAGCAGAGCTGGATTAGGGGAAATGGATTCTTTTCTCCTCTTCCCAGACCAGATCCAGGCTCTTTGTCTTCATCATTGATCTTATGGGTGTGGAATCAGTTTTTGCTGAAGGATTAAAGGGCAACTAAGTGGTGCAATAGATAGATTGCCAAAACTAGAATCAGAAGAACCTGAGTTCAAATCTGGCCTCAGACACTTACTAGCTTTGTAACGCTGGTTAAATCATTTAACCCTGTTTGCCTCAGTTTCCTCATCTGTAAAATGATCTGAAGAAGGGAATGACAAACCACTCCCTTATCTTTGCCAAGAAAACCCCAAAAGGGGTCACAAAGAGTCAGATGGAACTGAAAAATGACTAAACAGCAACAATGAAAGGCTAGAAGAAGAATCTTTTCCACTTATGTTTTCTCCCTTGCAAGGGTCCAGCTTCAAGGAACTTTATTCCAGAAGCTTACCTTGAACCCTAGACTTAATTAAATAGTCTCTTCTGACACTGGTCATAACTTCCTATCATCAGCGATGCATCCCAAATTTGCTAGCCATTTGAGTTTGTATTTTGGAATGGTAACTCTAGAACCTGTTTTCGATTAATTTCAAAAAAGTGAATTTCTTTCATCTATTAGAGGCAGGACTTGAACATATCTCTTTTTGACTTTAGGGCCAGCTTTGTAGAAACTTCTCTGCACTAGCCCTCAAATTGGTTATGAATAATTGTAGGCAAGTCCCTTAATCTCTTAGTTCTCTGGGCAACTCTTTAAGATCACAAGTTGCAAAGAGAGTGCTAAATTATATTGGTAGAAGGAGTTTTCTTATTTGGGACTTACCTTTATCAATTAAATCACAGCCTCTGTCCCATCTCCAGATTGCTACCTATACACTACATATTTACACACCTGCTCTATGCTTGGTACTTGGGGGACATAGAAATACTCTCAGGGAAGGTTGGGAACTGGGAGTGGTTCATTGATGTTGGATCTTTTTCTTATTGTTAAGAGGTCTAACACAGGCTTAAAAGTCATCAGGCATGAAGAAGCCACTTACAGCAATTGCTGGTTGCTCCTCATCACAGCTGTATCAACTTGGTATTAACACAGAGCTACTTAGGTCTGGATGAGATCAGACCCTTAGCCCACACAGGGGATTGGCACAAGGAGAGAATCTCATTAGCTTACCTGTGTGGAACACCACCAAAATGATGTCAGTCTCCAAGGAAAATAAGGGGAATTGGCTCACCCTGCCCATTGATGAGCTGTTACTACCTGTCCCTGCTTACTTGGTGTGCAGTTACACACCTTCATCTCCAGAAAACTGTAACCACTTCATAATGTACACTGAGTCAGAACAGAAGAAAAGCAGCCAAACCCACTTTGAGTGGGCCAGGAATTCTTGGATGAAGTCAAATTGTATCAAAGTTTTGGCAGAATTGAGTAATAGAGTGTGAGGAGCATTTTAAACAATGGCTAATTTGTTCAAGTGCCAACAGACAACTTGTTTAAAATGTGTGACGTCTCTTATTAAATTTGTAAAATATTTTTCCTTTGGAAGGCCAAAGTATGCTGTAGACTTGTTTCACCTAGAGTCCTCAGGAGTTCATAACATGGTGCCAGTGAGCTCAGTTTGTTTATATACATATATGTAGATATGCATGTATATACATACATACAAATATCTATGCATGTGTCTATATATATATATGTATTTATATAAAACTATATTTCAGCATAATTCATTTTCTTAGTAATCCTATGTATTTTATTTTAAAAACAACATGTGGGAAAGAGTACAAAGGATTCTCCAGATTACCAGAGGGATCTATGATACATAAAAGGTTAAAAAGGGGGAAGGAATAAACTCTTATATAGTGCCTACTAAGTGCCAACCACTTTACAATTATTTTCTCATTTGATCCAACTTTGATAGGTGCTATTATTTTCCTTATTTTCCAGATAAGGAAACTGGGACAACTGGACTTGCTCAGAGTCACACAGCTAGTAAGGGTCTAATTCTGGATTTGAATTCAGATCTTTCTGATTCTAGGTCCTACACTCTATGTGCTGCACCACTGAGCTCTGTGGTGGTGAACCTATGGCACATGTGCTAGAGGAGTAACTCAAAGCCCTCTCTGTGGGCATGCCCACCATTGCCCCAGCACAGAGTTTGCCAGAGTTCATTACTAGAAATCCAGAGAGATGCAGGACTGGACTGCCCCCCTTGCCCTTTCCAGGCACACCTAAGGACATCACCTATCCCTCTAAAAGGTTCACCATCACTGACCTAGCTGCATCTAAAGGTCTAGATCAGTGATTCCCAAAGTGGGTGCTACCACCCCCTGGTGGCTGCTGCAGTGATCCAGGAGGGTGGTGATGGCCACAGGTGCATTTATCTTTCCTATTAATTGCTATCAAAATTTAAAAAAATTAATTTCCAGGGGGCTAAGTAATATTTTTTCTGGAAAGGGGACGGTAGGCCAAAAAAGTTTGGGAACCACTGGTCTAGGTTATCAGCTTTCTAGGGCTCTTATTTTTAAAACACTATGATGTTTTCAAAGCACTTGACGTGTCTTAGGTCCTTTGATCCTCAATATAATTCTGTAAGGTAATCATAAGAGCTAACATGTAATATATATAAGAAGGGTGGGGAAGGAGATTTGCTTAACAGTACATATTGTCAGCCTGGAAAAATATAGAGCCACTAAAATAGTTACAAAGAACAAGTCTTTATAATCGAGACAAGGGAGACAGAGTTCTTCTGGCCACCACACAGAGTCATACATAAACCACACAGAGCTAAGCTCTGGGACTCTGGAAACACTGTCTTTAGGAAAATGCACTGAAGAACTTGAGGTCTTATATGCCCATTGGAGAAGAAAGGAAAGGAAGAACAATTGATTGGCTTACATAGAGATAAAGGAAGGAGGAATTACCTGGGAGAGGTCTAGATAAAATGGGAGAAACTTCTAAGACAAAATGGTATTTAAGATTAGATTATATGTGTTCATATAATTAAGATTATATTAGATTATATTACTAACTAGGCTGGAATCATTGGGAACTTGAAAGTTTAGTGTTCAGTCTAGGGCAAACCTACTAATCCTATATAGGGTGATTTGGGAGTACCCAAGGATTCCACAAAACAACTTATATTATCTAATTTTATTCCTATATCCTCCTCTGATAGGTGCCATTATTAGTTCTTTTTTTTTTTTTTTTTTTTTTTTTTTTTTTACCATGAGATAAATGGAATCATCAAGGGTCAGTAATGGTGCTAGGAATCAAACCATGTCTTTGAGACTGTAGTATTCACTCCATTATGTTGAATGGGTTTTTTTATTTAACATTTTCCAGGCATCCATTCTCTTCATCCCTGCCCCAGGCACCCAGGCATAGTCAATCATGTGGATTCCCTGGTTTTGGAGTCAAGATAAAAGATTAGCTGGTTAACTGGGTCCACATTACCAAATGGTTGCTAATAGGAGCAAGGAAGAAAATAATTCAGTGGTAGGGTTGGGGATGATGGTGGGGAAATAAACAAACAAACAATCAAAATAATCAAAGCCAAGCTCAGAGCCACAACAGTCCTCTCACTTGAGTCTACCCTTGTTTATTTTCAAATTCCTTATCTCAGTGGTGGCTACTGTATTTCCATTGCTAAGCACACACATCTGTGCGGCATGCTGGCTGCAGACACCAGAAGAGTTAGTGGGACTGCAACATTTCAGGCAAGACTGGGCTGCTCAAGACCCATCTTTTGAGACTGCTACCCTTTTGTCAGAGAGAAACATAACTGAATTGTGCCCCTAGCTTTAATATTTAGTTTCACTATAGAAAGATACTTTCTATGGAATTGGACAATTATCTAGTTCTTTAGTGCAGTAAAGAATTAATCTTTTCCTTCTCTGTCAGCAGAATAGTCTTCTTAGTGCTTAATATAAATGGAAAGAACAACATAGAACCAGAGGATCATAGAACAACAGAAGGGACCTTAAAAGGTCATCAAGTCCAATCCATTCATTTTACAGATGAGGCCTGGAAAGGTTAAATAACTTACCAAACCTCTAAAGTAGAAATCAGGACTTGAAGCCAGCTCCTCTGACTTGAAATTTAATGGTTTTCCCACTGGTTCAGGAGCCTAACACTTTAGTCTTGTCTTAGACATGACTTCACTTCATATACTTGATTAACTAAAGTGACTCTACCCAACCCCTCCCAACCAACTCTGGTCAGTTTCCCAATCTTTAAAATGGGCATAATTTTTGGAGTGTGTATGATTTATCAGTTCAGGGAACTCCTGGCATGGAAACTTCCTTCATTGATATCTCTCAGAAATTTGGTTATAATTTAGCTTTTTATAGAAGTATCTAAGGTACTTATAAGCCTAGGCTAAAAAAAAATAGCACCCAATTATATAGTGTTTTAAGGTTGGCAAAACACTTGATATCTATTGTCTTATTTGATCATCATGACAACCTTGTCAAATGGGGTGCTATTATTATCCTCATTTTGTGGATGAGAAAACTTAGGCAGACAGAAGTTAATTGTGTGAAGATAGCATTAACTCTCCCCTTGTCAATTTTTAGCTAAACAAATCAAGAACTTAAAGTTCCCCTTCTTGTCTCTAAGAAAAAGAGTTCTCAAGTCACTTACTATAGTAAGCTCACACTTCCAAAGGTCACTGTCGCCTGCCTTGGGCAGTGCTAGGCAAATTTAAAGACTGTGATTGGTTCCCATAAAGTGGGGGAGCAACAGGAAGTGACGTTGAGAAAACTACTTTAAAAAGGCCAACCTGAGGACTAATTCACTCTCGCTGCATAGGTGAGCCAGATTGGAGGAGGAGAACTTTTCCATGGATCCTACATAAACTTGTGGTGGTGAGTGAAGTGATTCCTTTGTTCTTTGGTGAGGAGACCCTTTCTACTTATTGGTGCTTCCATGTGAGTTCTGGTGAGATTCTTGGCAGTTTTAGTCTCCTGTGCACCGAAGGTTCTTGGGTGATTCTTCAGTGTCTCCTGGCTCTTTGGATTTTGGCTTCTTAATTAGGACTTTGGATTCTGGTGAGATTTGCATTTGTGGTCTGGAGACATTAGGATTAAATTTAGGGTACTTGTAGCTAGGCAGTACTCTTTATCTACATTTTCTACCTCTTTGTAAATAAAGCTGCTAAAAGTCATTTTGACTTAAGCTGTAATATTTTTAAATTGGTAATCACAATATTACTTTAGAATTCTCATATTAGTATAAAACCTAAATTTAATTCATACAATTGATTTGTCTAAGGTCACATAGCTCATAAGTATCCAAGACTATATTTGAACTAAGGTTTTTCAGGACCAGTTATCCATGCACCACTATCTGCTTGCCCATATCATGTTGTTTGTATATGTCATAATCAAAATCAGGGTTTCAAATCATATCTGTGTCATGTACCAGCTTGCCCATGACCTTGGACATGTAACTTAACCCTCTAGAGCCTTCATGAATATCTGATCCAAAAATTAACTTGATCTCTATAATCTAAGGCAGTGATGGGCAAACTTTTTAAAGAGGGGGCCAAAGTAAAGGAAATGCTCATCTGTCAGTCTGTTTCTAAAGCAAGTCTTTTGAAGTTTCATTGTATTGTATCCTACTCATTGTATTCATCAGATTAGGAATCCTGGGGCTGAATAGAACATTTCAGGGCCACATCTGGCCCCCAGGCTGTAGTTTGCCCATCACTGATCTAAGGGATAAGGGCCAGTTAGGTGACTCAGTAGATAGAGAGTCAAGCCTAAAGACAGGAGATTGTAGGTTTAGATCTGGCTTCAGACACTTACTAGGTGTGGGATCCTGGGCAAGTCACTTAACCCTAGTTGTCCAGCTATTACCACTCTTCTGCCTTGGAACCTTTATTTAGTATTGTTTTTAAGACAGAAGGCAAGGGTTAAAAAAAACATAAAAACTAAGAGATGGGTTTGTACTAAGCTATCTATATTTGTTCCACTAGTGTACCTTATAATGTACGATATGAATAGGATATTTGTGAGGCATTTATCATGATGCCTGGAACATAGTAGGTGCTTAATGTTTGTTCCCTCTCTTCTCCTTATGAACCCTTTATCAGGTTAAAAATGCAATCTATGTGCACTAGAATTTCCTGATGGGTGGAACTAATTAATTAGCTTAATTAGGAACTAATGAGAAATCAAGTATGTAACCTTGAACTCATCAACACAAGTTCATTAGAACCATCTGGGATGACTCCACCTCTCTTTTATGCATTATCCCCTACTATCATATTGATACATGCACAGTATAGTAGGTTGCAAAACATATTTCTGAAACTGAGGCCCAAGTTTGCTATGAACAAATAGGTGCAATGTTGGAAGGGACCACAAGAGCCATCTCATCTAGGCCCTCAATTTTAGATGAGGAAACTGAGATTTAGTAATGTTCAGTGACTTTCTCAAAGTCACACTGGTATTAATCATCAGAAATAAGATCCGAACTGAAGTCCTTTAACTCCAGAATCAGTGCTTTTTGCACCATACTGATAATATTAGGCTGTGGTCCTTGACTGTTCATATATGTATGCATGTATGCATGTATCTATGGCTCTATGTATCTATGTATCTTTCATCTATCTACATATGCACCTATCACCTCTATCTATCTATCTATCTATCTATCTATCCATCCATCCATCTATCTATCTATCTATCTATCTATCTATCTATCTATCTATCTATCTATCTATCTATCTATCTATCTATCTATCTGTCTGTCTGTCTGTCTGTCTGTCTATCTGTTTGTCTATCTACCTATCTAACCATTCTATCAATCCATTTATGTAGGTATGTTTCTGACAGAGAGGGGGGGTCATAACAGTTTTTACAGGCTTTGGCTGAGTTCTGAAGTCAGTTAGGAGTTTAGAATCTTGGAAGAAAGTTTCAGTTGGACCTGGGACCTCGTGGAGAGAGCCAGGCCAGCCAAGCTGCTTCTTCTCCTTTCTAAAGATTGAAAATTTAGCCTAGCTTTGGAGTATTTATTTGAGAATTGTTAATTTAGATAAACCCTTGCATCTCCATACCCTACCTCATTTCCTACCTTCCTTCCCTTACCTAAATGTCTGTGAGGAGTGAATAAGGAGAGTGAATCAGAGAGTAGTTTCAAATCTGTGAGGGTTTAGCTGTACTTTTGCAGTACTTTATCTAGAGAGGTTAGTTAGTCATCATCATATTCCCTTTAAATTTAAGATCACCTTGAGAGTTGAGTCAGGGCAGGACCTTGCTCAAACCCCATCTCTCCTTCCCTTCCCCCAGCTGAGGTTTCTTTAAACAATCCTTAGGGCTGCCTTTAATCCCCTTTTCCTGACAATTTAACCTGAGAAGACAATAAACCCCTTTTGTGTTTAAACAGACCTGTTAGTACTTTGTCAATTAATTAGTAAGAAAAGGGTAGAAGAGGAATAGAACCAACATACTCTGGGATTGAAGGGAAGCCATCTCGAAGGAAGGTGTAACTGCAAAACAAGTCCCTTCCTGTGAAATTAACTAAAGCCTGTAGTTAATTTCAGTTCAGTCTATTTCCCTCAGTTTGTCTTCAGTCTAAGTCCTAGTCTATAAACCCTGCTGCTCTTTGCCTGTTTAGATTAATCCCTCCTCTCCCTGAAGATCTTTGTTACCTTCAGGGTTATATTCCCTGACTTCAGCCTCATATTATATCTTGAATCTCACTATTCCATCCTACCTGCAACTCATATTATTTACCTAGCAAGTCCCTGACAACCTCCTTTCCAAATCCCCTTTACTACACACCTTTCCCAAAATTCTCCCATTACAATCTATCTATAGTTATTAGATCAAACTATTGTCTATCCATCATCTATCTATCTATGTTATCTATTTACCTATCTAACCATTATATCCATTCATCTATCTGTTTATCTATTTCTATTCATTCATCTTTCTAACTTTTTTTATTCACATGTTTATTTTTGTTCTTAACAACCACCAGATAAAATGAGGTTTTCCACAAAAAATAGTATATCAGAAAAAGTATTGTTCAAGAAACTGCAAATGGGGGGCAGCTGGGTAGCTCAGTGGATTGAGAGCCAGGCCTAGAGATGGGAGGTCCTAGGTTCAAATCTGAACTCAGACACTTCCCAGCTGTGTGACCCTGGGCAAGTCACTTGACCCCCATTGCCTACCCTTACCACTCTTCTGCCTTGGAGCCAATACACAGTATTGACTTCGAGAGAAAAGGTAAGGGTTAAAAAAAATTTTTTTAATGAAAAAAAAAAAGAACCTGCAAGTGTTTATCATGTAAAGCTTGATTTTCTTTTTACATGTATAATAGATTCAATTTATAACTTTCAAATTTGTTCTGATTGTGTTTCTTTCTAGTGTTCCTTCTCTTCTTTTTTGTGTATTTTTTAAAGTCTCAAAGATTGTTTGCTCTTTCCTTTTCTCATCTCTCCTCTCTTGTCTCCTCTTCCCTCTCCTCTCCTTGCTGCTGTATTTCTCCTTTTTCTCTCCCCACTTCTTTCCCTCTCACTTTCTGTTTTTCTCTCCTTCCCTCTCTCTCTCTGTCTTCCTCTCTCTCCCTTCTCTCCCCTTCCCTCTGCTTCCCTTTCTTCTCTGGTCCTGACCTATTCTTCCTTTTCTATTTTTCTACCTGTTCCCCAATCCCTCCACCCCTACCTCCACTGAAAACAATAACCTTGTAACAGCCTTGTCATAGATTTGCTTCCTAGTCAAGCAGAGCAAACTCTTACATTGTCAATGTCCAAAAATATAGTTCTCGTCTAAATCTTAAATCTGACACTTGATTGCTACAAATTAACCTCTAACTTGACAGCTGTGGAGTAATAGTAGAAGGAGCCATGCTCTGGGATTTAGGAGATTTTGTTTCCAGATCCAAATCTACCATTCATTAGGTGTATGGCCTTGAGCCAGTCACTTCACTTTTATAGGATTATAGATTTAAGGCTGAAAGACAATTTAAAGATCTTTTAATTCAATCAAAGTCATATAAGAAGTAATCTTTGGAGTCAGAATTTGAACTTAGGCCCTCTGATTCCAAATCTAGCATTCTTTATACTCTACTATTCAATTAGAAAAGGGATTTTAAGGGATTTGACTAAATGATTTCTAGTGTCCCTTCCATAGTGATGAAATGTTTCAATTCTTACATTATCTACCTTAGGAACACACAACCTTATTGATATATAGTGTCTAGTAGCCACTGCAAATAGACTAAGACAAAAATTAATGAGATCATTCTCTCTGGGCTCATAGGCATCATTCCTGGTGAAGTTAATGGCAGTTGGAAACATCACTTGCAGGGACAATCAGTGCTGACACCTTTGAACTGGCTCATTTATGGCTTGTCACTTTTGCTGACTGTATTTGGTTCTCTTTTCAGAGAGAAGGAGACTTAAACCCCAGGAAAACTTGGCTGATGGGAAGGAGACCGACTTCAGAACATAGTGACCCTTTCAGAGAAGGCATGTCCTCATCAAAGCCAAGCTATAAAGCAGAAGCAGAAATAGGTGTTTAGATGAAGGAGGAGGAGCTATACATCTCATCAGTGAGTGCCAGTGTTCCCCTCTGTGACCCAGATGTGTGAGAGAAAGGCTGGAGAATGAATTTATGGGAAGGGTTAATAGCATGCTCTTCTCTACACTCCATTATTTTATACACAAAATGATCTGCCATTTAGATTATTATATCAATAGGGACTTGCAATGAATTCCACATTAATTGGAATTCCCTAAAGTATTTGGAAAAAGCATATTGAAGTCAAGATGTGGGATTAAGTCCTATCTGATTCATATTAGCTATGTGAATATAGATATATTAATTAATCTCTTAGTGTCTCCAGACATTGAGAGAGAGAGAAAGAGAGCACAAACATTTATTAAGCACTTAAACACTATGTTCCAGGTTCTAGGCTAAGTGCTGCGGATACAAATAAGAGCAAAATAAAAGGGAGGAGAAGGTCTAAGGTTTAGGAAGGATAGAGGATACTGAAAAGAAAGTGAAAATGTCTGGATAGTAAGAAATGGACCCAGGATTGAAGTAGTCATGGCCCGGGAATCTTATAAAATGGTAGTTTGGGCCACAGGGACAGGAGAGGGCAAAACAGAGGTGTCTAGGTTGAAGGCTGCTGGAAAGAGGAGGTAGAAAAATCTGAAGAGTGAGGAGTGACATTTCTAGGTCTGTAAGTTACAGATGAATTGCTGATCTACATTGGGAAAAGGAATTCCCATGCTCAGAGTTTTCATAATTATGAAACCATAAATAGACAACCCTGTCTCTGATGAATCAATGACTAACACCTTTTAGTTTCTCCATCTAAAAATTGGGAATAATAATCCTATCTATCTCGCAATAGCCCTTGTGTGAAACAAATGGAACATTTATGTAAATGTTTATATAAATACCAACAACATGTTTGTGTATCTCTATACACATGTATACATTTTATATAAATAATTTCAAAAATGTAAATCAAATATTCTGATGCCTTTTTGCCCTGGAAATTCATAAACCAAAATTCTTAGTCTGCACATTAAATCAGCAATTTGGGTGGCTCTTTTCTTTGCTGTGCTAAGGTAAAAGCAGTGATTTTTTTTCTTTCCTGGAGTCACCGAAGATAGCAAAGAGGCGGGAGCCCCGGTGGCAGAGCCTTTCCGGTCCAGCACCAGCTGGCCGGTATCTGCGATTTCTCACTGCTCCATGCATTCTTCCCAGTGACCTTGTATGCTATCCAGTTCCCTCTGTGTCAGGCTTTACTGAAAGTTGTGATTTCCTCTCCTGACAGGCGGCAGGAAGAGGAGAAAGCTGCTGGCCAACCTTTGCTCTGAGAGCACTAAAGGGGTTATTAACCAAAGGTGCACATGACAGGGAACATTCAGGACATAGAGAGAGAGTCAGAGAGACAGAAGGAGCTCCAGAGACACAGAGATAGAGAGAGACAGAGACACAGATGAAAACATGAAGAAAGGAGAGAAAAGGAGAGGAAAGGAGAGAAAAGAGAAGAGAGGAGAGGACAGGAGAGGAGAGGAGAAGACAGGAGAGGAGAGGACAGGAGAGGACAGGAGAGGAGAGGAGAGGAGAAAAGGAGAGGAGAAAAGGAGAGGAG
>NC_058132.1:598191156-598263875 GCF_016433145.1 Gracilinanus agilis | reverse complement strand
GGACAGGAGAGGAGAGGAGAGGAGAGGAGAGGACAGGAGAGGACAGGAGAGGACAGGAGAGGAGAGGAGAGAATTAATTTCTTGGTGCCTCCAGACAATGAGAGACAGACACAGAGACACAGAGAAGAGAGAGAGGAGACAGAGAGAAAGACAAAAAGAGAGAACCTCTCTGTCCTCTCTCTGTGTCTCTGTCTCTCTTCTCTCTTCCTTTCTTTACTCAAAAGTTGTCTTTCACTTGCAGTTTGAGATGTATGGGTCATTTCCACATTGTGCCCCCATAAACATTGACCCAAGTTGGAGATTGCAAAAACATTGGATATCTTTCTCTCAATTAATGGTTATGTAATTTACTGTATAAATGAGGAAATACAGTAAGAAAACAACAAGAAGAACGTAACACAATCACAATAATTATAGCTTCAGTTTCCTCATCTGTAAGATGAGGTTAATAATAACACTTACCTTACAGAGTTGCTATGAGAATAAAATGAGTCATGGAAAGAATTTACTCAAATCTTAAAGTGCAATATTGGGCAGCTAGGCGACACAGTGGATAGATCACTGGGTCTGAAGTCAGACACTTATTAGCTGTGTGGCCCTGACAAGTCACTTAATCCTATTTGCCTTAGTTTCTCCATCTGTAAAATGAGCTAGAGAGGAAATGGCAAATCACTCCAGTATTTTTGCCAAGAAAACCCTAAATGGAGTCATGAAGAGTCCAACAACTACAAAATGCTATGTTAATATTGGCTATAATAGCTTACATTCATATAGTTCTTTGAGATTAAGAAAGCATTTTATATATATATATATATATATATATATATTCATATGACCTCCTAACCACTGTTCCCATTTTACAGAGGAGTAAAATGAGCCTGAAAGAAGTTAAGTGATGTGGGGCAGATAGGTGGCACAGTGGATAGAGCACCAGGTCTAGAGCCAGGCAGACCTGGGTTCAAATGTGGCCTCAGACACTTTCCAGCTGGATGACCCTGGTAGTCTAGCCCTTGCCCTTCTGTCCGAGAATGGTTACTAAGACAGAAGATGAGGGTGTTTTGTTTTGTTTTGTTTTTTAAAGAGATTAAATGACCTGCCTAGGGTTACAGAGCTTAGTGAGTATATCATTAGTATTTGAACTTAGGTTTTCCTGATTTTAAGCTCATCACTTTATCCATTGGATATCTACTTTTCCTCCCTAGATCTGCCCCCAAATGATGGCCCCTCATACCAGAAAGAAAAGCAACAATATATACCCTTACCTACAAGAAGCCCTACTTCAGACCCCTTTCTGCCTGGTTTTTGCCACTGTTTACTCCCCTGTTTCTTTAACAGCCTTCCAGTGTCCTTTACAGCTTAGGCAGGTATTTATTTGGGCAAATGCTACATATTGCCTGTCCCATACCTTGCTTGTCTCATTTCATTGCAGCATTTTTTTTTTTTGTTTAGTTTTATTAGATTGGAATCAATTGACTAAGAATTGAAGGCCAGGCTTCTCGCTCTGATTCTCCTCTTTATGGGCTCTGTCTCCTTGGGCCAGTCAGTTAACCTCTGTGGGTCTCTCTGGTCTCATCTGCCCTGCCAATCTCATAAAATGGCCATCAGAAGCAAATGAGATCATCGAGGATCATAGATTTAAAGCTGGAAGGGAGGTCAGGGTCAGCTGGTCTGACCCTCTCATTTTACGAATGAAGAGTCTGAGGTCTGGAAAGGACAATGGACTGGCTCAAAGATGCCCAGACCCAGCTAGATGCTAAGGTTCAAAGCAAGGTTTCAAACCCAGGTAATTCTGATTTCAATTCCAGCCCTCTTTCCACACTGCATCATGAGGTCTTTCTCAGGTACATGACCAGGGCTTTGAAAATAAACAAACATAAAGCAATGTTTGGTTTAAGTGGTTGTTTATTACATGCATTCCTCCTAGAGCTCAGAGAATAGAGCTTTTGTATCAAATTTTATACGGTTTCTGTTACAAAACCTAACACTAATGTAGATGCTTTGCTACGGAGCCAACAAACCAGTTAAGGCATCGTCACTGAGGGTCGTCTCAGTCCAAATGTGAGTAGCAGATGTAGGTGGGAAGAGAACATGCTTGCTTCATGATATCCCTGTTTATGAGCTTTCCTATCACAAGCTTTAAACTCCAGCCCTAAGATCCTTATCCACTTACCTACTGCCCAATCTTTTAATATGAAAACTTTTACCCTTCCCCTATATCTATGAAACAACAGAGAATTTGCAGAAGATTCTGGGTTTCCTGATGGTATCTTTTACATTCCTACAGTATCTTATTGTTTGGTTCAGCCTGTCAGCTTTGTCAGATAAAGGCCCTGGGTGCATGCTATGAAGAATTATTAATGAAAATTTGACTGGTTTTTCCTCTGGAAATGGATTGCTTCACTTTTTCCTCTCATTGACTTTTTATATTTTTGTTGTTGTTCGGTCACTTAAAAAAGTCCAACTCTTCGTGACCCTGTTTGGGGTTTTTCTGGCAAAGACACCCGAATAGTCTGCTATTTCCTTCCCCGGATCATTTTATAGATGAGGAAACTGAGACAGTTAAGTGACTTGTTTAGGGTCACAGGGCTAGTGGTACAGTGGATGGAGCACCAGACTTGGAGTCAGGAAGACCTGAGTTCAAATCTTGCCTTAGACACTTAATAGCAGACTTCTATTTGCCTCAGTTTCCTGTGGATAATAGCACCTATTTCCAGGGTTATTGAGAGGATCAAATAAAATAATATTTATGAAGAGCTTGGCAAACCTTAAAATAAATGCTTTCTCTATACATCAATAGATCTCTCTCTCTACATATAATTTTATATGTGTGAAATATATAGCTATGTTTGAAAACATAGATCATAACATGTTACATATATGTATATAGAAAGAGATATTGTTATTCTTATTTTTGCATCATTCAAGGAAGTGTCCTTAGTTAAAAGTTATCTCTACCAATGAAATCACAGATCTAGTGTCTAGGCTTATCTTAGCTTGGTTTTTCATAGTTACAATTGGGTCTCTGCCTGATTAAGACTTAAGAAGATGAATAAATATTTTTTAATCAAAGAAATCCATTTGTCCAAATAGCAAAACAGAAATCAGAGAAAATACACATGGAAAAATGTATACCATATAATTCAGAGTGAAGGAACTCTCCCATTAGGAGAGAGCTCTCAACCAAGAAAGTCTTAACTCTCACTCAAGTGGGAGTTCCCTTAATGTAGCAAGCAAGGAATAGGGACATGATGGGTCCTGCCAGCTCTTCTCATGCTGGCTTCTTCCCAGGGACTCATTTTCTCTTTAGCAACCTAAAATGGAGTCGGTGTCCTTTATCTTCTCTCTTGAAGTGGGAAAAAAGAAGCTTCTGAAATGACTGCAATGGTTCAAGAGACTGAAGAAATTAGAGCTCTCTTCTGGGTCACTTTCATTAACTTTGTCCCATCTTTCTCTCCAAATTTGTGTTTGGGTATCCTTCCTATTCAAGAGTAGAATCTATTCCTCATAGCCAATCCTTTTCATAAGCCACAAAAAATAGAGCATGTTTTTCTATTAATTTGTATTTGAAAGAGCATTTGACAACAAAATTTGGCATCTTTGGCACTTATGAAGTGGCCCATGTAGGACCTGGTCCCATGCTATATGTCAGTGGCCTGGGTCTGAGCAAATAGCGTTTTCTTTTATTGGCTCACAATATACATGGTTCTTTTTCACACTTGGAAATTTCATAAAGTGGACTGTCAGTTCAACTTGCATGTAGGAACTGATGTACAGAGATGGCCACTGGTGTCAGATCATAACATAGGTACAGTTTAACATCTTCATCTGTCCTTATTGTAAAAGGATCAACCTCCAGGAAAAGCTCATATGAGGCCATCAAACTTATGTCTACTTGTGATCTAAGTAGAATTTTAAACTCGGGTCTCTGGAGGAAAAGGGAGAAACCAGAGGGAAAGAAATAAAATGCCTTTTTCAATTTAATACTTTGGCCCTCTCCATTGCTCTCTCTTGTTCTTTATTTTTTTTATTATTATTAGGTAGGGGAAAAAATCAAAAGGCTGAGACCTTTGTTAGCCCCCCTGAAGTTTTAGGGTTTCTGATGTGCTCAAACACAATCTGTGTAATTTCTTGGCATCTGTTTTTTCTAGACAGTATATTACTACTATAAAGGAGGCAGAACAGTGGGGTCCCTCCCCCAACAGGTCCACTTCAAAAGCAATATTTTCAGTGCCCTGATACTGGAGGTAAGTGGAAGTGTTTATTAGGTTTTTTTGTTATTGTTGTTGTCCTTTGTTAATGACATTATTTTTTTAACTGTTAACTTATTATCTCCTAGTTTTCACCCTTTCTTGTCCCCTTCTTCCTTCTCTTCTTCCTTCCTTTCACTTTCCTCCCTTTTTCCTTCCCTCTCCTTTCCAGCCTCCCCTTTCCCTCCCTCCTTTTCTCTCTTTTTTCCTCCCTTCCTTCTTTTCTCCCTCCCTCCTTTCCTTCCTCTGTCCTTCCTTATTTGTGCAATGAAACCCATTTCCTTTCATAATCCAGAGATGATGTTTCAGAAGAAGGATACACTGTAATTATACATATCATGTCTTTTAATTTGGGCATCTTTGAGTGCTTTATATATGAGTAAATTGTTATTTAGATACCCATTTAGCAAACAGAAAGCCAGAAATGAGGGAGCTTGTCAATTTCCCTGGGTCACAGAGAGAATCACAGTGGAGGAAAGGAACAGTCTAGGTCTTCTAGTTTTTAATCTATTCCTCTAACTCATTCCAATTTTTTTGAAAGAATATGACCAACTTTGGAAATTCAAATAAGACTAAAGAAAAGTCTCCTGCATCCTGGCAAAATTGAATATTCTCCACATCTTTCCAAAACTGATTACTTAACTATGTCCCCAGCATGCTTTATGTTAAGTGATTTTTTAAAAAACTAAAACAAGTCAACAAATGTCTCTGTGGTGTGAAGCAAAACCAAGACCTACAAAAGTCCATGTGTTGTCACTAGACAAAAATTTGCTAAGAACAAGCAGAAAGGAGGAGGTAATAGGTCCCATATGTGGCCACTAACCCAGGTTTACGAGATTTTCCGAGAGATTTCTGAAAAGAATCCTGGAGCACAAAACAAGATCAAAACCCCATTTTCCTGTCAAGGAGGACAACTCATGCTCAGCCCACATTTACTTCTGTAAACACTGAAAGAAAACTTGGCTGCAATATCCGTTTTGCAAGGAGCTGACCACAACAGTTTAGTGTCCTGGAGCAGTAAAATATGTAAAGCTTTAAACTCCTTCCTCCCAGCAAGTGGAGAATGGTATTTCAGATCCTACTGCTTACTATTAAGCGAATCCTAGGGAAAGACAGGACATTCAGATGAAAACTCACTTAGGAATTTTCTCTATCCAGAAAAATAATCATATAGTATAAAGGACTGAATCCAGAGTCAGGGAGCCTGGGTTCAATTGTCCTGACTTTGTCACTTGCTGCCGGGGTGACCTGGAGCAAGAAATCCAACTGCTCTGGTCCTCAGTTTCCAATCTATGGGATGAAGGAAATGAATAGAAAGATTTGTAAGATTTTTTTCTAGCTCTAAACCTATGATCCTAGTGGAACTGGGTAACCCAAAAGAAAAAGATAAAAAGCCACTGGTCCTAGAGTTAGGACACCATGGTTCAAATCCTGCCTTTGTTGCACACTACCTGTGGGACACCAGACAAGCCACATTTCCTCTCTCAGTTTCCTCAGCTGTAAAATACAAGGCAGGGTAGTTAGGTGGCACAGTGGATAGAATTCCAGATCTGGAATCAGGAAGACTCATTTCCTGAGTTCATGTCTGATCTCAGACATTTATTGATTGGGTGATCCTGGGCAAATCACTTAACCCTGTTTACCTCAGTTTCCTCATTTATAAAATGAACTGGAAAAGGAAATGGCAAAGCACCCCAATATCTTTGTCAGGAAAACCCAAATCAGAATCAATAACAGTTGGACATAATTGAAAAATGATTGAACAACAACAAAATGCAGGGCAAGGAAGGAAAGAAACAAGCATTTATTGAATACTACCTATGTTTCGGGTACTGTGTTAAATGCTTTACAAATATCTCATTTCTTTTTCTCTTAAATCCTTACCTTCTGTTTATTTTTACAGCAATTTATTTTTACAATTCTGGGAGGTAGGTGCTATTATTATCCCTGTTTTGTAGTTGAGGAAACTGAGGCAAATAGAGGTAAAGAGACTTGCCCTGGATCACAAGTTAGTGTCTAAGGATGAATTTGAACTTGTCTTCTCAACTACTGAGTCACCTAAACTGCCTCTCTGGACCAGATATGATCTGTGGTCTCTTCCATGCCACACAGATGATCTGATCTTACTTTAGAAGTAACTTCTACTTAGGCAAGTCCCACTTTAGTGCCACTGAGTTTTCTCAACTCGATTTAGATTTATAGAATCATAGATTGGGAGCTGAGAGGCAACTCAAGGATCATCTAGTCCAGTGATGGGCAAACTTTTTAAGGAGGAGGCCAGAGGAAAGGAAATGCTCATCTGTCAGTCTGTTTTGAAGGCAACTCTTTTGAAGTTTCATTGTATTGTATCCTACTCATTGTATTCGTCAGATTAGGAATAATGTTATGAGGCTGGATAGAACATTTCAGCCCCCCCCCCAATCTGGCCCCTGGGGCCATAGTTTGTCCATCACTGATCTAGTCCATTATTCTTTATTTTACAGATGGAGAAACCGAGATACAGAGAAATGGTTTGGATTGGAACCTAAATTCTCTGACTCCAAATCAAGTTCAATCAAGTAATTCAATGCCACCATTAGCCTGTAAGACAATCTAGCATTCCAAAAGTCTCCTGGCATTGTGGGCACATTGGAGTTAACCACAGGATACAGGGTGGAGAGAACATTTGGATAGTTTCCTGGGCTCCTCCTCTCCCCTCCAGTTTCCCCCTCCCTCTTTTATTTTCCATTGCAATTGTTTTTCTTCCTCCTTTGGGCCCCCAGAAGGGTAGGAATGAGAGCTATTTTCATTTCAGGGGTTGGAATGGCTTCTGTGAGGCAGTTCAAACCACGAAAATGTTGTCCACGTTGTGCAAAACCCCACACTAGCCACAAGGATTTGTTTATGGAGTTACTCTGCTCATAGTCATGGATAACCTGCTGTCCTCCTTGGCCTTCCACATCCCTTGGAACAAAACAGAACCACCATCTCCCAACTCCAGCATTTGGCACAGTGTCTTGGTGAAATACTTTATTGACTGTCTGATTGACTGACTATTACCAAACAAACTAGTAGAAGGCAAATGAGAGTCAGGGAGAGGAGGAAGAAGAAAAGAAATCAGCCTGGGTGGGTGGGGGGAAGTCAGGGTAAATTTCCACAGAGACCATGAATTGGAGGGAGGATACAATTTCATCATGTTCTATGAAGGCAAAGATTAAGGTTGTTCAAGAGATGTATACTGGGCTGTGGCACTGAACAGAATGATTGAGCCTCCTTGGGCATCACAGTAACACAGAGAGAGATGTGTCTACACCAGACCAGTTCAGTGTCTGGAGCAGCAGCCATTTGGAAAAGGAGGCTGATATCCCCCATGTGTGGAGACTCAGCAGGATGAGTAGAGTTAATAAGGGGTTCAGTTTGACATTAGAAACTGGCATATCCAGGAAAGGCAAGGGACCCTTGCTGGGAGGGGAGACAGCAGTTGTTTTTAGCATGACAGATAAGAGATTAGAGCTCCTAATGCGTGTGGTAGAAAGCCAGGAAACCACTGTTTCCAGTGCAAATGCTAAATATTTAAGTCAAAGGAGGCAGCCTCTTTACTTTCTCTCTTCTTTCCTATACGCTTTACTTGTAGATCTGAATTTCCTTCCTGCTTCATTTGAGTCCAAGATAGTGAAAAATCAATCATTTTCACAGAATTGTTTTGTTTTAAATGGACCAAGAATTTAAAATAATTAAGGCACATATTGTGTAGCTAGGAACAGGAGAGTCCAAGTGCCAAGTCTAACCTTAAAGCTTCTGACAAAGGTAGAAGGTAAGAAGAGGAAAACAGAAGCTAGAGGAGAAGGATTGCTGGTGTATTCTTTAAATGGAAAGTATTTTAAATACCATATAATAAATTACACCCATTTTTCTCAAAGGCTATGCCAGCAGAGGACTAGCTCTGGCAGGACCTACCAAGTTGGAAAGGCTTTGAGTACAGGCCTCGTGATGGATTGTACATCTATTGTACAAGGATCAGCCTTGCTAAATTTGGAGAGACTTTTTACCAGGTTGGCTGTGGAGTGATGACTGTTTTTGGCCACTGTGACTCTCAAAAACAAGCTATTAAGTTATGGGAGGGTAGCAGTTTGCACTGGTGGAACAAGGAGCCATAAACAAATCCTTAAAGTGTTGAAAATATATGTAAGGCAAAGCAACAAGTATTTATTAAATGTTTATTCTGTGCCAGGCACCATGCTAAGGGCTGGAGATTCAAATACTGTATATGAGCAACACGAAAGTTCCCAGGAGCTTACATTCGAACGGGGAGAAACAATATACAGAAAGTGAGCAGAAAAGCAGGGGTGGAAGGGTAGGCTGAAAGAATCCACAAACGGTCATGAGATTAGAGTCCAGAAAAGAATGAAGATTGGCTAGCCTGGGATCCTTTCTAAAATGGAGACCTTGTGAGGAACTCACCAATGGGAAAAGATGGATGCTCTCTAGAGAGGAAGCCCTGGGCATTGAGGGAGGTTCTAGGGTGAGATTGAAGCTGAGGTATGGTACCAAAGTCCAGAAAATCAGAAGACAGACAGGAGGGGAATAAAGTATGTGCGTGTCTACATATATGCATATACATAAAAATACACCTATCTATATATCTACAGGGGTGTTCCAAAAATCTTAATGTAATTTTAGATTTTAATAACTTCAAGGGGAATGAATGTTACGAACCTACGAAAACATTACTTGAAAGTTTAATTATTGAACTTTCTTTTATGCTTATTGAGTTTTATGAATTTTGAATAATGCATTTTTAATTTTAATTTTAACAAGATGGGGCTTTGGACTTTATGAACTCTGAACATGTGACTGTTTGTGGATGATACTTTCTCAGGAGGATGGATCGGTAGGAGAGGCCGTCTTACTTTGCCACCTCTATCACCAGATCTATGTTCTGATCTATGACCAATTGTAAGGTCACATCAGAACTGTTTTCTATGGGTCAAAACCTCATTTTGGGGAAGCTCTTAAGCTAGGATTACAAATGCAGTTCTTTCTTTCGGTCAGTAACCAGCAGCAAATGAAAAGCATTGAAAAGGTTTGAAAATCAGCTAAAGAGATAAATAGTAGATACAGTGGTTAGTCTGAATTTTAATAAGAAATATGTCTATTTTAGAGATTTCAATGATTAACCTTTCATATATTGATATTGGTAAATTTGTAGCACTTACGTTGCTAAAATTATTAAACCTTAAAACTACAACATGACTTTTGAGATACTGTATATATTATATATACACACATGTGTATCTTCACACATACATAAATATTTATTTCAATGTATATAAAATCCATATGTATAATATACAAATATAGTTATCTCAGAGTGGAGATGATCTTGGGTTCTCTGAGGTTATGACGATGGTTTATAAGATCTAGTAGGTTCTACCAATCTAGAAAGGTTTCAAGAATGGCTTCACTTTGGTCTCTGGGTCTTCTGTTAGCAGAGTAGCCCAGGTAAGTACCTAGAGACTATTCACTAGGTAGCTGGCTACCTAGGTAGGTGATGGCTATTTTTGGTCAAAGCAACTGTCTATCATTAGATGTTACAATTGGAATCCGTAGTAGGGTGCAGTGAGAAACAGGATTGAATTTGAAGTCCCAGGTCCTGGGTTTGTATTCTGGTTCTGGCTTGCACTCCCCATGTGACACTAAACAAGACACATCACAACTGGGGTCCGTTGTCTTCATCTGAAAATCAAAAGGAGGTTCTTTGAGATGATCTATTTCTAAGATTCCTTCAAATGCTAGAACTACGATAAAATATTGACTATTAAAAATATAATATATAGGCATATGCATATTATATATATATGTATATGTATATAGGGGCAGTTAGGTGTCACAGTGTATAGAGTGCTAGACCTAGAGTCAGGAAGACCAATCTTCCTGAGTTCAAATCCTACCTCAGACTCTTACTAGCTGTGTGATCCTAGGCAAGTCACTTAACCCTGTTTGCCTTAGTTTCCTCATCTATAAAATGAGCTGGAGAAGGACATGGCAAACCACTCCAGTATCTGCCAAGAAAATCCCAAATGGGATCGTGAAGAGCCAGACACTATTGAAAACGATTGAACAACAACAAAAATAGGTTTCTATGTATCATATATTTGCTATGTTTTCCATCAAATGTTATTATAGTCTATGCCCTCATTCTGGGTGTTCCCATTCAGTTACTGATTGGACAAAGGCACAGCCATTGGGATTCCAGGTCAGAGATTCTGTTTGGGAACACCATGGTTAAGGATTTAATGATGAGACTCCTCTGTCAATTCAATTCAGTTCAGAGAACATTCATTACATTTATTAAGCATTTGCTACTTAAAAATAAAATGATCTTTTCAGAAGATGGAAATCTCTAGAATTACATATGTTCATTCCTCCCTAAGTTTCATCTTCCTCAATTTTTACAAATGGGTGTCCTGCCTAGAATTACTGGTTGGAAAACATCATAGCCATTCCCTGAAGAAAAATACTGCTCATAAACATCCCATGAAATGTGGAGTAATGTTGTCTTCTCTGAGGCATTTTACACGCCCCCCTCCCTTTATGATCTTACCCCTACACTCAGTCTTTCCTCCCTCCCACCCCTCAAATACTACGTCCCCCCCTCCCCCCCCATTCTGGAAAAACAGTAGTAACTAACATTTGTGCCTTTGGCAATAAAACCACAGGCCTCGCAAACCCCAAATGGCAAAAAGACATTTCCATTCCAATCCCAGTTTTAAATTAAACTGTAATGAAAAATCAGCAGTGGCAGCTGGGACCAGAGACAGTGATTGTCTCTAGGAACACAAAGGAGGGGGGTGGGGGGGAATGGAAAAGAGAAAAGAGACTGCAAGGAAGGCTCACTCTGGTAATAAAGCAGCTGGTAAACCTCCAAGTAAAAAGAAATTAGAAAAACAAATCTAGTATCCAGACAAGCAAAAATGCTTGTTACCCCGCACAATCAAATCGAGGCAAGATCACAAATCAACCTCCACTTTATGAATGGACAGACTTGAGGGAGGGGGGCGGCTTTGGGGAGGGAGGGATATGTGTGGGCTTGTACTGACACCTGGAGGAGGACTAGGGGAATTCTCAGGGGTTTTCCCTCTCTTCCCCCACCCTTAGTGGATGGGGCTTTTGGATCTGAGAGATGGAACACAACAGTGGGTTTCCTAGGAGGAAAAACAACCAAACAAACAAAAACTTCAAAGGAAAAGAGTTCTGGACCAAGTCCTAAGTCAAGAGTTTGAGCATTTGATTTTGTGTAGCCTTCTAAAGTTGGAATAACCAGATGAAGACTTCCTGAGGCTTTCAATCTGTTGGGGCACCAGAGTGTTCTTTCCCCCAGTGGCTACCAGGTGTCTGGAGATCAGCCTGTCTGGCTCATGTAAAAGTCAAGGGCTGGGGATGATGCTGGTAGGGAAAGGGGTTAAGGTTCATGGATTGGAATGTCCTTAATTGATGAAGGGTTAGAGAACAAGGGAAATCTGCTGAGGGGCAGTTATATTCCTCCCAGGTGGGAGTGATATTCTGCAAGGAAATCAATTTTGGGACCTAAGAAATAGAGGTAAAATCATATTCTCCAGGGGCATGATGGATTTCTGGTCAATAAGAAAAAAATGAACATTGACTGCAGAGATACAAGATGGCCCTGTGTTCTGCTGAAAGGAACACCAAAAGAAAAGAAGACTGATAAGAAGACTGATGGGTTCTGGTCAGTTACCTTCTGTTAGACTTGGGACAAATCACTTTCCTGGGTCTAAGTGTTCTCATCTCTAAAGTCAGAGGTTGGATCAGATGGTCTTGAAGATCTCTTCCAGTTCACAAAATGAAATGTAGGCAGAATAACACTACATCATTGAGATGATTCTTATCAAAAGTCCAAGGAGCTCCTTTTTATTGGAAACACTTCCAAAAGAGCTCAAGTGTTGAGGAGGCTTATGACATTAGTGGACTACAACTCTGAGATGTAACCAGAACCAATAAGACCAGAACTATCCTGAATCCATTTTTTTAAGTGAACAAATTTTATAGAAAAGTTGAGTTAATTCAATATCATTTATCATATTTCTCAGTTTTAAAGATCAATAAGAGTTCAGGCAATTTGAGGGTATGGCACTTTAGGGATACATTAAATTAAATTAATTAATACATTATACTTATTGGACATTTGCTAAATGAATAAATATGCTGAATAAGTAACTGAATGATGTGAATTGGTAAAGCTCCACAGTAATTCCAAAATATCCAACATACATGAAGCTCACTGGCCAAATAAATAAACTGGCCCTTTAGCTTATATTGCTTTTTCTCCCTAGTTTGGTAAGTCTCTTTTGGAATGTCTCTCTCTGATATACTTAAGTGAACATGAAAGAATGGAAAAATATTAAAATATTTGTGTCGTGTTGGAGATACAACTATGATAGTAAAGATGGTTCCTGTCCTCAATGAACTTACAGTTCCATTACAGAGACAATATACAGAAGGGACTTCACCCACGAAGGAACAAATTGTTTTGGAAAGTTAAAAGGATGGTGAGTGGGGCCATAAGGGAATAGATTGACAAATTCCATCTAGGAACAATGGCAGAGTTGATTTGATCATGGCTTATGCTTCCTAGACCTGGAAGGGTAAAATGAGGCAAGGAAAAGGTATGGGCAGCTGCAATGCAGTTGGCAAGGAACTTGTAGACAGTTCAGGAAAACCAGAGTTTAAATCATACTTTGGGCAGTACCTATTTAACTTTGGACAAGTTATTTAAGTTCTGTTATCATCAGTTTCCTTCTCTGAATAATGGATATAAATAATAGTATCTACCTATAGAGTTGTTGTGAAAATGAAATAAGACATATGTAAAGTGGTTTATAAACCTTAAAGCACTATATAAATATTAGCTATTATTAAAAACTTACTTTAAGAAGAGGACTTTCATTTTTAACCCAACTTTATTGCCTTTCAGACATGTAACTGAAAAGATGCCAAAATCTGAACATTTCCACCTTGACTCTGACCTAAATCTCTATTAAATATAACAAGACACTTCTTCCTCCCTTCCTTGTGTATTCTGAATTTAATGTGATATGATGCCCTAACAAAGATTTATGTTTGGGTTGGACTAGAGCACCTCTGAGCATTAAGTTTCATAAGAGCATATTGTTCTTTGAATTTGTACCCCCAGGTCCTAGCAGAGTATCTGGTACCTATTGGTGCTTAATAAGTGCTTGTTGATTGATTGACTACTTATAGTTCTGAGATTCTGTGATTTTAATTTTGCCAACATGGAGCATTCCCATTGTGGAACTCTCCACCAAATGCCAAGTACAACTCATTTATGCCTTGAAACATATAAAGAATGATAAGAGACTTGTCCAGGGTCACCTCCATCTTGTCAGTGCTCTATATGCTATATGCCACTCTGCTTCTTGGCACAAACACAATTACGTGTTGACAAAATCAATACAATTCCAGTCAATCAATTATTTATAAGGTATCCACTGAACAAAATAATTCCAGACATTTTTATACATTTATTTCAATTATGTCCAACTCTTCATGATCCCATTTGGGTAGATTTTTTTTAAAACTCTTACCTTCCATCTTAGAATCAATACTGTATATTAGTTTCAAGACAAAAAAGTGGTAAGAACTAGGCAATGGGAGTTAAGCGACTTGCCTACAGTCAACGCAGGAAATGTCTGGGGCCAGATCACTTGGGGTTTTCCTGGCAAAGAAACTTGATTGGTTTTCAATTTCCTTCTCTAGTTCATTTTACAGATGAGAAAATAGAGGCAAACAGGAATAAATGACTTGCCCAGGGTCACACAGATAGTAAATGCCTGAGGTCATATTTGAACTCACCAAGAGGAGTCTTCTTGACTCCAAGCCCAGAACTCTATCACCTGGCTGCCTAATTTGGGAGGCATTTAGGAGAATTTTTTAAAAAATGAAAACAATCTCTACTGTTGAGAAGTTCAAAATGGGAGAGCCCTAGTGAGTGAAGGGCCATGGTCACAAGGAAGGAAAAAGAGCTGGGAGACGGCTCTGGGCAGGCTTGATTCTCACACTTGTCCAGTTAAGTCATTCATTTATTCATTCATTCAACAACAATTTCTTATGGGCCAATTATGTCTATGCCTACCTCTGCTACCTTCTGGAGTGATTGGGTCAGCATAGCCCAGGCAGAACTGACTTTAAGGGAGAAGGAAAAGTTTGCTTTCAGTGACCTCCTCTATCCTTTCTACCAATAAGCCGCATGGGTGACTCTCCTTTTCTCTCTCCCTCCCATGCATTTGACCCATTTCAGCAATCCATTGAAATGACTGGTAATTGCTTAGATGTTTTTAAGGGCAGAGGTTGGACCTAAATCAGTGTTTGCAGAATTAAAAAAAAAAAATAAACTACTTCCACAGTGTGAAAGCTCAACTAAGAAACAAGAACACTTCAGAGTGATTAACCTGGAAAGGTTATGGCTCATCTGAGCTTTCTTTTTTTCCCCCAAATTGCTGCTAGAACAGAGAAGTACTTCTTAGTTAAAGTCAGTGTCAGAGACTACAACTGATTTTTTTTCTTTTGGTAATGGTTTCTAAAGGTGAAGTACCATGTAGGGGTATGTGTGGGTGAGAGTTCCACCACTAACCATAATCAAAATTACTAGTTTGTCTCTCATTTTTAAACTGGTAAAAATAATAGGAATAATCATTTTCCTACTTACTTCTCATAAATAGGATTAAACTTCTACCTAGTGCCTCAAAGTTCACAAAGTACTTTACATACATTATCAGCCTTGAAATTTTCAGCTGTGAGCTGAGTAGGTCCTGCAAGTGAAATCCTCTTATATCCAGTAGATACTTTATATATTTTTATTGATCTCCTGGAATTGTGTTGATTTCTGTCAATATACACAATTGTGTTTGGATCAAGAAGTAGGATGGCATCATAGTGTATAGAGCCCTTGACTTGGCCATGAAGATCTGGGTGACTCTATCTCTGACCCTGGACAAGTATCTTATTATGGATAAGATTCAGTGACTTGACCATGGCGGTACAGATTGTAAGGGCCAGGGGCAGTATTTGAACACAGATGTTCTTTATTCCAAGTTTTCCATTTTAACTACTAGGATTTACTTCTTCCCTACAAAATGATGAGAACTCAAATGTAAAAAATGAGTCCATTGGATCTGTGCCATTTAGAAACATCAGCCCTTTTCAATCTGTGCCTAATGAGCTTCCCAAATTTTGACCTGCATGAGTATCATCCTAAACAGTGGATTTGCTCCACATTCCTGTTATAATCCAACCATGCAATGATTCTATGAGGAATCTGCCATTGGAAAGGAGGCAATAGCTGATATCACACATCTCTAGAATCTATCCTGCTTCTCTTTCCCCCTCTATTCAGATACCTTTTGTGACTCAATTCATCCTCTTCTTTTTTTTTTTATTTTAATCCCATTTTTCCTCTAAAAAATCTTTTTGACTGTCTCTTTTATTCTTCTGTTTTCCCTCATTTTCTTTCTTTCTTTTTTTTTAAACCCTTACCTTGGAATCAACTCTAAGACATAAAGGCAGCAATGTCTAGGCCAGTGATGGCAAACCTATGACATGTGTGTCAGCACTGACATGCGTAGCCATTTTCAATGACACGCAGCCGTATGCGGCTGCATACAGAGAAGTATGAGGCCGCATGCTGAGGATGAAACATTTGCTGTAGTGTAGTGTAGACACTCTGTGCACTATACATGAAAATTCTGCCTATATTAATTTACCTATTTTGGTTTATTAAATATAGTTATGTATTACAATTATACATTTTTGTTATTTATAAACTATAAACATCACAAAATTATGGTTTTTTTCTTGAAGTGACACGCTACCTGAGTTATGCTCGTTTTTTTGGCAAATTTTGACCCACCAGGCTCAAAAGTGCCCATCACTGGTCTAGGCAATAATAGTTAAGTGACTTGCTTAAGAGTCACATAGCTAGAAAATGTTTGAAGCCAGATTTGAACTTAGGTTTCCTCTTCCAGGCCTGGCACTCTATCCACTGAGTCATCTAGCCGCCCCTGATTTTATTTTTATAACTTGTCTTCTTACTCATTTTTCTCTTCCCTTTCCCTCTTTCTGAGGAAAAACTACTTTCATTTCATGATGAATTCCTTCCATAGCAGGTAGACCAAGGACCTCCTCCATGGCCTCAGTTCCAGAGAATTCCATAGAAATGGGTCCCACAATCCCTCTGCACACAGTTCCTAAAGAAACTTTGTTCCATATTTGTACAGATATATGTGACCTAGGGCTTCTCTGAACCCCAGGGGATCCTGGAACATCAGACCAGTAGGAGGAAAGAAAGTTGGATCTTGAGAGTCTTTGCTTTGTTTTTTGAACCTTCAAATCTCATTACTAATAAGAACAACTAAGGTTTATGTAGGATAGTACAAAGTATTTCCCCCATAATGCTTGAGGAAATAGGGATATAGCTGTCCCCATTTTAGGGATGAGAAAATTGAAGCTAAGAAAACATAAGTGATTTTCTCTAAGTCACAAAATAAGTGACAGAGCTGTTTCTTGAACTAAATTCCCCTGACTTTAAGATCATTGCTCTTTCTATAGCATGCCATGTTGTGTACTGGATTTTACCACAGATTAAAGAGCTTGTTTCTAGAAAGATGTGAAAGATGGTCGAAAATGTTTCCCAGTATATTTCCAAGTCGTGATTTTTTTCAGAATCATTTGTCTTGGTCTTTTTTTTCTTCTTCAAAATATTACGCTCAAAGGGAGGCATAAAGTTGCTCCCCATCCATAAAGCTCTCTCCCTGTCCAGCTTCTCACTTCTCCATAGTTCCTGCCAATGGCTTCTTTTTGTTTTTCCATTTTCCTTGAGGGCAAATATTCCCAGAGGTGCTCCTATATTTACAAAGTTGGTTGGTGTTGGGTTGAGTTTACTGATGAAGTTAATTCTAAAATATCTGATTTAAGTGTCCATATTTCTTGCCACAACATTGAAATGAATGAGTAGAAGTCTATTTTCTTGACCTTTGACAGGATGAGGGGTACAGAGGGTGCTGTTATTGCTGCCTATTACCCCTGGGATTCTATTTGAATTTATTATAGTGACCCTAGTACTATAGATCCAGAAAGGAACATAGAGTCTATTGAGTCTAATCCCCTTCATTTTACAAATGAGGAAACTGAGACTCAGAAATTAAATGACTTGCCTGGGATTACATAGCTAATAAGTGTCTGAGGCAAGATTTGCTTCTGGATCTTCTTGACTCCAAGTCCAGAGCCATTCCCTCTAACCATGCTTGCTGCCTCTCAAATGACCATGAGAGAACAAAATTGTTTCCTAGCAATGAACCATTCCAAAGTGGATGTTGCTGGGGAACTGGTATTGTTCAGGAGTAATCACTTTCCACTTTAGTTTGTCACAATACATCTCAGGCTGACTTCACTTCAAGCAGTGTGTATCCCATTTTGGCATGTTATTTTACTGTCCATAAAGAGCATAAAAATTGCCTTTCCCTCCTCCATTCCCCCTTCAGTTTTGCCCTTTCTCTGACAGTTGGCAGTTCTTTAGTCAAGCCTAGTGGCAGATTGTGTCACTGTATAATTCTTTCTGACTCCGGCGGCGAGGCTGTCATAAAAATATGGCCAAAGGCCAATCATACCACTTGATTTTTCCCTAGCCTCCAATGGAAGTGGCAAATGGCAAGGAAGAAGCCAAGAAACATAAACTGTGGGGCCCAAGGCCGACTTGAATGGACTTTATCTTGGAAGCTCTCAGAAAGGTCCTTAGGCTGAAGAGTTTCAGGAAGAATGTACAAGGGCTCAAGTTTGTTGGTAAATACTTGGCTGGTTACTGTTGCCAGGATAAAGTAGAGAATTGAAGTGATTAGGAATAATGGCTGGATAATTGCATCAATTTTCTATGCCTCTTTGGCAGAGGGGTTCTTACCTTTGAGTGCCAGGCTGGTATCACTAGGGCCTCAGTTCCAACTCTATCCATTGTAGCTCCTGTGGAGTACCTGGCTTTCTTTGTGTTTTTTTTCCCCAAAAGAAAAATGCTCTTGCATATAAACAGGCAATTTTCAAGAAATCACTGTTGTCAAAATGATTGGTCTGTTCAGCCACCCTAGCACATAAATAACTTCATCTTTGAATACTCATACATTCACTTGACGAGGAGTTGTTGAGCTTGTACTCGGTATTGTGTGGCTACAAAGAAGAATGAAACATGTCCTCTACCTTCAAGGACCTTATGGCACTGTAGGGTGGATGAATAGGAAAGTCTCTGCATGATAAAATGCCAGAAAAGCTATGTAATGAGTGCAAGGCGGCATGGGTGCTCAGAGGACAGAGAGAGGGGCACTGATGATAAAGATCAAAGAAAGCTTCTTGGAGAATGGAAAACTTGAGATGGACCTTCAATGATGGGTGGGGTTTTGACAAGGAGAAAATTAGTTGGGAGATATTTTAATTCTACCCAATCTAAAGGGAGGGAATCCATCTTCTTTTGCCTTATTTAGTTCCCTCCAACACCTAGTCTAGACTCCCTTAATCTAAGATAATGATCTGTACCATTCCATGTGATTGTCAACTCAACTGGACCAAACTTAGCCATTATCAAGGACAGTAGGGTTTGGGGATAGGAATTGGTGAGAGGGGGGAAGGGATGAATATCAAAGTCTTCTCTATGTTTCCCAACCACATATTCCTCCCATAGTATGCTTCAGTGAAATGCTGGATGGTGGAGTCTGATGACCTGGGTTCAAATCCCAGCCCTTATACCTTCCCTATGTGACTTTGGGAAAGTCAGTTAACCTCTTTAAGACTCAGTTTCTTCATTCCTAAAATGAAGGATGGGATGAACTAGATGACCTCTCAGATTCCTTCTAGTTTGAAATTTTTGATACTTCATGAATCTCTGCATGAGACCTCTTTATGAGTGTCTCCCAAAATTGAGGGTTGTGGAGAGGAAAGGGAAAATGAAAATGAATAAGTTTTAGAAATAAGATAGTGTTTCTTCAGTTCATTTGATATAATATTTCTTTAAGATGAAAATCCTGAAAAACAAATGGAAATAGAGTTGTTTTTGCTTTTAAAAACCTGCGAGATATTTTTGTAGGCAAAGCTTGCTTCCTGCTTTTGCCCTACTAATGACCTCAACTTTAGCTTTCTACTGGAAGACCAAGTTCCTTTTGATTAATCATTCCTTGCATTAATATCAAACAGCCCTTTGCGTTTTTCAAACAGATTAGTATTTCTGTCCAATTATGCCCCAAACACACCAAGCACATAAATGACAACCATTTAGCCCAATGGGAACAGAACGGAGCCCCTCAACAGCCCTGCATTGAGGAATAAAAACACATATAACTGATGGGCTTTGGATATGAACTTAGAATGACTTGTGAAGACTGTCCGAGATCAAGGGCAGGAGAGATTGAAGTTCCACTTAAGAACTGCTACCATGAGGGTAAAGTGGCCAGCTCGTGTCTGGTCACTGCATTCCATTTCTGTAATTGTTAAATACTGCTGGGAGTATTCTGTCTCTTGGAGGGGAGGAGAAGCATAGGGTGATATGTGTCAAATTTTAATTTCATTTAAATCTCTTGCTTATTTTAATTTATGAGGTGAAGAGAATATTAGTTTTTGGAGTGATTTAATATTTTATGTTGTAAGTGATCTTCTACAGTCAGTTTGTTAATTAGACTCTACTGACAGGAGGTTTAATATTGTGTGTTGACTCTTCAGGAAAGGAAGTGGAGAAAATATTCCTAATAGACCAAAAAGAGAGAGACATGATCAAAGGTCTCTTGGAGACCATATGTTAGAGGTACTTTAACCAGTAGAACAAACAATGTTTTGCCCTTAGAAAAGGCTCTTTGAGCATTCTGGAGATAATTAAAGCCTACTTTTAGGTTTGCTGCCTTGGAAGTTTTCATGAGTTAGACATAGATAATCTTTTTTTCCTATATAAATCATCTGCTTTCTTCATCTATTTGTCCAGCGTGAATCAGAACCTTTTCAGAATTATAGCATCCTCTCCAATGATGTTGTATTGAATTATGCTATTTTGCTTTCTATACAGAGCTCATTTCTAGGCAAGACCTCTATTTGAAAAGACAGTTTCTCTTTATTTTCTATAGCCCTGACAATAAGAAATCATAAGGAATTGTCATGATCTCTGAACATATTGGTTCTTCAGCTTGAGACAGCACTGTATAGCAGATAGAACATTGATCTCAGACACAGGAAGACCCAGGTTCAAGACCTATTTCTTATAGATAGCTGCTATGCGACCTTGAGCAACTCACCTAGATGGATTTCATTGGATAGAACACTAGACTTAAAGAGTCAGGAAGATCCACTTCTAAACTTTGACTCAGACACTTCCTTAGTTGAGGGACCCCAGACAAGTCATCCTCAGGTTTCTCATGTGTTCAATGGGAATAATCACTATTTACTTCACTGGGTTGTTGTGAAGACAAGACAAGAATGATGTAAGCTTTCAGGACCCCTTGACATCTCTCTAAGACTATGACTTTCTTTAGCATTAGTAAAGGGAAGTTCTTAACAGCAGTGCTCTATCTAGTGTGTCAACTAGATCCCTCTAGGGGACTTGCTCTGGGTCACATAGCCACTATCTTGAATCTAGGCTTTCCTGACTTTGAGATCAACTCTCAATCTGCTATAAGAAGAACCAATATATTTTCAGGTCATGACATTTCTCTATGATTTCTTAGAGTCAGGGCTGAAGAAAACAGAGAAACCATCTTTTCGAATGGAGGTCTTGGTGAAAGGAGGTTCTCACCAGAAGCTCCCTCAAAATCACAGGTTTGGTTTTTTAAAGAAGAATTAAGTACACATTTATTAAGTGTGTACTATATGTCTTGGGCATAGGGAAGCATAAATGCATAGATTTAGAGATAGAAGACAATATTCAAGGTCATTCAGTCCAGGCTCCGTTTTTATAAATGAGCAAACTGAAACCCAGAATGACCTAGCCAATATCAAATAATAAAGTCACAAATGCTAACCGAGCTGGGATTTGAACCTGGATCCTCTTACTCCAAATCTAGCACTGCTGCCAGTAGACCACAGATTACAAAGATAGACACAACACTGACTTTTCCTGGCTTTTTCTATATTTAGAACTTTCAACTAGATTTTATTCGACAAAACTAGGCAGAGTTGATGGAGTTTTATAACAACCCCATTGTCATGGAACAGCTTTTGTTTCTATTGAGGTTAATAAATTCGGTGAGATATTTCTGATGTGCAGTTTTAATAACTGGAGCTTTTCTGAAAAATGATATCAATTCAGAGATAAAGGAATTAAAACAAAGAAGATGTGTTTAAAGGTCAAAATTGTTGAGCATGAATTGAAGAGCGTTCTCAACTATAAAGTTCATGTGATTCACATCAGGTTTCTTTTTCCTTTAAAACTAATCTTTCCCTAAAATAAAACCCATGCCAGGAGCTCAGCTTTCACAAGCAACCCAACAATAACAAATCATTCTGTCACAGACAGAAATGCTTTGAAGATGATTTGGCTCAAGGTTTGATGAAATGGCAGAATAGCAACAGTGTGGTTAAAAGAGTTAAAATTCCTTCTCTGGTTAATTAAAACATATAGACTATGTATTATGAAAGTATTGAACTATATACTTATGTAGGTACATGTGTTTGTATGTGTGGGAAAGACAGAGACAGAGAAAGGGGAAGAGAGGGAAGGAGACAGAAAGAGACAAAAAGAGAGCCAGAGGGAGAGAATATATGTAGAGAGAGGTGAGGAGAAAAATATTTCGTATCTAATTTCCCCATTTGTTTATTCTTTACACTTTAGACATGAGATCTTTTCCTTTTTCAATGTTTTCCTTGGGTGCTACTTTCTCTATGAAGCATTCCTTAATTTTCCTAGCTATAAATTGTTCTTCCTTAAATTTCTTTTTCTACTCTACTCTCTCCTTTGCATTTAATATTTCCTAACTTGTATTTATTTGTGTACGTGCCTCATCCTATCATTTTTTAGGTTTGAGGTAATGATACATAAAGATATAGATGGAGATAGATAGATAACATAACCATACAGGCTAGATATCACATATAAAATATATATTATGTGAATGCATGTGTATGTTTATATATATATATATATNAGACAGAAAGAGACAAAAAGAGAGCCAGAGGGAGAGAATATATGTAGAGAGAGGTGAGGAGAAAAATATTTCGTATCTAATTTCCCCATTTGTTTATTCTTTACACTTTAGACATGAGATCTTTTCCTTTTTCAATGTTTTCCTTGGGTGCTACTTTCTCTATGAAGCATTCCTTAATTTTCCTAGCTATAAATTGTTCTTCCTTAAATTTCTTTTTCTACTCTACTCTCTCCTTTGCATTTAATATTTCCTAACTTGTATTTATTTGTGTACGTGCCTCATCCTATCATTTTTTAGGTTTGAGGTAATGATACATAAAGATATAGATGGAGATAGATAGATAACATAACCATACAGGCTAGATATCACATATAAAATATATATTATGTGAATGCATGTGTATATATATATATATATATATATATATATATATATATATTTTACACACTTTTTCAGCATAGTGGCCACCGTCTTTGCCTCTCTTCTAGTGTAGCTCTGTCTGAGGCTACCTTCCCAGCCTAGTAATCACAAGTTGAAGGTTGGATCCTCAGTGCATTTTCAAGATGTACCTTGATTCCCATTCCTAAAATTATAGTTTGTAAGTCCCTCTTGTGTACTTCCCATTTAGAGTCAGCCAATAGACACAATTAGCTTAAAGCAAAGGCATTTGCTAAAATGGCACAGTAAAAATGGTAGCAACGAAGTATTGCCTGATAATACCAGAGTTCATTCTCCCACAAATATATATCGCATCCATGGAAAGAGTGGAGGCACTTGGAGTGAAATGGTAATGAGGCACACATACATATAAGGAACTATATTTGTATGTATATATTTCAATACTTTAGTAAAGTATTGAAAGTAAAAAAATATTTTTAATTAACCAGAGAATAAATTTTAATAAACAAATTGTTGCCATACTTCCATTTCATCATACATCCAAGGATGCTCAATACTCAGTACTGCAGAACTCCAATGACCTTTTTCTCATTGTAGAATCCCTTGGGCATTATGTCTAAGCTAGACAAAGACAAAAAAAATCCCCAGGGCTCCCTGATTCTGTTTCAGTAGGCCAGCTTGAGATTCTAAAGACCTATTATTAGCATGGGATATAAAAGAAATTATTTATTCTACACAAAATAGTATTTTTTTCCATTGGGGAAAAATGTTATGAGCAGGATTGACTGTTATTTTTGTTCAGGTTAAATCTTAAGCTTTTGACAGCTTATATCTCTAATAAAGACAGGGAGAGGGAATTATATTCCTTGTAATGATGTGCTAGCATGGATTGTTTCTTTTGCTAGTAACCTTTATTTGTCATTATTAGGCAGTGTTTTAAAAGTCAAGATGAAAGTAACCTGTTTCTTGAAGAAAAACATATTTTCATTCATTTCATTTTCATTTACTTTCTTGAGTTTTTGTCTTCAAAATATGCTTAGCTTTCCTATGACATGCAAATGAGAATGTCCTTTCTGACTATTCCAATTCAATAAGTTAAAATTCAACAAACGTTTATTAAGTGTTTACTGTGTGTTTGGAGCTTTCCAGCTCAACTCTACTTGACCATATTATAATTAACAGCTGACATCCAATTTCCTTTTCTCTATTTGCAATTGAGAGAACATAATAATACCTTGTCCTTCTTCTACTTGGCTCCAACCAGAAAAAATGGGATCTAATGAGTAATTAACGATGTCGAGGGCTAGATTTCTGTAATAAATAAGGTAAGAGCCTTTCAGTTCAAAACTGACAACTCTTGGAAATGTAAGGGAATAACTCTGTCAGTCTTTAGATATGGCAGTGCTTGGAATGTAGAAGATCAGTATTATCTCCCGTTCTCAAGAGACCAGAGGTGAGCATGTATAGATTCTAGCATGTTTACTTGAAAAAAATAATAGGTGAGGCTTAAAGACCCAGACTTTCTATTTTCTTCTCTTGACCCTACTCTCCATCCTTCTGGTTGAGCAGGAGAGCACAGGTTTGGATTACCTCTCATAGTCTATCTCTTCTTTACTTGAGACAAAGAAGTTTGGGTTCTGCTAAGAGCTGGTAAATCTGTGAGGAAAGCATCTTCAGATCATGGTGTGTCTCACTGGGTTTAGGAGATGCAGCAAAGGCCATTGTGTCTTATTTTAATATTAGTTTTAAAGATTCAATTTATATTACATTATCTAGAACATATTTTGGATATATTTATGTGCCTGGGCTGAGCTAGGAATTTCCTTTTAGTAATCCATATGTTTGATAGTTCCTGCTAAAGACTTCTTCCCACTGCCATGCCCCACCCTCTAATATATGTGTACTTAATGGGTTTAGCCTTTGGAGCATTCTGTAGGCCCACTACCCTTCCCCCATCCTGAGATGAAAAGAATACTGTCTCTGAGCAGATTTGGGATTTTCCAATTTCATTAACAGATGATTATTATAAATAGAGTGAATAATAATTGTTGTGGAAAATCAGACAGTTTCATTAAGATATGTGTGATGCACTTTAATGAGCATTAGTGTAAAGTCCCCCTCCAGTACTAAATGTATGATTGATTGTAGAGTATAAAAATATATGTTATACAAAAGACGACTCATATTACTATATTATTTTTATAGTATTTAATATAATATCTGTATTTCATTTGTAAAACAATTTCCGTACAACAACCTTGTGGGGTAGGTGTCCCAAGTATGACCCTCCACATTTTATAGATGGAAAGTTAATTGATTTTCTCAGAATCACATAACTAACAAGGATCCAAAATGTGACCTTAATGCAGTTTTTCTGACTCTAAGACCAATGTTCTTTCTTTAAAAACAAACAAAAAAACAACCCATTACCCTTATCTTGAAATCAGTACTAAATATTGGTTCCAAGGTAGAAGAGTAGCAAGAGGTAGGCAATTTGAATTAAATTACTTACGGAGGGTCACACAGCTAGGAAGTGTCTGAGGAAAGATTTGAACCCAGGTTGTCCTATCTTTATAACTGGTTCTCAATCCACTGAGCCACTTAGATGCCCCATCAATGTTCTTTCTGCTATATTTTGCTTTAATGCCACCATCTTTTTTCTTCATTAAGTAGGAGATTTGTTAGACATGTACACAAACCCATATAATGCGATTAAATAAATGATTAACCATAAACATGAGATCAAAGAGAATGAAATGAGAAATTGATCTAACAGAATTTGAGGAAAGGTTTCATGAAGGAAATGGCACGAGAGGTAGGCAAAGAAGAGAAAAGCAAATAAGCATAGGTGAAAATGGGTATATAAACATGATATAGAATTTAACTCAATTAAACTTCTGAAAAAGGTATTAAGAATGCAGGAGGTACAAATCACTATAGTAGATGCTGGATTAGGAGATTAAGGAGCAAAAATAAACAGCGTGCAATTTCTCTCTTTGTGAATCTTACATTCAGTGAGGGACCAAAATCATATACAGATGACCATAATGAAAATGAAACTTCAGTATCTTAGGGAAGTGCAAGCAAAGTGCTAATATCCTCTGGAAGGGCTTTTTGGGAAACTGAAAGAGCCCTATGCAAATGGGTTCAAGTCAGGGGTGTGCTTGAGTCATCTGGAAACTTGTTTAATTTTCAGTGAGAAAATTTACAACTTGGAATCCACAGAGGCTATAAATTAGGGCTTGATTCATTTTTTTGTTAACTAAAATGCTGCCTAAATTTAAAGGTGGGTTGGTATGTACTTCCCCCCACCGCCCCAAGACATGATTGGTAAACATTTACCAGCACATCCTAGGTTCAAGTCCTGGATTTCTCATTTACTGGCTCTGTAACTCCAGGCAAGTCATCTCAGTTTCCTCATCTGTACAATGGGGATGATAATAATACTTAGGAAAATCACAACCTTTCTTTGTTTCAGTTTCTTTATCAATAAAATAAGGATAACTAAAATTTCCACATATATTGATAATTATACTTACATCATAGGATTGTTAATAAATATATAATGTCTCTAAGTTTGAAAAACTTTATATACCTTATGTCAATTAATTTTTTAACTGTTACCTTAGAATCAATATTGTGAATTGGTTCCAAGGCAGAAGAATGGTAAGGGATAGGCAATGGGAGTTGGCAATGGGAGTTAAGTGACTTGCCCAGGATCATAGATCTAGGTCTTAGGTCATATTTGAACCCAGGTCCTGGCTCTGAGTCCACTGAGCCTCCTCCCTGACCCTTATCTCACTGAATCTTTATTAAACCCCTATGAAAATGTCTTCTTCCTCCTCCTCCTCTTCTTTCTCCTTCTTGTTCCTCTCGTTCTTGTTCTTCTTGTTCTTGTTCTCCCTCCTCCTCCTCTTTTCCTATTTCTTCCTCCTCTCTGCTTCTCCTCTCTTTTTATTCTTCAAAAATGAGATTCTATGAAGTTGTCATAAATAATAGCAATTAAGTATCTAAGTTGCTTTTCAAACCTAGGTTTTTCTGATTCCAAATCTGATCCTCTATCTATTGGATTCTAGGATGCCTCTCAAAGTACCTTGTAAACCTTTGATCATTATATAAACCTAAGTTTTTGTTTAATTAAAAACTAATATGATCCAAGTCCATTCCCACTTTGTGATGAAAGAAACGAACTGGACTTGGTTCTAAATTTTCAGTGCCCAGAGGGTACCAGGCAGTATTTGGCTGATTGGAGGTGCTCACCAAATAACCATTGGCTGCCTGACTCAAACTGGAACATGGGGAGAGCTCTCCTGAGCCCAGTCAATGCTTTGAAGACTAAACAATCATCCTACACACTCAGAAAGGCATCCAAGAATGGATAAAAGGCCATCCAGGTACCTCTGAGAGAAGTATTTTGTCCCCTTTACGTCAAGATTTATTTTTCTAAACCTCCAGGCTCTGTTCCAATTAGTTACATTATACCAGCTTAACATCACACTAGAGGAGTATATCTTGTACTCGCAAATATATTTCATATGATAATGCCATCAACCCTCATAGCTGTGAAGAAGCTATTTGCTTTTTTTTCTCCTCCCTGTCTCTGCCTTTTTAATTTCATTATGATTTCTAAAAATTCCCTGATAGTGTTACAGCTGCTCCACAGTTAATAGCCTTGAAATAGAAATGTGTTACTTTGCTTAGCAAGAGACATCTGCATACTGTAGAAAAACAGAATCATTTGAAGTGATTAATACAGGAAGATGGTTATTCGTATTTTAAACGCATGTTGCTTAGCTCAAATATGTTTGCCTTCCAGCCATTTTTAGTTATGTTCTTCTGATCTATGTTCGAAATCTGCGATGCTTTTAGGATCTACATAAAAAATGAATGTTTGCCAGGCAACCCAAAGCCTCCTGCTGCTTGTTGGCTCCGTGGTGGTTGCTTTTTTTTTTTCCTTTTTGAATGTCACAAACAGAGCTTTTGATATGGTACCCATGGGGCTCTTTATCCAGTGTGATGTAAATAACTACTCCCAATGTTGAGGCCCACCGCCATCTTTGATCATGTCATCTTGAAATTTGCCCTTGCAATGAACAAGGGACCGACTTCATGCTCACGTTGGGAGAGCACGTACTCCATTTGAGAATGTCAAGGTATATAAGCCCTGGGAGAGCAATAGGGTAGGTTCAAAAGTTTGCAGATAGATAGATTATTGCAGGCTTAGAAATTACAATGAGGCAGCCCGTATATGCCTCCTCTCTCCTCCTCGTAGTCTCAAAAATCTATTGCTCCATCATAAATCTCTCCCTTAGCATCTCACTCTATAGTTATTTCATCAGTATTTCATCTCTGCCTTGAGATTAACATGCTGAAGTCTGACGTTGAACTCATCTGAGGACATGACCAAAACCAACCTGACCTTCTTCCTGCTTAGCCTGGACTTCTGTCCTTTTGGCTCTTCTGCTTTTCATTACCACTCTGCTATAGCCTCACTAAATAAATACCTAACTAGTATTTAGATGGTGCTTTAAGGTTTGCAAAATGCTTTTTATATATATATAAAAAGCATTTTGTAAACCTTAAAGCAATATATATATTAATACACTTGATTCTCATACTAAGCTTTGGAATTAGGTGCTGCTATTTATTATCTCCATTTTACCAATGAGGAAACTGAGGAAAACCAAGATTAAGTGCTTTGCCCAGGTTCGCTTGGCTAATAAGTGCCTGAATCAGGATTTATACTTTAGACCTCCTAACTCCAAGTTCTGAACTCTATCCACTGTGCCTCTTGCTGCCCTGTAATTCCATTAAAAAGTTGTTTGTGTTACTGAGTTTCCTTAATGTCTTGGGAAAGCCCCAGTCATTTGAGGTAATAAGGTGGAGGACTTCCAGGCTTTCTACTCTGATCTTTAATTGTGATTGAAGAACCCTTGAGCCTTACTACTTTCCTTGAAGCTAACCTTTTAATATCTGTTGTTTCTACCAACTAGAATGTGAATTCTTTGAGCAGAAACTGACTCGCTTTTTTATTTGTATTTTTAGCGCTGGATTGTGTGCTTGACACACAGTAAATGCTTAATAAATACTGATTCATTCATTCATAATAAGGATGAACATTTATAGAGTGATTTAAAATTTGCTAGACACTTTAATACTTTAGCTTATATAATATTATCTCATTTTTTCCAGATGAAGAAACTGAGGATTTGAGATACTAATTATGTGCTTATGGTCCCACAGCTATTAAGTTTCAGAGGCAGAGTTCGAACTCAGTCTTTCTGATTCAAAGTTCAGAATTAGACCATATTTTATCTCCCATAGATCCTGAATCTCAGCTGGCAAGTTAGATCTACTAAAGGTAGGAATTGTGGTAAATTCCTGGCTTTGGGCCTTTCTCCCTAAACCCTTTCCATTGTAGCATTTGGCATGTGTTTGGATGACCCAAGTATGGGGAAGAATCCCCCATTATCGCCTTTGCCACAAAAAATACCAGCAGACTTTTTGGGATGGGGTAGGGAATTTTCTGTTTAGTTGTCCTAGAGTCCAAGGTCCTGAATTTAACTCTGCCCTTTGATGCATGTGACTGTGTGACCTTGAATAATTACTTTATCTCCAAGGGCTTCAGTTTTCTTATCTATAAATGAGGGGATTAAACTCTAGGCTATGTTCCTATGATCAACCTCTCTCTTGACTTTTGGATCTAATTGAAGGTCTCATGCTAGCATGGGGACTTAGTTTCTCAGCTTAGGTTGGGGCTGACCAAAAGCTATCCCTGTCTCACATATGTTGGATAGATCTGATGAAGCAAGCGATGGCCATTAAGAAACCTTATTTTATTATGGAAACATACCTAAAAGGGTGCCTGCTAAACCTCCAATGGTGTAGAGTTTGTAAATTCAATATACCTGATTTTTATGAGTATTAAAGATGTTCACATGCAGGAGACATTTTTGGTTTCCCTCAGTGGCACCTCTTGGTATATTTCTATAATATCCTATATTGGGAACAATATAATGGGATCTGAAATTGTACACTATATCTCAACTCTAGTCTAGGTTATACTTATTCGGCACAATAATAATTTCCTGTGATTTATAATGATGCTTCTTTATTAATGCTCTAGGATTTTATAGTATATCACTACATTCCTTTTCCCTTCTGGTGGTTTTTTTTTTTCTTCTCAGCTTTATTAGTTTACATTCCCTTATGGTGAATTATTCAAGCCAATATCTGCTCTTGGCTGGTCACACCAGCCTTCTTTGAATGGCATTTTCCTCCTTTTTCTGCACTGCTGGCCCAATTTGGGCAGATGCCTGCTGTTGGTCAAGCTGTATTGGATTAGGATGATCAAGAGCCATATCGTGCTTTATCTTTGAAAATCAATCTTATTACAATGAGCACAGGAAGTCATGCTTTTGATGAAGAGCCACATAAGATTATTATTTTTCACAGAGACTAGAGACAACTTCTATTGGATCTCAAAGGAACTCGGGGTACATACCCATCCTTCATTGCTTCTCGAAAGGGGAAATAAGCTCCCCATTTCTCACTTCCATTGGTTTGCCAGTCTCCACCCCATTCTATTTCTGTTCTAATCTAAGGATCTCTTCCCTAAAAGGGGGAAGAAGGGAAAAAATGATACCCAATATATAAGCGCAAATTGGGTATGGAGGAGATTATTTTCATACAGACAAGGGAATGCTAAGCACAAAAAAAAACTTAGTGTGCATTAGAATGGTTAGAACAGAATATGGCAATTTTCAGTACTAGTACAATAAAGTGGAAAGCCAACATTCAAGCCTTTTGAGGACTTGAAAGAGTTTTTTACAAGGCTACTAATTAACTATTTCATATTTCACCTCTACTAAGTTTAATCCAATCAAATGCCAATCTCCTTTCTCTTAAATGCTAAGTATTTCCTTGCTTCCAGGCCACTCCTGCTGCTTCTTAGGTACTCTTTTATGGAGGTTGTCAAAGTAATGAATTCAAGGGTTTCCCACCCCCCACTATCAGACACTGCTACTCAAGGGGACCTCACTACTTTGCCAATGGGAGATGCTGCTGCTTCAACCACTGGGCTCCAAGCCTTTTGAATTCTCACAAAGCCCTGCATTAGAAACAATAAAGCACAGAATGGATGGCCATATCCCAGGAGCCATATTGGCTAGGCATACATAATACATGCTCTTGGCTTAAGACTCCATAGAGAGTGAGGATACCTCCAGCCTCTGAGAACTAGAATCCTGAGTTCCAGCTCATCAGTCAATTAGGAGATTCAAACCAGGGATGAACCTTATACATGGCTAGAATTTGTGTACTTTTACTCTCAAGTATCAGTGTAGTCATCAGGTCCAAATGAGCATACCCCAGAGCAGGAGAAGGATACCTGAAGGGTGTCTGCTACAACAGAATCACAGATTTTTAAGTTGGAAATGACCTTAGAATGTACCTACTATAGCTACCTCATTTTTAAAATGAGGAAACCATAGTCCAAAGAGCTTAAGTGACTTGCCCACATAGCAAAAATTTCCACCAAGCACTGAATTTTCTTTAAGAATAATTTTATTGATTGCCTTGGTTTTTTTGGTTTGGTTTTTATGTAACTTTATTTCCCTATATATCCCTCCCCTGCATCTTCCTCAATCCAAAGAGCTATCCCTTACATCAATGTATGGAAAAGATCAATCAAGATGTCCAACATATGCAAAGTTCCACATCCATGGTCCCTCACCTCTAATGAGAATGAAGGAAAAATTATCATTAGTATCTTCTTTGATTTTATTGTTGTTTTTCTTTCATTCATATTTTTGGATTCCTGAATACTGTTTTCTTGATTCTGCTTATTTTTCTTTGCATCAGTGCATAAAAGCATCCCCATGCCTCTTTGTGTTCTTAATTTTTGCCACTTACATACTTTAATTTGTTGAGCCTGTCTTAAAATAGTGGATGACTGCTTACTTATTTTCAGTTCTTTTAAGCTGTGAATTTTAATAACCATTCATTGAATTTTTGTCTAAAGATCCAAGTAAAATGTTCTAAATCATTTGATTAGAGAAAGACAAATTAAAACAGTTTTGAGGTACCAACTCACATCTATCAGAAATGACAAGTGCTGGAGGGGATGAGGGAAAATAGGCACATTAAGGAGTGGAGGAATGAACTGGTCCCACCATCCTGGAGAACAATCTGGAACTATGCCCAAAGGCCTATAAAACTGTGCATATCCTTTGACCCAGCAAAACTACCACTAGGTTTATACTCCCAAATAAAGCAAAACAAAAGGAAAAGGAGTTTTATATATATATATATATATATATATATATATATATATATATATATATAGCAGCTTTTTTTGTTGTGGCAAAGAACTGGACATTGAGGTGATGCTCATCAATTTTAGGGAATGACTGAATAAATTGTGTCATCTGATTGTGATGGAGTACTGTTGTGTTATAAAAAATGATGAGGTGGTATATTTTCAGAAAACATGGCAAGACCTATATGAACTGATGCAAAGTGAGAAGAACCAGGAAAACATTGTTTCCAGTAACAGGAGTGTGGTAATCAATATAATGATACACAATAATTCAAAAAGACTCATAGTGAAAAAAAATTCTATCCACCTCTAGAGAGAGAACTGATAAACTACAAATTGACCGATAGTTTTCTCATTTTATTTTTTATTTTTGCTTTGTTTTGCAATATGGCTAATATGGAAATATGTTTTGCATCATCTTGTTTGCATTCTTAAAGGGTAGGGGAGGAGTAGAGGGAGAGAGAGAATCTGGAATCCAGAATTTGAAAAGAAAAGAATATTAAAAATAAAAGATTTTTAAAAAATGATTAAAATGTAGAAAAATCCAAGTATTTCTCAAATATTGGTAGAATGATAAAAATTGGAGAACAAAAGATATCTGGACAATCTTTTATTTAACCAACAGAAGGTAAGGTACTTGAGGGCAAGAGCTACCCCCTCCTCCTTTTTTGCCCCTGTTTTCTCAGACCTAAGACAGTTCCTGACCCATACTAAGTGCTTAATAAGTACTCAGCAATTAAATGAATCAACTTATTTATTTTATATATAGGCAATTAAGATACAAGGAGTTGAAATTACTTGCCCAGGATCACAGAACTAGGATTAGATCACAGGTCTCCTAGTGCTCTTTCTTTCCTCTATCCTTAAAAGGCTAGTCTTCAAAAACCTCTGATGCTTTAATTTGGTAAGACATAACAGAGCCATAAAACTGGTACTGCCCTTTGACCCAATAATCCCTCTAGTGGGAACATATCCTAAGGGTGTAATTATAAAGCAAAAAGACCTTTTTGTACAAAGATGTTTTATGGCTGTGCTATGTATAATGGGGAAAAACTGGAAACAATATAAATGAGCAGTGGTTGGTTGGGTAATAACCAATGAGTGCAGTGGTTCTATATCACCATAAAGAAGGGGAAATATGCAAGGATCTATGTGAAATAATGCAAAGGGAAAAAGCAAAACTAGGAGGACTGCATACACATTGATTACCATTATGTGAATATATGCATATGTCTATGTGTACATAAATAAATGAACAATCTCATAAGGAAGTGTGTTATTGATGAGCTGTCATTGATGATGTCCATACACTTAAATTGGCTTTTCATTGCAAAGTTAATTAAACAAATGAGATTTAAATGTTTCATAGGTTTATTCATTTGATCAGTGAAACTTTGGCAGGACCTACTGCATGTGAGATGCAGCTAGAAGGCTCAGTGGATAGAGTCCTGGCACTAGAGTCAGGAAGACTCCTCTACCAAAGTTCAAATCTGGCCTGGGATACTTACTAGCATGTAACCCTGGGCAAGTCACTTAATCTTCATTTGTCTTAGTCTACTGGAGAAGGAAAAGGCAAATCACCCCAGTTGGTATCTTTGCCAAGAAAACCCATGGACACAGGGTAATGAAGAGTCAGACTTGACTGAGGAACATTGACAACAGCAACTACACCTATTACTTTTGAGGTACTGTGCTAAGGCAGGAGCAGAAAATATAAGGGAAAATTAAACTGGAGTCTCTGCTCTCATTATAGTCTAATAGGGGAGATGGACAGGCATAATAATAATTTCAGAACATAATGACATAAAAAACACAAGAGAAAGAGAAACAAAAGCCTGGGAATTGAGAGGTAGTCAAAGATGCTTTGTTTTCCTCTTTGACCACATAAGTCTTCATCTAACACTCATATGCATATGAAATGAAGTGGAAAGAGGGATGGATGAGGAGGCAGTCTTACACTAACACTTACTAGGTGTAAACCCTTAAGAAAGTAATTTGGCTTCTCTAATTCTCAGTTTCTTCATCCATAAAAAAGTGGGGATAATAATACTTGGAATAGCTACCTCACAAGGACATTATAAAGAAACCACTTAATAAACTCTGAGTGACACAGAAATGGGAATCATTATTCTTTAATAGGCAAAAAGTAAAGGTAAGAGCAAAAAAAGTCAGAATCTGAAGGAGGATGACAAAAATGGCAATCGCCACCCCCAGAATCAGAGAATCTGAATCTACAAAGCACCTCATTTTAGTGACAAATACATCCCCTTTCATTTTATGAATAATAAAAATAGCTAGCATCTCTATAGCACTTTAAGGTATGCTAAAAGCTTTGCAAGTGTTATTTCATTTTATCTTCATAAAAATCCTAGGAGATAGGTGCTATTAATATTGCCATTTAAATACATCAATTAGTTAATTTAAATATATATTGCTATTTTATAGAAGAGGAAACTTGGGCAGAGAGAGGCACCTAGTTAGAGAGTTTCTGAGAATTTGAACTCAGGTCTTCCTAAGTTGTCCAAATACAATGGAAACCTACTTAAGGAAACTGAGGCTAGGAGAAATGAAATGAATTGCCCAACATCACAAAGAAACCAAAGTTATTATATGTCTCCAGGAGGTTCTTCCCACTGTACCACATGACCTCAGTCTTTGAAATAGCCCATATTGCCACATGATTTAAGGATGAATTGTCATTAAGATTAAGGTGGCATCCTAAAATCTTGACAGGAAACTAAACTGAAACAATTTCAATTTGGCTACAAAGCATGGCCTATGAAACTATAAAATGTTGCTCATAAAGCAAGACTGTGATGACAGATTTTTTTGAGTGACAAGGAAAGTTGACAGTGTAGCGCTCTCATTCCTGACTGGATTGCTTTCATACTCCAAATCTCTCTAAAGTAAAAGGGCTGTGGGACCTACCCATTTGTTCCAAATACTGAAGGCAAAACTATGATGATGATTGATGATGATGATGCTATTGATGGAAACCAAATCAGTTGTTAATGGCCATTTTAGATTCACCAAGTCTCAGTAATATTCTTCTAGTGGTGTTTTGTAGTTGCCATTGATAGTCACCAAATAAATTAAGATGACTCAGAGGGCAGTTAGAAACTCTGAGCCAGCTTCCTTCTTTTGAAGATGAAGAATAAGGCTGGAGAAACAAAATGCATAGAGTAATCACTGGACAGCCAGCATGTTCCATTGGCATCCATGCAATATGGAAGACCCTCAGCACTTTGTGGGGACAGTTACAAGAGCCACAGAAGATGGGAAGTCATAGATGGTCTGTAATCTGCACTGCTAAAGAGAATGCCTCCATCAAGGGATTGTAAATTCACTAGATTCTTGTATTGGAAATTCCCAGAAATAGAATCAGTATATATTTATATCTTGAAGCTGCACTTAAAGAGAAATGATTGGAAGAAAAAAAAAGAATAGAAAAATGCATCATAATCTACTTTTCTATCCACAGAGTACTAGGAATGTAATGGGTCCTCATTTAAGAACTGATGAATGTTTGATAGGAATAAGAGTAATATCTGGCATGTGAAGATTAGTAGAGAACTAGCATTTACACAGTACTTTAAGATTTGTAAAATCCTATATAAATATTTACTACTTTTATCCTCACAACTACCCTAGGGAGTAGGTGTTAATATTATTCCCATTTTACAGATAAGGAAGACTGAAGGACAATTCAGTGACTTGCCCAGAGTCACACATCTAGTGGTTGCCTGAAGCTGTATTTGAACTTGGGTCTTTCAGTATTTGCATATTATATATGAATACATACACTTGAAAGGAAAAATATTTCCAGCTCCAATAGCCAGGGAAGGCTACCCAGAGGAGATGAGCATCAATATGGCCTTCAAGGATGGATATAGCTTGAGTAGGACAAGAGGAAGACAAAGAAAGCTTGAACAAAACAATGGGGCAGGAAGGTACAATATGAGGGAAGCGAGGCTAATTTTGGAGAGTGTAAGTAGATAAAATGAAGCCAAGAGTTCATATAGATGGAATAGTGAGCATCATTTCTGGCAGTTAGGTTGTGACCAGATCACAAAGGGACTTGAATAATAATAATGCTTAAAATTTTACAATGTCTTAGATTTGTAAAATACTTTCACATATCTGATTTGATTTTTATAACTCTGGGAAAGTAGATGTCACCCATTTTAGGGACAGGGAGACCAAGATGAACTTGGCCATGCCTGCCCAGCTAGTAAATGTCTGAGTCAGGATTCGAACTCAGGTCTTCCTCACTCTAAGGCCAGTTCCCCTTCTACTCTGACTCATGAATGCCTACAGAAGAAGTGCATCATCCTACAAAGAGCCCTGTGGTACATATCTTCTCACAATCTTGAGAAATGGTACAAAACAATTTTCACATCCTTGCAAGACTGTCCTTTGAAAGAAAAATAAGACCTGAGGAAAGAAGTAGGACCAAAAAGGGAAAATCAGAAAGAATTCAACTAGAGGCTGATATTGAGAGCCCTAAGCCTGGAGTCAGGAAGACCTGAGTTCAAATCCAACCTCAGTTACTTCCTAGGTGTGTGAACCTCAGCAAGTCATTTAACCTCTGGTTGCCTGAGAAAATGAACCACTGAATCCAATGTAGGAAGATATGGCAAACCAGTCCAGTCTCCTTACCAACAGCAAGCAATACCAAAAGTAGAATAGGCTGACTCAGGAGGTAGTGTATTCCTCTTCACTGGAGGATCAGAAATAAAGATTACATGACCACTCATCAGGGAGGCTTTTAATGGGGATCCATGGTCAAGAACAGAGTAGGCTAGATGCTTTCTGGGGTCCTTCCCATCTCGGAGAGTTTGTGACCCTGTAACTGAAGAACAGGGGTTTTAGATTCAGCTGTGTTTTGTATACCTTAGAGGAAGTACAGACTTTCTGGACCTCAGTTTCTTCATCTGTAAAAGAGAGAGTTGTACATTATGATCTTTTCACATCTTTTCCAGCTATTATCTGATTTTGTAGTTTTTGACAAAAACAAAAAGTTTAAAACATTTTTGATCAATCTGAAAAACCTGACAGTGGAAAAGAAGGCAGCTTGGGGTGATGCAGAGAACATCAGAGGGTCTGAGTTCAAATCCTAGCTCTGTAACATAACTACCTATGTGATCTTGAGCAAATGACTTACTTATTCTCTGCACCGATTTCTTCATCTGTAAAATGAGGAGTTGGATATCCCTAAGCTCCCTTTTAGCTCTAAATCTATGATCATACAATAATTGGTAGCTGATTATATACATTAAATAATTGGGAACATTTCTAGGCCTATAATACAGAAAATAATAGTTGGATTAGTTCAATAGTGGTAAATTGGAATTTTCCATTATCTCCTCTTTCCCAGTAATTGAAATTAGCTTAACACAATCTCAGCTAATATTCAACTCATCTTTCACACTTACTGTTATAAAATATGCTTTGGCTACATGGACATTTAGGTCAAACAGTTACTTTGGAGTTATTAACCTAATACATAGCGAGAGCTGGTATGGGTCCCTTTTCAGGAATTATCTAGAAGAAGTCACTAGGATTCTGGAATATAATAATGTTTGTTTTTAATTCAAGAAAGTACTGCTTTGGGGGAATATGTGATAGGGATGAATATTTGTCTCAGATGCCAGAATTAGGACCAATAAGTAGAATTTATGAATAGGCCAATTTAAGTTTGAGGTGATTCAAATATGGTGATCAGAAATAGCAATATTCTTTTTTTTAACCCTTATCTTCCATCTTTGAATCAAAACTGTATATTGATTCCAAGGCAGAAAAGCAGTAAGAGCTAGACAATGGAGGTTAAGTGTCTTGCCTGGGGTCATACATGTAGGTATGAAGTATCTAAGGTCTGATTTGAACCCAAGACACTTGGTTTCTAGCACTGGCTTTGAACCCATTGAACTACCAGCTGACCCCAGTAGTGGTATTCCTAAGGCATAGGTTCAACCATGATACATCTCTATTAAATTACTTCAATGGTTCCTTCTCCTTTATAAGATAGACTCCCAGTTCCTTTTCTTTTCCTTTCTGGCTAAAACTTACCTTTCCAGGCTCTCTGTCATTCAGTCTGTGTCATTGTTTGTCCCTCATTTTTGTTGAGGACCAGTGATTTTGCTAGGTAATGTCTTGACTTGAGCATGAATTGGATTTAGGTGAAGCAGAGGTACACAAAGTCATCAGCCTCACTCTCTCTTCCAGATTCATGGAAGTCCAGTGGCAAGACAACCAGCCGGATAACTGACCATGGCCCAGGATACAGGGAATGACCTTGGCATCTTCAATTGTGTGACCAACCCCTAGGCTCTCCACAGTGCCTATTTCAGCCACCTTGTTGGCCACTGGAACAAATTGTTCTTATCCACCCGTTTCTCTGGGAGTGGGGGGAAGTCTTCACATGCTTGGGGTAGACATTCCCTTGACTCACCAATGGGTTTGAGGCTTGTTGGTTACCCTCAACCTGGTTGAGCTCTTCTGCTGAGACAGTTTATTAGGGAGTTACCTATATAGTCTCTCAGAGTGACAGTGAGAGTTAGGTGAAAGCTGGACAATGGATGAGCAGCCCTGAAAAGGGCTCAGCAAGTCCTCATATCAGAAGTGTTGAAGCTCCCTGCACACCCCATTCATCCTGTCATGCAGTCTACTTCTCAGCAAAATGACCAAATGACTTGTTCTTCACACCTGACATTCCATTTTGCATCTAGGCTTTTGTGAATATAATCTGCACTTTCTCTCCCATCCCCAACCTCCATGCCCTAGTTGTTTTCTTTTTTTCAAAGCTCAGACTAGGGCCTTCTTATATTGGAACATCCCTCCACCATGGCACTCCCCTTCTCCCATTGTTAAATTCTTTCTGGAGTCCTTAATTTTGGGGACAGGTCCAAGCCAATAAGTTTTCATTCCCCTTCAGAAATAGTTTCTGACTCTCTGGATTTTGCCATTGTAACTTTTGTTGTTGCCATTGTTTATTCATTTTTTAGTGATGTCCAACTCTTCATGACCTCATTTGGGGTTTTCTTGGCAAAGATATTGGACTGGTTTGCCATTTCCTTCTCCAGATCATTTTATAGATGTGAAAACTGAGGCAAACACAGTTAAGTGACTTGTCCAGGATCCTAGAGTAATAAGTGCTGAAAGCTAGATTTGAATTCAGGAAGATTGATGTGTCTTCCATGACCCTAAGCCTAGCACTCTATCCACTGTACCAACAGGCTACCACTATAATTTAGCTAAGGAATAACAATAGCATGAACTTTCCAGGGTTGTTTTGAAAGTCAAATGAGATAATATTTGTAAAGTACTTAGCACAGTACCTGGCACAGAGTGAAATGATTTAAATGCTAGCTTTTGGTATTATTATTATTTGCTTTAACTTCCCTGAGCACCTCAGATTTTCTCCTCCTGGAACATTCCTCCACCATACTGTCTCTTCTTCCATTGATGACTTCCTTCCAAGGCCTCTGCTTTGAGGATGGGTCCAAGCTGGCCATGCTTCATTCTTTTCCTGAGAATGACTAGAATTCCCCACCAGGCCTTTTATGGATGCCTTCTCTGCTCTCTGAAATCAGGGGCTGTCTTTATGCTGGAGTTTGTATTCCCACTGCTTGCTTTGTACAAAGTCTGGTTCACAGTCAGTGTTTAATTAATGCTTGTTGTCTACTGGTTGACCTGCTTGCCCAAGTGCGAGTTCTTATGTTAGACCTTTCCTGATTCTCCCGTTATTTCTACCAAATTATCTTATATTTGCTTTACTAAAATTTAGATATGTTGTTTCTACCAAGAGAGTAAAATTTCTATGAAGACAGATATTGTTTCATTTTTGTCTTTATATTGTCAACATCTAACACAGTGCCTGGCACATAAGAGTTTAATAAATGCTTATTGATTGATTGAATGATTCTAAAGTATAATGGGCTGCCTTAAAAGGAAATAAGCCCTTTACCTCAATGAGAAGTAAGAGGACGCTTTATGGACCTGGTTGTAAAGGAATGTCTTTTTTAGATATGGGTTCAAATAGAAGACCTCAATATCTCTCACTCTGACCTTCTGTGATTTTTGATTTTTCTGTATTTCACATTAAATTTTGTCTTTGGCCATCCACCTCACACTGCTAAGCTTCAGTTTTTTTCATCTATACAGAAGAGTAGGTGACCTGTAAGATGTCCTATAGGTCTAATATTCTGACTATTCTTCTAAACATTTGAATAAGATTCTTTCACTTCTTATCACATGCCTTTAGGAACTACATGAATTAGAGAAAATTAGAGAAAATATTTTGGGGCTCTCAGACATGACATAACAATGGTGGGACTTCTTTTCAGAGACAATATCTAGGCTATGATAGAATAACCTTTTTCATCACAGACTTGGAGCTTTCTGGAAAAGCAACACACCACGCCTACCACTGATACCTAATATTTCCACAGGACACAAGGCTCCAAGAGAAGCCACCTCCCTGTCGGTCAGCAAACTGGGGAAGAGAAGCAGTGACATGCCCACATCAGGGACACCTTCCTGCTTCATAAACTTCAGAGAATTAAACTGTATATGACCTTTACTCTGAAAACAATTCAATTCTCCTAAAGACACCAATTTGGTGGCCAGACTAATTAATTATCCACCAAAAACCAATAATCTTACTCACAAGAGAAGAATTTCATTCTATTTAAAAATTCATGTTAGGGAAAGTAGGTATTGGTGGATTGAGAGCCACATCTAGAGATGAGAGGTTCTGGGTTTGAATTTGGCCTTGCACACTTTCTAACTGTGTTACCCTGGGCAAGTCACTTAACCTCAACAGCTTAACCCTTACCTTTCTTCTGCCTGGGAGCCAATACATAGTATTGATTTCAAAATGGAAGGTAAGGGTTTAAAAAAAAAGTGTTGTTGACTAAGATGGAAATATATTTTTCATAACTACAAATATATAACCAATATCAATTGGCCTACTTTCTCAATGAGCAGAGAGAGCACGGAAGGAGACAATTTGGAACTCAAAATTTTAAAAATTAATGTTAAAAATTATTTTACTTATAATTGGAAAAATAAAATATTTAATTAGAAATACATTCCATATCTTTTTGTGCCCTTACATATTTTTAAAAGAACAATGAAGACATGTTTTTTCAATGTGGACTCTTGGAACTTATGGTTATATCCATGTGCTTCTTAACTTTTTCCAAGTTGAATAGTTTTATGTTAACACAGTAATAATGATAATTATTATTCTACTTACCTAGAACTTCATAATTTACAAACTGCTTGTATTATAATAATCCTATTGTATAGATAGTGCAAGTTTGTTACCTCTACTTTGCAGATAAAGAAACTGAGGTCCAGAGAAGTTACATGACTTGTCCAATTAGTCTATGTTTGAATTGGTACTTAGGCCTAAAATCTCGCTCAAAGGGTATTTCCTTTGTACTTATCTTATATCTACTTATATACCCATTATCTACCCATTAAAACCTAAGTTCTTTAAGGACAAGGACTGTTTTTGCCTTGCATCATACAGGCTTAAAAAATCCTGTTGGTTGATTGATTTTGCTCTAGAAAGTAAAATATTCAAGAAGAAATTTTACAATATATTTTTAAAAATAAATAGTATATTCAGTGGGACACAATGCATTTTTAAAGTCATCACTCCTTTCCTTCTCATGATTTATAAAGAGTCGATCTATGTACTTTCATTTTATCAATAATAATTACTACCACTGGGTAGTAAATGGAACATGCAGTGTTTGTATTTAAAGTAGAAGGCATTCTGACCTACTACTCAATTTTTTGTCTTCTGGTCTATTTTCTAGGCAACCCATCACACTGATTTCAACTCACTGGAGGGCAATATGTAGAGGTGAAAATGTGATTTTTTTTCTTTTCAAGGGGCATGATGGCATCTCAGTGTCCATAATCATTTTATTCTGAAGTGCAATTGTTAGACACTATAGCATTATCAAGGGGACCTAAGGTGGCATAGCAAGAGAGATGCTTGTGAAAAATAGAAGTGATAGACGCCAAGGGAGGAATAAAGTAACTGCTATCTGTGTGATTTTAAAAATGAACATTTCCTTACACATCTGTAGCACCTTTCCTCAAATGATCTCCAAGTAGTTTTCAGGTGATAATTGCTTTTTCCTGGCAGTTGATGAGATAGGGCGTGAGGAAGGTAGTGTTTTCTTCTTTTTCTTGGTGAGGAAACTGAGGTAGAATGCATTTTGAATTAAGATGACTGTGAGTCAGCAGAAGAATAGAAAGGGTAACTTAATTATCCTTATTCCTTATTCTTGGTCTCTTGCTGTAATCACTCATTCTAACTATTTTATTTCAAGGGTAATTTATGTCGGATCAATTCAGACTGACTGTCTGCATTTAATCAATAACATCACCAGTTAGTAGGGCAAGATGAGGCTCCTTCCTCCGCTCTGGGTTAATCTTTAGGAAATATAGAGAATGAATGTCATAGACAGGACATTGTAAATAAGGGCTCAATCCAAATGTGCCTTTCTCAAGCTTATTGTTAAAAACGAGTCCAGAAAAATACCATGTTATATTTTCCTTCCCTATCCTTTTGACTTTCCTTCTTAGATATAGTTAAAAGAGACTGCAGAGGCTATTTATCTGAGCCCCACAGGAGAGCAAATGGAGACTCAGAGATAAGGTGGTTTCACCCTATGTGTAGAAAGAGGTAGAGGAAGGATTAGAATTCAAGTCCAACGCCAATTCCAAATGCACCATTAAAAAATTATCCTAACTTTCATTTGAATATCTCTATTTGAATGCTATTTCTTGAAACTTAAAATTGAGTTGAGGATGGGGTTGGGGATTCCCTAAAGGGAATCATCTAATTTTAAAATGTAAGAAAGCAATAGTTTTTATTAGCTGGGTCAACATTTTAAAGGGTCAGGTAAAAGTCTTTCCCTTTAAAAGAATGAAGGTTGTCTTTGACTGTTAAATCCATTATCTTAATCATACTTTAAATGACCTATTTTGAGAGCCTGATCTGTGGTCATTTCTTTGTGTACACAGTATTTCTACAGGGGAAGCACTTCTGCTGTTCAGCACTAGCGTCTGGCTAGCCTGGAGTCTCTTATTGTGGAATGTTCATTAGCGATCAAAATCTCTCCTTCTGAAAGATTATCTTTCCAATGCCATCATCCTGACCAAGTAACAAAAACAATTGGAGAGAGTAGAAATTAAATACTAAATCATATGGTGCTTCACTGAGTTCATGGTCTAACCTTTCCCCTCTGGAAGCCTGAGTTTAAATACAGCTTGGATAAAGGTAATTGAAAAGTTCTTTCCTGTGGAGCTCTGTACCCAGAAGAGTGGATACGAATTAGTATGAGGAGGGGGGTGTTGCGGGGAGGATTAGGAAGAAGTGGAGGGAAGTCTGTATCATATTCAATCAGCCGGTTCTTCTCTCTATCCTGGAAATAGGACCTATTGGAAGTAAGCCTTTCCCCCCCTCTTTTTAAAATTATTTGTTCAAGGGGAAAGATATGGTTGGCAATAAAAGTGATGTAAAAGCAAGACTTATATCAACAAAACTTTGAAAGGGAGGTAGTATTTAGAAATGAACTACTTTCTATTACCCTCCCCTAAATAAGTGGACTGTCTTGTTTCAGATATGATTTTAATGGGAAAATAGAAAATACAAATTAATGGCTTTAACTAACTGAGGCATTACTAACTTCCCATCTCTGAAGCTAGAGTTAAAGAAGACATCTTCCACACACTGGCAAGGGAGTGTTTTCAGTTCTATCTTCAGAAAACATTTCCACTTTCTGCATTTTTCTCTTAGAGGTTTACACGAAAAATATCCTGACAAGTTGTTACCTTCTTTTCTCTCAGGGTCCTTCCCATTCTCCCCGGTCTTCAGACCTTTCCCTCTTCTCTGTATGGTGCTCTTAGCCTCCCTTGGCCTTCTCCTTCCTCTGCCACTGTCCCTCAGCTACTCTTCGATCATCAGCTTGTTCAGCCTGTCAACTCTCTTTGTAGCCAAGTGACCTGCTCCGGATCATTTCACGTTCTGTATTTTTCTAAATTACTTCATTCTCTGGGGTCTGTTGCCCCACTGAAAGAGTTGCATTCTCTTTCTCTGTTAGTTACTCTATGTATCAATCACTCTGTAACCACCTGTACTACCGTTAACCTTCTTCCTGTCTTCCAAATCAAATCCCATTTCTCACTTCCATATGTCAGCACCAGCCACAAGCATTGATTAAATGTCTTTCATTTTCAAGCACACAGTCCTGCTCCTCTTGCTTGTATCTGAATGCCTCCCATATGCTCCCCATCTAAGTCTAATTCTTCTGTTCATTTCCTCTGGAAAGTCATTCTTCATTGTAATAAGTTGCCCAAAGTAAATGTATTCATCATCTTTTTCTCTGACAAACATGTTTCTCCACTACGGGAAATTAAACACTGCAACATATGGCCAGAGCCACAAACTTTAGTGCTCACTCGCTCAATTGTTTTAACACATTGCCGCCTTCACAGAATACTGTTTGCCGTGAGTATGTCAGGCTTCCGCTTGACATATGCATTAGACACTTTAATGGCGAGTCAGAAACTAACTGAAGCTGACAATATGACGAAAGAAGGGTAAGTGCCTATTAATTATGAAAATTCACTTTGGGTCCTATTTAGCCATGAAAAACCTTAAATTAATTCCTCAGAACATGCTACCACATTAGCCTGCTGTGCCACCATCTGACATCTTAAAAACCCTAAGTATTATAGGAAAACACTCCATTGATGATGGCCAGTCTTTCCTGACTGCTTCCAACCCACTTTGTTCAGAAGGGCACTATTATCCTGTTGCTCATGTTTTCTCCAGGTTAAGCTGTTAAAATGTAGACATTACTAGGGCTCCTCAACCTTTGATCTAATCCACATTGAGAGCTCCTAGTTGAGGCTAAAGAATTCCTCACCCTACTAATTGCAGGTGTAGACTGTCACGGACGTACCTTTTAAATACTGCACATTTAATGAAATGATTTCAGTCATGTGAGTAACATGCAATTTTCTCTTTGGGTCAGCTAATCTTGGATTGCTTGTGTGTCTTAATGCATTCAGAAGCCAACTAATGATAATGCAGCTTTCATTCTTGGCACGCTGTCCCTGCCAGTTCAGAAATTCTATGATTAGAATCTTCATGTTGAGAACTTTCTTCCATATGCCTAAGTACAGATTTTGGTTTTCTACATCTTTTTCATCAGTGCCCACAGTTAACAATATGCAGAACTTGCCTTTGGCTTACATAAATGAAAATAAGATATTTTAATTATGAATTTTCTCCTATTTCCATTTCAAATGATGGAGCCATTGATTAGTTTTTATATGCTATTGCCTATGGGTACAGAATATTGGGGAAAAGTCTGCTCAGTGGTTTGCTTATTGCTGGAATATTCAAGGATTTTGATGAGCATCCCACATTTCTTTAGGGGAAGAAAAAGAAACTCAATAGTGATTCTAGAACTGGTGACGAAAAACTTAAAACATAATCCTTGTGCAATTTTACCTGACAGGACTGATGTGGGGAGCACACATGTATTGTGCTATACAACTATTTTATAATGGAAAAATCAGAGCAATAAATGAAGCTTCCAAATTCAAATACTTAAAGGTTCCCATTGAAAAAGTAAATAGAAAAAAGTAATAGCTGCTAAACATTGAAAAGAAGAGGTATACATTTAAACATGTTAGTAATTTAAGCCCAAAAGACAGTGTGGTATAGTAGTTCTGGAAAAAAAGAAGATCTTGGTTTAAGTCTTCTTTCTCAAACATCCAGAGTGTGTGACCCTGGGAAAATTTACTTAACTTCTTTCTTAAGTTGTTAACTTTGTTAAGTGTTAACTCTTCCAGGCAACTTGGAGATTATAAATTGATGAGCAGCTGCAGGTCAATCTTTGTAAAGGAGGATTCTCCTCAAGAAATTCACCAGGGAAATCAAAGACAAGTTACATTAATCCATTAACAAAGATTTCCAAAGATCTATAGAGAAGAGAAGTGTGATCCCACAATCTGATCTTCTTAAAAAGGAATAGATATCAAGAGATACCAAAATCCCTCAAGAAAGAAATTCTGATGAATTTGAATTGAATTAAAAACACTTCTAAACAGGAAGAAAAAGGAGAGACATCTAAAGAGATTAATATGACCACACAGAAGCTCTGTGATGACCTCAGATAAAAGGAGAACGGAGAAAGATGGACACGGGGACAGCTAGGTAACACAGTTGATAGAGCTCCAGGCCTGGTTTGAAATCTGGCTTCATATACTTACTAGCTGTGAGACCCTGGATAAGTCACTTACTCCCAGTTGTCTAGCCCTTACTGTTCTCCTACTATAGAATTAATACTTAGTTTTGATTCTAAAGGTTTTAAAAAAAGATGGAAAGAGGGATTTGTAATGAAGAGGAAAAGAACAGAATAGAATAAAACTGTAAAAGTAATGCCAGGAAAGAACAAATTCAATGAACTAAAGCATGTAAAACAATGTGAACAGTAATAGGATATTTTTAAATAGCTATGTTCATAGAAGAACTAAGAAAATAACAAGATCATAAGATCTCAGATTTGAAAGGACTCCAGAGACATTTTATCTCATTGATACATGAACAGAAATTCCTTTATAAGATACCTGATGAATAGTATCTGGCTTTTCCACAAAGACCTCTAGTAAGGGAGAATACACTACATTCCAATACAGGTCATTCATCTTTTAGACATTTTTAATTGTTGGACATATCTTTCTTATAGCAAGCAGAAATATATTTCTTCAATATCTATCCATTTTGCCTAGTGTTGCCCTTTGGTGACAAGCAGGGCAGCTCTAACTCCTCTTCCTCAAAAGAGCCCTTTAAATACTTGAAGATCACTATCATATCCACTCCATTGCCCTGTCTTCTATTTCAAGTCTAAACCTGTCAAGTTCTTTCAACCAAATACTATCATGATACAATGAGTTGAGGCAACAAGAAGGAAGGAAGGAATGCAGGGAGAGAGGGAAGGAGGGAAAGGAGGAAGGAAGGAAGGAAGGAAGGAAGGAACGAAGGAAGGAAGGAAGGAAGGAAGGAAGGAAGGAAGGAAGGAAGGAAGGAACGAAGGAACGAAGGAACGAAGGAACGAAGGAAGGAAGGAAAGAAGGAAGGAAAGAAGGACAGAAATGAACATTTATTAAGCACTACTGTGTGCTAGACCCTGTGCTAAGTGCTTTAAAGATACTATCTCATTTGATCCTCACAATAACCCTATAGTGTAGGATTATTCAATTTTTACAGAAGAGGAAATTGAGGCAGAGAAAAGTTAAGTGTCTTTCCCAGGGTTACACAAGTAGTAAGAGTGTGAGCTGATTTTGGACTCAGGGCTTCCTAATTCCAAGTCTAAAGCTTTATGCACTATACCATAATACTGATACAAGCAGAAATACAGTCCCTGCCCTCAGCATTAACCATTCTAATAAGTGAAGACAACTTGTGATACTCATGCTATAGCTTTGAGACCTTTAAACATCTTGCCACCTTCATTTGAGCATCTTCAGCTCTTACCACTCTTCTGCCTTGGAACAATCCTTAGAATTGATTCTAAGACAGAAGCTAAGGATTTTTAAAAAATCAATTGTTTGAATGAAAACATTATTATGTTTATCAATTCTCCAATCATCATGAAGCTGAAGAAGGCTAATTAATTTAATCATGGTACCAGCATACCAAAAAAAGCTCTTTACAGACTTAAATAATGTTATTTGTACTATTGAAATGGTAGTCAGCACCATGGCCAGCAGTTATGGCAAAGCTAAGAACTTATGTTTGGTTTTATATTTATATTTTTCTATTGAGGTCATGCATGGATGGCAGTTGAGTACTCCTACTACATTGCTTCCAATGTAGTTCCTTTTAGGGGGCAAGTTACTAAGTAAATTTAATATGGAGGAGAGCTACTGATTTATTCATTAGGTTGGCCAACTTTTGTTTCAGTATGCATTTTCAGATTCCCCACAGATCCAGAATAAAATCCTAGAGGACACGAAAAGGGCAGTGTTTGACTGTCTGGTTGTACTGATGAGAAATTTCCCTTTTATATCTTTTATGGCATACTGATTTGCAAAGAAGTAGAGCATGGGAATCAAATGGGCAGAGAAGAAGGCATATACCTCTGTACATCTTCTCCAGGTATGTTGTCTCTTATAGTTCCACTTGCAACCAAGGTCAGTATTTTGGCAAAGCTGATGAGAAAGTTTTTCAGAAATGACCTTGATTTCACTAAGTTCTTTCTCAAAACACTAAGGATGTCTTTGAGTGTCTGGGGGACCAGGTAATCTAAATCTAAAAAGATAAAATTGAATAATGATAAGTGTGAAGTCTTGTACTCAAATAAAAAAAAATCAAGTATCCAAAGACAAGATTAGAGAAATGACCTTTATGTTGATGTCAAAAAGCCTTAGGAACTTTAGTTTTAATCTCAATATAAGTCAACTATATGATGTGGTTGCCAAAAAGGTTAATATGTTCTTAGGTTACATTGAGAGGATTACAATGTTCAGGACAAGGGAGATAATAGTTTCCTTATTCTCTGTACTGATCATTCCAAATTTGGAATATTCAATTCTAGGAACCACATTTTTGGACAAGTTACAGTACTTCCAGTGAAGGGCAACTGGGGTGACATGCAATAGTAATATGAGAAAGAGTTCAAATAGCTGGCCATTTCAACTTGTATAAGAGAAGACTTAGAGTGAACATACTGCTCACTTCAAAAATCTGAGGAGCTGTCCTATGAAAAAGAGACCAGACTTATTTTGTTACTTTAGAGAGCCAAACTAAGTCTAACTGGTAGAAAACTATTGAGAGACATTTTAGTTCAATATAAAGAACTTTCAGGTGACAGCTGGGTGGCTCAGTTGATTGAGAGCCAGGCCTAGAGACAGGCTTAGGTTCAAATCTGGACCTTAGACACTTCCTAGCTATGTGACCCTGGGCAAGTCACTTAACCCCCATTGCCTAGCCCTTACCACTCTTCTGCCTTGGAGCCAATACACAGTATTGATTCCAAGATGGAAGATGAAGGTTCAAAATAAACAAACAAACAAATAAGTAAATGAACAAATATATATGTATAAAGAAATTTCCCCAAATAGAATAGATTACTCTTTAAGTTACTCCTCATTAGAGATATTCAGACAAGAACCAAATAAACATTTGTCCATAGAACGGATTCAAGCATTGGGTAGAACAGTTGAGCTATGTAGCCTCTGAGATCTCTGTCCAATTCTAAAATCAAGATAATCAGGTCAACAACATACACTTACTAAAAGCCCCCATCTCTGAGTGAATAGCATTGTATAGCACTTGGTAATATGAATGGTTCCCATTTGCATATACAAATATATTTGCATACTCCAGTAAAAATAATATTGTATATAATATAATGATATATAATATAGTAATATATATAATATATATGTGTGCATGTACTACAGAAGATATTCTGTTTTCTATTATAGAGGACATAGCTATTGCCTTCTGGGAGCATAGGAGTAAATGAGGCTTCATGATAGAAATATAGAAACAAATATGTAAATATACTTTTTAAAAAAAATACCCTTACCTTCCATCTTAGAATCAATACTATGTGTTGGTTCCAAGGCGTAAAAGTGGTAAGAATTAGGCAATGGGAGTTAAGTGACTTGCCCAGGGTCACACATTTAGGAAGTGTCTGAGGCCAGATTTGGATCCCGGACTTCCCATCTTTGGACCTGGCTCTCAACCCTCTGAGCCACCTTGCTGACTCCTATAGATATACTTTCCAATATATATGCACACACAATATACATGTATATATGGATACCTAGACATGCATTTGTCCCTTTGGAAACAAAACTGGATTCAGAGTCAGAAGTTCTGGTTAAAGTCTTGGCTTTGTTATTTACCATTTATTTGATCTTGAGTGATCTGCTTGATCCCTGTACTTTAGCCTCTTTATCTGTAAAATGAAAGTAATATTTCTCTTTCCACCCACTTGCTTGTCTGTTATGAAGATCCAACGAGATAACATTTCTGGGAGAAATTTGCAAAAAAAATAGAAATAGAAATGTGGTTATCAAAATAATCAAAAGAAGGAAAGCATAAAATCGTTAGGCACTTTGGGACATAGCTTTCTGTGTAAGTTCTCTCTGATCATGTTTGGCACTTAGAGAACTGTATTCATTGGAACAGTAATTTTATGCATTAAGTGGTATCTCAGTGGATTGAGGATATTGACACCATCAGAACCTAATTTATCAACTGGTCAGTGCCCACATCTTTTTCATCTCTTTTTGTTACCTCATATCTTTAAAGTAAATCCCCAATCACAAAGTGTAAACTCTTCTAACAGTGTCATTGTATTTAACAGAACCAGAAAATTTCCCTTGGTGCCATGAAGAGCAGAAGGTTTGGCCTTTATCTGAAAAGAAAAGGAGAGATTCCTGTTCTGACTCCTAAATCATCAGTTTTGGGAAGTAAAGCTTGCCTCAAGCTTCCTAGGGCTCAATTGTTAATGTCAGCAAATGCACCTCTACATATCTCAATGAATGTGGTAAGACCAGGATAAAATATGGATTCTAAAACAGAATCTAGAGTGGGTCTACAGATCAAAGTTATTGCATAGAATTACACACAGAAAAAGGAGACAAGAAGGGTGCTCTTCAAAACAGATCTAACAACCTCCATATGGCTAACACAATTATGTAGCCATTCAGATGTAGCCTCTATTACCAGGACTGGGATCAAGGGAGTCCTAGATAACAAGCATGGAAATTATTCAATTTTGAAGCAATAAAGGCCTTGGACATCTCTGAGAATATAAGAAAAATATCTCCGAACAAAAGAGAAAAGACGGAATAAAAAAGATATTTTGTGTGTCTTTTTGCTATAACACCAAATATCCCCTTGTAATGTCTGAATCAGGGATCCAATAAATTAGCCTTAAAGGTTGATATCAGGAGATAGACCTAGGATTTCTTCCTGACACCATTAAGGTTCACTGGGTTTGGGGTATAAATTATTTACCTTCGTCCTTATCCTCTACTCCTCTTTATAAAATGGACAGCTTGTGCCAAAAAATGAAAAGAATAATGAAGATTATGTGAAAGAGAAGGGGGATGGCAATAGGCAAGGCAAGAGATGGGACACCAATAATTCCTATCAAGTCTGCATTCATATCTCCCAGGTGTACCATTTACTCAAGTTTCTCAACTGAGAACTGCCTGTCATCTATATTTTTGCAAAGGATCATACCCTTCCATGAAATCAGATAATGTCAGGACTAAAAGGAATCATTAAAGTTACTTAGGCCAAGCCCCTCATTTTATAGACAAGAAGCTGAAGTTTTGAAGTATCAATTGGCTTGCCTAATTGCTAGTAAGTAGAAGAATCAAAATACTCCATAATTTTCACTCCATTCTATTATACTAAATCTTTGATTTCTAACTTCCCCAAAAGGAAACTGGCCTACTGTAACCCTCTTGCTTTCATGATACACGAATATATGAAGTTATTAAGAGTTTTGTAGTCATTTGACTCCAAGGAATTAAAGGCAAAGGAACACAGAATTTTTTCAGGGTTGTAAGCATGAGAACAGTCTATCTCCTATTTAAAATAAAGTTAGATTGCAGTTTTTGACTGAGTCTGGGTACTCTAGTAGTAAGTCCTGTTGGTGGCTAAAAATACCCCTCAATAACTGTGGAAGGTCCTATCTGGGCACTCCTAACTACTTATCCATTTAAATCTCAAATTCAGTTAAGGGCCCCCTCCTCACTATCTCTACTCTTGGGCAATGAGTGTTCCTGTTCAACTCTCAAATCTCTGGATCAAAATTCCTTTCTTACTGAGCCTTGATTTTCTCTTTTGATCCTTGGTAATGTTATATTTATTCAAAAGACTACTACAAGTAAAATAATGTTGCTTGGAGTCCATTTTTATTTTCCTGACCTGTGGATGAGAAAAATGTTTGTCTGTCCTTTCTTATGCCTATTCCAGTGACTTCTTGTCATCTTGCCATCATAATAGTTTTCTTCTCTATCCCTCACTGCAATCCCTCCTGGCTCATGGGAAATCTAACTACTTCCATTGTCTGTTTTAGTTTTGTTTCCTATACACACCTCTGTAATTGGCTATTATTTTTTAGCAGATATCTGTCTGCCTCATCCATCCTTCCACTCAGTCAGTGCTTAGCTGATTTAGAAAACACAAAGATATGTAAAAAATGTAGTCCTACCTTTCTTCTTTGCCCCTTTATCTAAGCTAGGATAGTCATTCCACTAAAGTCCTTCTCAGAGGCCTTATTTTGATGCCCGATTCTCCTCTGTGAAACTGTGAGATCCCAAAAGGCAGGAACTTATTTTTTGCCTTTCTTAATATGCCTAGTGCTTAGCACAGTGCCTAGCACATTGCATATGTAATAAATACTTGTCAAGGAGACTCTGAATTTTTGAAAGTTATGCCAGTGCAAGTAAAGTTTTTTCAGGTGCTACCAAGGTAGAAAGGCTTTGCAAATGAGACCAGTGATGGGCTCCATGTCTGTCATCTAAAGACAATCCTAGCTGAGTTCAGAGTGGCTTGTTATTATGTTGGTCCAGAATGATGAAATTCTCAGTCGTAACAACTCTTGAAGATCTACTCCCTGGATGTATAAAGGCCTCTGTGCCAATGATGAGAGTGCCCAGATCAAGGAAATCATAGATCTTTGAAGCAGTAAACCATGTAAAACCCAATAGAAGCAGAATGTTGACTGTCATTCTCTCTTTCTTCTACCATGTAGTCTACCTTGTGCTCCTACACAGGTCTACTGGATTTATCATTAACCAGAAGAAAAATTATTCTCTTTCCTATTCTAAAATTGTCATCCTCTTCCAATTCTATCCTTTACAGTTAACTGGCTTTCTTTCTTTTTTTTTTTAAAACCCTTACCTTCTATCTTAGAATTGATACCAAATATCTGTTCCAAGGCAGAAGAGTGGCAAGGACAAAGTAATCGGGGTTAAATGACTTGCTCAGGGTCACAGGGCTAAGAAACATTGAAATAAGAGTTGAACCCAGGATCTCCCATCTCCAAGTCTGGCTCTTAATCCACTGAGCCACTTAGCTGCCCCAACTAGCTCTATTTTCCCTACCAGAGCAGAGGCATCTCCTCTGACAATTCCTAGCTCATTTATAAAGGAATAGTTGCCTAACCCATCTTGAACTGAATAAGAGAATCACATTCTTCTTGGCTCCTGGTTAATCACTAAATGAACCACTTGAACCCTTCATCTCCAGGTATACTCAAGGAGAATATTCCCAAAATGCATAACTATATTTCAAGTAGTGTGGCATAGTGTAAATAATTAAATATAGAGTTGGAAAGCCTCTCTTCAAATTCTAGGTTTATGCTGTACTATTTGTAATATTGTACTATTTTCCCCTGGGAAAGTCATTTGATTGTTGTCTCAATTTCATCATTTGTAAAGTGATTTTACTAGACCAGATGATTTTTTAAAATTTATTTATTTAGAATATTTTTCCATGGTTACATGATTCATGATTTTCCCCACTCTTCTCTCTCCTCCCCCCCTCCCAGATATGACAAGCAACTCCACTGGGTTATACATGTATCATTGTTCAAAACCTATTTCCATGGGATGTAGACTCGAAATGACCACACCAATGCAACTATCAATAATATGTAAATAAGTCTTGATTGATGACACATGTTAAAACCATTGGAAATGTGTGTTGGATATTGGTGGGGATGAAGGGGGGGATGAAGGGGAAAGTAAAAACATGAATCATGGAACCATGAAAAATTTTTCTAAAAAAATAAAATATTTAAATCTTAAAAAAAAACCTATTTCCATGCTATTCGTATTTGTAAGAGAGTGATCTTTTAACACCAAAACCCTAATCATATCCCTGTCAAACCATGTGATCAAGGAAATGTTTGAAACTATACTGATTTCAGTATGAAGGTATACTAGTAAGAATAAGCTGCCTGGGTTGGATAATATGTTCAATCTGGACATTCACAGAGTTGAAAATAAAAACTGTTTTAATATTAATAACTTACATTCATGTAGTACTTTATGGTTACAAAGCATTTTTCAATACACTATTATGCACTTTTATGATTATACATTTTTCTATACATGAAAATAGTTGCACACATTTAGTTCACAATAACCCTGTGCAACTATGATCATTCCCATTTAGTGCTGAGGAAACCAGGGTTCAGATTATTGCAAGGCCACCCAGCTGGTAAAGACCAGAGTCTCCAAGGCCAACGTTCTTTCCATGGTATCACAAAGCACCTAGATTCATTATCAGCAGGGAAATTTTGGATTTTAGGGGGATGTTACACAGAAAATTTATAGTGAAAGAGGTCAAGCAATTCAAGCAGAAAAAAAGAATAGTCTGTTTCATAAACAATTTCTTTTTGGACTTAGATTTACTCTGAGATTGTGAGAGAGGTAAGGAATTTTCACAGACTTCAAGAGAACTTTCAGTCCCTCGTGACTCTTTTCTGCTATAGATCAGTCCCAGACTTGGGTCAAATAATGTAAACCTGATTTTTACAAGTGCATTTCCACCATGTTCTTTGCCTTCACCCAGCTTTCCCAAGCATTGCTTATGCATCAGAGAATACATAGATTAATGTCACATGTTCTCCAACAACACAATCATGCTGCTGAGATGCCTGTGCCTCATCATGCAAGATCTGGTTAATAAAAACCAGTGTGATAAAAAAATAAACAGTAAAAGGATATTTCATTTTTTTCTGGCCAGCCTTTAAATCTATACTCGGGAGATAGCATCCACAGGGGTCTTGTCTTCCCATGACATGCATGCATAACTTTCATTAGCATCGGTGGGAGGAACATGTGCACAATGAGGGGGAGAAGCGACCCCACATTGTGCAATAAGTGAGCATAATTTTTGGCAACTTGTGCGATGAGAGCATGGGGTTATTCTGATTTCCCCACTTGGAGGAAATAATAGAGCTAAGATTGCTTTGAAAGACACACGCACATGTGTAGGCAGATGAACAGTCTGCAGACAGTTACATGTGCAAACCAGAGGGTACAAAATGAATATGTGGAAGGGGAGGGAGAAGGGAAATTCTTTTAGTATTCAAGTCAAGTGCTAGATTATGAGTTCATTGTACAAAATTAACGATGATGGTTAACACCCTGGAAATACTCTGCAACCTCAAATATCCTGGATTTAATCCAGGAGAGGTGTTACTGGATATTAGCTTTCTGGTTCTTCTAGGGTCACACATGAAGGGAAATGGACTAGATGGTACCTCAAAGATACACACTGGTGGCTCCCATTAGATTCAATGAGAGTGGGCTGCACAGAAAAGCAAGGAAGAATTTGACCAATCTTTTGCAAATGGGTAGAGCCTCAAAGGAATGATTGCTTTCCTGCATTTAGGCAGCAAAAATACTTGAGGGGTATGGTTTTCATCTGCATTTTCTCCGTGTGATGCTAAGTGATAAGGCCACTAACAATTATAGGGTCATGCTGTTATTTTCAAATTAGAAAACACTTTGTGAACAGCCCTGACAGCCATGTTCTATCAAAGAAAAGAAAAATACATTCCTGGTTTGAAGAAGACTTTAGACTCTCACAATCAGAGCCCTGAGCAATTTGCCTCATGTGGCTATTTAGTTTATGTGACAGGCGCCTGTCAGTTTCTGTAACTCCCTATTCTAGAATTCTGTACATGTCTCCGATGGCAATATTTTACAGTTCCAATGAATCTATGTTGCCTTTCCAAAATAGTTTTGATTAAATTCGATATGGTAGAGAGGTGACTAGTTGGTCCTTTAATATTATTCAAGAGAAAATAAGGTGTTATCTTTTTTTTTAATCGTGTTTGTGTATGTGTTATACAATATAGCAGCTTTTATAGAGTGAAAGATAATTTTGACAAAGAAACTTGGGAACTATCTTATCCAAATGTAATTGACTTAGCAATAGATGAGAAGAGTGGGCAAATCTCATAGAAGACCTCTTTCTCTTATTTGCCAGTCTGTCTGATGGTAGTTAAATAGAAGGTAATTAAGCTGGAATGAGGATAATTAAGCTTCTGCCTGATTATTTCAAGCAAGGAGAATATTATTGTTGTTCAGTTGTTTCCATTGTGTACAATTCTTCAATACCCCATTTGGGGTTTGCTTGGTAAAGATATTGGAGTAGTTTGCCATTTCCTTCTCCAAATTATTTTACAGAGGAGGAAACTGAGGCAAACAGGGTTAAGTGACTTGTCCAGGGTCATACAGCTACTAAGTGTCTCAGGCTGGATTTGGACTCATGTTTTCCTGACTCTGAGCCCAGCACTTTAACTACTATGCCACCAAACTACTTGTAAGGAGAATGTAGACACTACCAAAAGGATAAAGATGGTACTATGATATACTAACAGATATATGACATGCGTGGAACTGGTAAGTCATTCTGTTTTGCCTGGTGACCCAGGTCCCAAGTAAAGCATTGTGACCAGCTTTGGTCCCTATATTTGAAAAAAAATCTTTATTATTCCCTTTATCTTTGCCCCATAATTATTTCCTTTTAAATTACATACCTCATCGAACTCCATCTTTCGTTTAAATAAAATCAACTGACATAGTGACCATATATGACAGAATCTGCATTAATAGTTTTCCTCCTCTCTATAGAAAGGAGGGAAGTATATTTAATTGTTAGTTTCCCAAGTTCTCACATTTTAAAAGGAATATGAACCAACAATCCAGAAATTAACAATAAAAATTATTGAAGTGGTAGAAGCTCATTCCTATGAGAAAAAGTTGACAACGTTGGGATTTTCCCCTAAAGAAAAGAAGTCCAAGGAGCCACTTAACTATTCATGTGCTTAAAAATTGTTTGAGTAATGAAGATGATTACTAATTCTCCATAGTCCCAGACCTACAAAAAAGCCAATTAAGACAAATGCACTTAAATTATATGGAAGAAATACCTCTAAATATAAGGAAGAACTTGGGAATGATTAGACTCATGCATTATTAGAACTTAAAAGGAAATTTTGTGCTTTTTAGTCCAACTCTTTCATACCCAGATAAGGAAACTGAGAACTAGAGAATGTAGACACTTGCCTAAGGTTCCTAATGGCAGGGCTGCCACTTGAAAATAGGTCTCCTGGGGGCAGCTAGGTGGCTCAGTGGGTTGAGAGCCAGGCCTAGAGATGCAAGGGAGGTCCTGGGTTCAATTTGGCCTCAGACACTTCCTACCTGTGTGAACCTGGGCAAGGCACTTAACCCCCATTTCCTATTTAGCCTTTACTATTCTTCTGCTTTGGAACAAATAAATAATATTGATTCTAAGATGGAAGGTAAGGGTTAAAAAAAAAAGAAAAAGAAAATAGGTATTGGTGATACATTTATTTTTGATTGGTCAGACAAGTCTTTTTTAAAGACAGTTGAATAAATCAAATGATCCCGGGAAGTCCTTTTCATGTCCAGGTTTTATAAAACAGGTTCTTTGAAAGTGCTGAAACTGAAGATATAGGACTGTCAACACTGCTGGAGAGGGAAAAGAATAAAGTTGTATTAGGGCATCCATATGCCAACATAACCACCCTCAAGGGAACTAAAATTCTGTATGCTAAGTGCATAGCCCAAAGCAGCTGCCTAGATTGTCTCCATCCATGACTGATTCTGAAAGAGATTATGGCTTTTTCTACAATGACTCACAAATTAAGAAGTTAAAAACATTTTTTTTTTAGGAATCATTTCTATGATCATATTTTACTTAGCCTTCTCCTGGGATAACTTTAATTAATATGAGGGTGTATCATTTGATCAAATAGCTCTCTTTTTGTGTATGAATAATGATTTAAATTAGCAGATTTTCCTTGACTTGCAGAGGGAAGCTTAGGCATTCAAGAATGGATATTATCTTAAAATCAAGTTAGAAACCTAACTTGGAATGTCTCAAAGGAAAGAACCATGCTATTTTTTTTAACTCAAGTAACCTTTTTTGTAAATGTCTTGCTTTGATAGAAAGCCCCCTAAAACTTGTGTGATATTGGGCAAATTTATAAACCTCTTTGAGTTTCTGTTCCCTTCTTTATCTATGATGATGAAGGTTGTAGACTAGGTACCTCCTAGTTGTAAAACCATATAATCCTGTGATCCATCAGAAACCTCTTTTCACTTGCTCCTTTAACTCATGTATGCTGTGAGAGATGACCTTGATAACCAGTTTTCCTGGTAGCCTTCCATTTTCCTTAAGCCATCCTGTGGATTAATGACCCTAAAGGATACTTGGGGCTGGATGGGGCTCTCTAAAAAGTACCTCTCCCATCTGAGGAAAGCATATGACCCCAACCAGGACCAGTGAACAGGCAAGGAGGAGACAGGAGGTCAATGACATTAAGACCAGCACCATCACTTTAGCATTCACTTCCTACTGAAACTCTGGAAAATTCATATAAGCAAAGCTGTTCCTTCTTGGTTTTTTGCAGTGCTTGGGAAAGAGCCAGACATTTCTTCTCTGACTTTTTTAGACTAGTAATTCCCACAGGATCCCCTGTGAGTCTAATACTATTTAAACGGAGAGGAAATTCTTCTTGTGAAAGAAGCTATATTTTACTTCAGATTTTTTGGGTGCATGCTCTCTATGGATTGGGGTTGTGAAAGGGAGGCAGGGAGGGTGGATTAATCTGTCCTGGGAGATTATTGTCCAGAAGGAGAATGGAATGATGCAACATTTTCTAGTCCTTCTATCCAGACAAAGACCCAACACTGAGACTAGTACAGTCAGATTCCCTACTCTACCCCAGCCAGGAATCCATTCTTTTTTATTATGCCATATGCATAGCTCGGGGTTATATTGGAACACATAAATCTCATGTGAACTGCAAAAACGTTAAGCTGCCGTGGTCCTCATAATTTCATTATCTCAGTTTCTGCCCTAAAACATTTAAAACTAATTGAACACCCGAGGTTTTCCTGTGAAGTTTATTTTCTGAACATTATTGAAACACTGTTGATAAAAGTCTAAATTTATAGAGTCAGCACTCCTTAAAATGCTGTGATAGATCTGAGCAGGAATAGTCTTATAAATAGGATTGGAATGGCAAAGGGCTCTCATCATCTTATATTGCCAATCGGTATGATGTTAGCATGTTTTCCAGCAACTCAAAATGAACTTTCACCAACTTAATCCATTCATCTGGGAGATTTTTGTTTGAAATTCTTAGATCCTTGGTTGATTTTGTTATCTCTTTGAATTTATTTTATTCGACTGAATATAGGTAAGCTTGCTACCTCTTCACTCCAGTTCCATTCCAATAGACTTCTTACCCTGATACAAGTTATCCCTAGTAATTCCAGGATTGAGTTTCACCAACTAATAGCAATCCATTAGAAAAAATGTAAAAAAAAAATAAAGTGAAATGTAAATGTTTACTGTATGAACAATTGTGTTGTTATGTACAATGGAGAAGTGCCCTTGTATTTTTTTTTAAATAGATATTTCTTAACATTGTTATTATATCCTGATGGCCTCTTCCCTTTTGCCCTTATTGAACCCTCCCTTGTGCCAAAGAAGTAAAGCTAAATAAAACATATACATTACCCTGTCTGATACTAAATGCCTTAATAAATACCTATAGAGGTATCATGGTACAAAGGAAGAAAGAATGTTGGCTCTGCCACCACCTCTTCACATAACCTCTTTGCCAAGAGGTGGCAACTTTTGCCATCAGCCTTTGGAAGTCTATTGGTTTCATTGGTGAGGGTTCTAAAGACCATTGCTATTCTTTTCCTTTACATTATTGAGTTCACTGTGCGACTTGCTTTCCTGGAACTGTTCATTTCACAGTTCTGTTCATTGCGCTGCACCAGTTTGGATAAATCTTCCCCAGTTTATTTTAAATTCTTCATATTCATTCTTTTTTGTAGCACAATAAAATCCTATTACATTTGTATCCCATTAATTTGTTCAATAATATCCTAATTGATGAACACTTGCTTGGCTTCTATTTCTTTGTTGCAAAAAAGTCCTAACAAAAACAACAAAAATAGGCTGCTATAAATATTTTTGGTGTACTGGGATCTTTTCCTCTGTGTCTGGCATCCTTGGCATATATGCCAAAAGTAATGTCACTGGTACCAAAGAGTACACACAGCTCCTGATTTTTCTACTATAATTCTAGTCAACAGTGGGATTTTTTCTGAAATAAATGTATTTGCATATTTCAAAGTCACCAAGATTTTTTTTATGGGAAAGCAATGAACTTTTAAAGCATTTTTTAAAATCCTTACTGTGTGTTGATTCCAAGGCAGAAGAGTGGTAAAGGCTAGGCAACCCAGGGTCATATAGCTAGGAAGTGTCTGAGGCCATATCTGAATCTAGGACTTCCCAACTTCCCATCTCTAGTCCTGGCTATCAATCCACAGAGCCACCTAGCTATTCCCCACTTTTAAGTGTTTAAAAAATCATATTATATCAGTCACTGACTAATTACTTACTGTGTGCCAGGCACCATATTAGGCACTGGGAAAACAAAGAAAAAAATTCTACAATCCTCTCTCAAAGGAGTTTACATTTTATCTTATCTAGTATTCATTTCTATTCTATTACAATAAAGAAAAGTCTAGCCTTAAAAGCAACTCTTGGTTTTCTTTTGCAACTCAATTAAATTGTGTAGATCTCTGTAGCAAAGTAACCTTTGTATTTCATAAAGTGAGTTGTGACTAGGATCTCATGAATATTTCACATAGCTACAGGTATGGAAACTCTGGTACTGTATATATTTACATGCATTTTATGATATAGTGTACATCCTCTCTATTTCACAGGGCTGGGTTTGGGGTCCATAAAATGAAATCTTGGGGGTTGGTGTCCACTCTTCTGAAAGAGAAGCGAGTTGCTGCTGGTTACCATAGTGACTGCCAAAAGACCAGCATTTTCCTGACATTCTAATTGGAAAAGAAAATAATCTATTTTAAATTATAAAGCAGAGAAGAGTGTTCATCCAAAAACAGGTCACAAGGCTGGCTAAACCTTTCCCAAAACTAGTGAAGAATGAGGCATGGCAGGATCCAACAATACATAGGAGAGGAGCTCTACTCTGTAAGGCAGTGCTAGGGATGCTGGGTGGGTAAGCAAGGATAAGTGATTTGAGCTTACGCAGAAATCATAATGGCTAAAGAAGAAAGCAGTATGGTAACCCTTTCCAGTCAAGACCTAAAAGACAGCAAGGTGTGTTTGTAACTACTTTTAGTCAGGAAAGGCTATGAATATGTTCATTCCATGCTTAGCATTCAGGGAACATGGTCCATGCATGCCATTGCTCATATTTATTTTGTGCCCCCATTAACATTTTACTACCATCATCTTGAAGAGATAATTTATTTTACTCATAAAAAAGACTTTCCCTTGCTTTCAATGAACTGACCCTTCACTTACTTTTAAAACTCTCAACTGTGGCTTAGATGATTTTTGACTTAAAAATAAATTTCTGTCTCTTTTTCCATCCTTCCTCTCCCTACCTTCCTGCCAACCTCCATCAATATTCCTAACTCTCCCCATCTCTGCTGAGATGTTACAGAAATGTGTCAAAGCAAACAAATCTGGCTTAGTGAGCTTTTCTGTTCTCTTTTAACATGAGACCTTGTCCAGGCCTGGAAGCTGCTTAACACTTAGAGTGGTAGGTTGGGGTGAGTTTGGAATGTTCCCATCTCTGGTGTCTCCAAATGCAGAAGGAAATGTTAAAGGTTAGAAGGGATGGAATAAGACTATAAAAAGTGAATTAGGAAAACCATCTGGTTTTAGTAGGAAACTATATTCAATAGTCTTTGACTTCAGTCACACTTATTTAAGGAGCGGATTTCTAGTGAGAAAGAGGCTTAATTCTCACTGGTCCATTTGGGTTGATTTTTAGGCTTCAAATTTTACAGAGCTCCACTCTTCTCCAGGTGGGGATTCCTCAAGTAACAAGGGTTTTGCCACTTTTTGTGCCTGTTCCATGAGTTAATTGGTTCTGATGGGAGAAAACGATAGAAGTGATTATTTTTTCTTTGCTGGATTTCACAAATTCACTTCTAGCTGTACTCTCCCCAGACCTTCTTAACCAGCTCCCCCTTCTGAATCTCATACCAATCTGATAATTGTGAGAGATTTCACCTTACCCTGTCAGTTGCCATTTTGAACAAGCTATGTTCTCGCATTTCCAAGAGGGACTTTTTTTACCCTGCCTTTTAATTGTTCATTTCATCCTCTTTTCAAGTGTAGAATTCTTTCCATAGATGGACCTGTAGTTGAATGGGGTGCTCTTAAATGAAGTGTAATGATGGTATTAAAATGATCACTGAGCTCATCTCATTATAGAGAGTTTAATATTTTTTCCCCAAGGAAACTTTTGTCACATCCACCCAGTGCCCAATATAATAGTAATAATAACAATAATAATAATCACATTGATGCCTTGTGCTACTTAGAACTTTTAAAACTTTTCAAATATCATGATGGAAAGAACTATCTTCAGAGTCAGAGGACCTGGATTCAAATCCTTCCCAGATTACTTACTATCTCTATAAACTCAATAGTCACTTAAGATTAGATTAGCTATTGCCTAAGGTCTCTTCTGGTTCTAGATCTATAATCCCATGATTAAATGATTTTTATAAAAAGGAAGGGATTGTGGCAGCTAAGTAGCTCAGTGAATTGAGAGACAGATCTAGAGACAGCAGGCCCTGGGTTCAAATTTGACCTCAGACGCCTCCTAGCTATGTGACCCTTTGTAAACCACTTAATCCCAGTTGTCTACCCCTTACTGCTCTTCTGCCTGGAAACAATACTTATTACTGATTCTAAGATGGAAAGTAAAAGTTTAAAAAAAAAAAAAAGGAAGGGATCCTGTCATTAAACATCATATCCAGCACTCTTTGTTGAATTGAATTTATACCTATGATTTGAAAAGTGCAATCATCAGGATACTCCCAAACATTTACAACTTAAATTTATTTCCATGGCAGCCTGATACAATTCCTTTCTCTGTTTCATCTTCTATGGAAAGTTGAGACAGGTGGTGATAGCTTCACATTGACGGAAACATATCTATCAGAGAATCACTTCTTTTGAAACAAAGCATTTCCTTCTGGGCCTCCAGTTTTCAAATCTTGGTATTTATATAAAGGTTAATTTTTATGTGGGCCTGAAGAAAACTGAGTGTCAGAGGTGATAACTTGCCAGTCATTTGTTCTGTGGCATGAATATGACATTAACAAAGAAAGCAAAAGCATTCTGAAGGATGTCTGTAGAATATTTAATAATGCTGGAGAGGGATGCCAAGCTTACTTCAAAGGCAAGAGTCATTCACTGAAAATTCGCTTGACTGTTTTTTTAAGAATAAAAAAAATATCCTCAAGTTGTTTCCAATGTTTTTGCGTATGAGGCCTCTCTACCATAAAAAATGCAGACATAATAAAATAATTCTATGGTTATCTGATAGACTATTTTGAGAGTAAGGACTCTTTCCATGTCTTTGAATCCTCAGTGCCTGGCACATGGTAGATATTTAATAAATGCTTTTTGATGGATGGATGGATGGATGGATGGATGGATGGATGGATACTGAATATTGACCAGAAAAAAAAATCAAACAAAAAAACACAATGGCCAAAAAGTTACTGAGTTAAGTAATACTTTCAAGTGTTTATTATTTCATTTCTCATAATAGTATCCTATACATCTTTAAATGGTAATAAAATATAATTTCTGTGTATTTAGATAAAGAATTGAGACTCTTACTATAAAACTTAATGGCTTGTCTAAGGATGATGATAGAATTTCTGTAACACTTTAAGATTTTTGAAATATTTTTCATGTTGTTTCACTTTATCCTCACAACAATACTGAAAGTAGGTGCTGTTATAATGTCCATTATACAGATAAGAAAATTGAAAGGCTCTGTGATTTGCCCAGGATCACACGGTACTATCTAGTAAATGCCTGGGATAAATTTAGAACTCAGGTGAAGACCTACTCTAGCATACTAACCTCCTCACTGCCTTATATATTGGGAACTTCTGCTTTAAAATTCTCCATAATTTAGGACAGGTTAACATCCATTTCAATCCCTAAAAGTAGCTTGTTATAGTACAAATTTGTATTCTTCCGGAGACCCATTTATGTTATGAGATAATCCTAGTAGCATCCCTGGTCTACACATACACGATTTGGGAAATAGCTTAGAACAGGGCTGGCAGTCTCTCTCCCATCTCCCCTTCAAACCTATATTCCTACTGGGAAGCTGTGTCCACTCCCCCCAAGCAAGCAAGCAGGCTGAACCCATTCTTGCTGACTTAGAGCTTCAGTCCTTGTAGAAACAGCTCCTTAAAGGCATTTAATTATGCCTGAAGTTAATTGAGGAGCTAGATGAGCAGTTTGGGCTGATGGGGTCTAAAAAAGGATTCCAGAAATTCGAAGTAAAAAGATTGGCAAGGTGGTGTCAGCTGAGAGATGTTCATTTTCACCTTTCCTTTCAAGTTATGCTGATGATTTCATTAATCAGGATTATTTTTTTTCCTGTCATTCTCTTCCCTTTGACAGATACTAATTAAAATAGCATACCCACTCTCCCCTGGCAGTTCTTCTATCAAAGTTTTTAGTGACCGCTCTCTTTTTGACTGATTTAGCATGGCTCTTTCCCCTCAATTAACGGACAAGTTAAGCTTTATATTCCCTTAAATTTTTATTACTTATAATTGGAAAATGAAAAAAAATCATTTTATACTTTACAACTTTAAAATGTGCAAGTAAATTGGGTACTCACGTAATGAAGGACTAATTGCCTGATCTGAACTGAGCCAAATAGTCAGGTGGTATGCCTGCTTTGCTACACAATGAGCTGAATTGGCAGACCCCCTTCACCCCGGAGTCCAGTTTCCAGTTGATTTTCAAATTGGGTTGCCATTTTAAGAGAATGGCTTTTAATTTGCCTTTTAGTAAAATTCCAACCCAAGAATAATGAAAAGGACTAGTGTAGAATCTAAAGAAGGATTACATATTACTTCTTTGGCTAGAGTAATTTTCACAAAGGTTTTAAAGTTTCTTTGTGATGCAGCATGGGATCTAGAATCCAGAAGACCCCAGTTTGGAGCTGACTTCAGACACTGCATGACCCTGGGCCTGTCACTTAATGGATTTCAATCATTTTCCTCATCTGTAAAGTGGAGATAATAACACCTAACTTCTAGGGTTGTTGTGAGTGTCAAATGAGAAATGAATTGTAAGGTTTTAGCATAATGTGTGGTATGTAGGAGATGCTAGATAAATGTTAGTGATTATTCTTGTTTTCATGGATTTTTGCCAAAAGCTATACCTTCCAGATGTTCCAAAAGTCTTGGTTCACTAAGAGGTGCTAGAACCACCTTAAACACCTCTCTGGAAAAAAAGCCAATTACTAAGTTTTTAGTGTCATTTACAATTTACACCTTGGAAATCAGTAAACAAATAAGGGTTTGATTTATTATATTTTGACTATTTAGACTTTTAAAATTCTAGACAATCAAGCTAAGTGGCACAGTGGATAAAGCACAAAACTTGAAGTCAGGAAGACCTAAGTTCAAGTCCGACTTATTGACTATGTGACCTTGAGTAAATCACTTAATCCCTAAATGCCTCAGTTTCCTCATCTCTTAAAATGGGAATTATGATAGCATTTACTTTCCAGAGTTGTTATGAGGGTCAAATGAGTTAATTATTTATTTTATTTTTTTTTTAACCCTTACCTTCCATCTTAGAATCAATACTGAATATTGGTTGTAAGGCAGAAGAGTGGTAAGGGCTAGGCAATGGGGATTAAGTGACTAATTCAGGGTCACACTACTAGGAAATATCTGATGTTAGATTTCAACCTAGTGCTTCTTATCTCCAGGTCTGGCTCTCTATCCACTGTGCCATCTAGCTTCCCCTGAGAGAATAATTTTAACTCATTTAGTATAGTGTTTAGCATGTATTAACTGTTATGTAACTGCTACTTATTGTTTTTATTATTAAGAAATAATAGGTAAACTGGACAAATTCCATGTGAACTGGAATGACCACTATGAATTGATGCAGAGTGAAAGGCGCAGACCCAGGAGAACATTGTACACAGAGACCAATACACTGTGGTAAAATAGGATGTAATCCAGGACAGTTCTGAGGGATTTATGAAAAAGGATGCTATCCACATCCAGAGAAAGAACTGTGGGAGCAGAAACAGAAGAAAAACAACTGCCTGATCACATGGGTTGATGGGGACAGGAGTAGGGATATAGATAGACCCTAATGCAAGTATTAATAATATGGAAATAGGTCTTGATCAATGACATAAGTAAAACCCAATAAATAGTTCATTGGTTATGGGAAGGGGATGGGACAAGGGGAGGGAAAGAACATGATTTATGTAACCATGGAAAATATTCTAAATCAATTAATTAAATAAAAATTTTCAGTTAAAAAAATAAAATAAAATAAAATAAAATAAAGAAATAATAGGGGGCAGCCCAGTGCTGAGAGGAATGAGAGCCAGACCTAGAAAGGGAGGTCTTCTGATGCTTCCTACCTGTGTGACCCTGGGCAAGTCACTTAACCCCATTGCCTACCCCTTAGCACTCTTCTGCCTTCAAACCAATACACAGTATTGAGCATAAGATGGAAGGTAGGGGCTTAAAAAAAGAAAAACCAATAGGGAAAATATCAATAATACAGATTAAACTTAAAAGTAGGTGGTATGTATTTTCTTTTCGGAGAGCTGATTGTTAAACATTTTCCAGAATATCTCTGAACACTCTTTATACTAGTATCTCTATAGTGATACATTCTTTAAAATAAAAATAGGCACATGTACAATACTCCCACCATACAAATGTCTTAAGGATAAGAAGTACATCTTATTCATATATGTATTTCATGAAGTTCCTATAGCAGGTATCGTGTATGTAGTAGATGCTCAATAAATATCTACATAATTACTTATTTTATTCATTATTCCTATTATTTCCCCTCTCTCCTTACTTTATGAATGGTATATGTACATCTGTTTTTAACATTGTCAGTAACTCAAACTGAATCACTAGAGCACAGATCATCAACTTGTAAGCATTAGTAGGGATGTATTTTTTTAATGTGTTGCCTCAGTCTAGTCCCATAGGAAGACTGAGTCTAAAATGCATTGATCACACCTTTACCAAGAAAGGAAGGCGAGGAAGAGAAAGATAGAGACAAAAAGAAAGAGACAGAGACAGAGAAGAAATTAGACATGAATGAGGGAATTCACCTTAGCATATTATCTTCAATAATTGTCTTTTGTGACATTGAAATTTCTCCTAAAAAATAAGCCTTACAATTTTAAAAAGTCACGTTTTATTTTGTCTATAACTTAAGAGCCCCAAATGTCCACATTGCCACCTGGCTATGTATCTGTTCTTAAGTATAAGAATACTTGGGACTTCAAAGTCTAAATAAATCTTTTACCATGTTACATGAGGGGGAAAAGGAGGAGAGGAATGAGATTTCGGAGAGTTCTCATCATTAAATATCAAAAATCATTTCTGAGTTGAGCTAGGAAGATATGAAATATTAGAAAAGCCATACCCTCTTGAATGAAGTGCCCATTTGAAGTTCTCCAAGCATGACGAGGAGAACTAGATAAGCTCTGCTCTAAATGGTGTGTTTACACCATGAGATAACAAAAAATGTGTTTCAGAGAATAAGTGTCTCACATCTCAGGAGGAAGGAGGCCTGTTTATTCTGAGCATTGCCTTTGCCTGGAAACTAGTTATAGGAAGCTGTTCAAACTCCCCTACTTGATTTATAAATGTAATGCAAAGACCTGGCCTCTGGAATACTTAAGGGGTTAAAATAAATTTCAAGGAATAGTTGTATGTGGACTAGGGGGAAGGGGGAGCTGTAAAAAACCATGAAAAGATTATTGTTTGAGTGCTCTTTTCTGATTCTGTGGAAGGAAAATAATAAAGAAAACCCCAAATAGGATCATGAAGAGTCAGAAACAACTGAAATGATGGCATAACAATAACAGAGAGTCAAGTCAAGTCACAGAAATTTATGAAATGTCTTCTATGTGTTAAAAGCTGAAGGTTAGCAGATGACCCCCAAAAGTAAGGGCAAATGTGAACATCCTTCTTTGGATAGCAAAAGATGGAAGGAGAAGACTCCTTTGATCTCATTCTCAAAGTGTCTGAGAGTTCTAGACAGAGTCATAAAGATGGTGGGATGATTAGGATTTTGCCCTAGGGAACCAAATATAAAGGGCAATGATAATAATGAAGATAGTGCTTGAGGATTATAATTTAGTAAGGATAATTAGTCAAAATAAGAATCTTCATTTTTCTGTCCGCCTTGCCATCTTCCTTCACCCATTCTTACCACCCACCATTGGTTAGCCATCCTAGCAATGGTTGGCATCCTAGTGCTCCATCTCAGCAGATCATTGGGACTAAGACCCAACATCATGTTTCTTGGTCCAATTGGGGTTTATAATACTTGTCTGGGGTGTAAAAATACCTAGTCAATCTTACTTTACACGTACACATAAGCCCTGGATTGGCCAGAATGTCAATGAAAACAAAGAAGATAAAATCACATTCTTAGATTCAGTGATATGTTTTTAAAACCCTTTTATTCCATCTTAGAATCAATATGGTGTATTGATTTCAAGGCAGAAGAATGGGAAGGGGTAGGCAATGCGGGTTAAGTGACTCGCCCAGGGTCACACAGCTAGGAAGTGTCTGAAGTTAAATTTGAACCCAGAACCTCCTTCCTCTAGACCTGGATATCTATCCACTTAGCCACCAACGTGCTCCTTGTGATATTTTTTTAAAATAAATTCAGATCTCCTTTAAGTTTGCCCCTAATATTCAATTTAACCTGAGTGAGTAGCAGTAACATATTAGCTTTTCATGCTTCTGAGTTTGGTCTTGGGCTCCAACATTTCTGAAAAATCATACTACTGGGATATTCTTTTTTGCTTTTGGAATATTTTGATAGGAATAGGCAGATAACGTGGTTAGGCCTGAACTTCATGAAATTTAATTTGGCAGCTGTATGGAGAATGGGTTCGGGTGAAATTTGAAGAAGGAAAAGCAATGAGAAGAATAGTAGAATAGGTCAGACAAGAGATGGCAATCTTTAATAGGGTAGTATCTGTATAGTATCTGTGTAGGAGATATGAAGGTATAAATGAGGAAATGTGACAAAAAATTGGATGTGTGATGTTATTGAGAGTGAGGAGTTAAGGATGACACCAAACATGTAATCCCAAGGACTGAGAAAATGGTGATGCCCTCAATAATAGTAGGAAATTTGGAGATGGAGGCTTAAGGAAGGGGACAAAATAGAAGAGAAGTGGTCTATTTGGGACATGGCTCCATTTGACATGCTTACTGGATATCTAGTTAGAGACATCAAAAAATCAGAGAGGGAGATGTGTGTTTCTCTGTGCATATGTGTGTGTTTCAGGAGAGAGACTAATGATAGTTAAACCCACAGGAGATAACCAGTAGAGATAGTGTAGAGAGAGAAAAAAAGAAAGTCTAGAGCATGAAAATGGAGAATACTTATAATTAGTAGGTATAATCTGATAAAGATTTAGTAAAAGAGATTGAGAATCTGGTCAAACAGATAGAAGGTTGCAAATATGACGAGCCAGAGAGGAGAGAGTATCCAAGAAAACGTGATCAACAGTGTTAAAAACTGTAGTAGGGTCAAGAAAAATGCGACTGAGAAAAGCCATTTGATTTGGCCATTAAAAGATCACTACTGACTTTGGAGAGAGTAGTTTCAAATACCTAATGTGATTAGAGAATCAATTGCTGAGGGTTTAAAAGTCAGAGAGGAAGATGAGAGCTTTTAGGTTCAAATCTGGCCTTCTACACTTCCTAGCTTTGTGACCCTGGGCAAGTCATTTAACCCCCTCCTAGCCCCATGTTGGCGAAACTATGGCACACATGCCAGGGTGTGCCAGAAAGGGCTGCTCCCTTCTCCCTCTCCATGGGCATCTGAGGACATTCCTCACGTCACCTGCCCTTCTGCCCAGCAGCCCAATGAGAGAACTTCCTACTTCCCTTGTCTGAGGGTAAGGTGGGGGGTTCACATGTGGCGTGAAGGGTTGTAGTTTAGACACTTGGTCTCTGAAAGGTTCATGATCACTTGCCTAGCCCTTACCACCTTTCTGCCTTGGAACCAATACACAGTATTGATTCTAAGACTGAAGATAAGTTTAAAAAAAATAAAGGAAGGGCTTTGAAGTAGACATCTAGGTCCAAGGACACTCTCAAAGAGGTTAGCCAAGAATAGGAAGAATATTGGACAATAGCCAGCATGGATGATCAGATCAAGTGAAAGTTTTTATTGGTTGCAGTAGTTATGGATATGTTTGTAGGCAGCAAGGGAGGAGGGCAGTAGATGTAAAAGGGATGATAGCAGGAAAAATTTGTTGGAAGAGACACAAAAAGGGATAGAGTTCAGGCTGAGTGTAGAGAGGTTTGCCTTGAAAAGGAGAAGAGTTACCTTTTCTCTAGAGATTATAAGAAACAAGGAAAGATAGAATGATAAAAGATGATGATTAGATAAAGGAATATCAATGTCCATGAATAGAGAAGTGGATAACAAGAAAAAACAGTATTTATATAGTCCTTTAAACTTTGCAAAGTGTTTTTCATATAATATCTTATTTTATCCTGACAATAACCCTAGGATACAGGTGCTGTGGTAATCCCTATTTTATAGATGAGGAAATTGAGGCATATAGTGGTTAAGGACTTTTCCAGGGTCACACAGCAAGTAAATATCTGAGATTAGATTTGAATTTAGATCTTCTTGACTCTAGGTCCAGTGTTCTGTCCTTTGAAACATTGAGTTGCCTCCTTTATATGAGACACATATCAAAAGGAACTTTTCTTTCTTTTTTTTAAAAAAAATTTTATTTATTTTTCTAATTATAAGTAATAACATTTTCTGAAGTTACATGATCCAAAATTTCTCCCTCCATTCCTTCCCACCCCACTCATGGAGATAATAAGCAATTGATCTGGGTAAAACATAGCTAATCATACAAAACATATTTCTATAGTGTTCTTTGTTGTAAGAGAATACTCATAAAACAAAACCTGAAAATAAAAACACAAACAAATCAGCATCTCTCACTCCCAAGTGAATATTCTCCACTATCTCACCTTGCCTCTCATCAGCTTAGAATTTACTATTGTTGTTCAACTGTTTCAGACTCTTCATGACCTCATTTGGAATTTTATTGACTGAGATACTGGAGTGGTTTGCCATTTTCTTCTATAGATCCTTTTTTTTTTCAGATGTGGAACTGAGGGAAACAAAATTAAGTGACTTTCCCAGAGTCATACAGATATGAAGTGTCTGAGGCTAAATTTGAACTGAGGTCTTCCTGACTCCACATCTGGTGCTATATCCACTGTGCAAACTTGATACCGCAAAAAAAGCATACATTTATGGAGCTGGGAAATGAACTTGAGCCTACTATGTGACAAGTGAGAATTCTACCACTGAACCACCCATAAAATTCATAGAAAAAAACTGAATGAAATTTTTCTAGGGGAACAATGAAGATAGAAGAGGCCATGATATAGAAGTTTGTAGGTATTTAGCTATAAAAAGAAAGAATAAAACAATAGTTTGAGGGAATAATAGGTTAAGTGAAGTAAGTTTAGGTATTTGCAAGGTTAGGGGAGATTCAGCGATGTTTTTTTAAACCATTACCTTCTGTCTTAGAGTCAATACTGTGCATTGGTTCAAAGCCAGAAGAGTAGTAAGGGCTAGGCAATGAGGATTAAGTGACTTGCCCAGGGTCACACAGATATGAAGTATCTTAGTCCAGATCTCCCATCTCTAGGCCTGGTTCTCAATCCAGTGAATCACCTAGCTGTACCCCAAGGCATGTATTTAAGCAATAAGGAAGGAACCAGTGCATAGGAAGAGATAAAAAATTAGAGAGGGAAGGGAAAATCCAAAGGCCAACCTGCCTATAGGCAATGGAATGGGGTGAAAATAAGGATACAAATAAAAGACTGAGGCTACAGAAAAGGAAGATAGAATAGAGAATAATATTGAGGTGATTTGGAGAGTAGAACTGGAGAGAAGTAGAAACTTTTAATAGGTCAAACATTAATAAGTACCCACTATGCTCTAGACACTGTGTTCAGATCTATGAATACAGAGACAAAGTAAAACAGTCCCTGCCTTCAAGGGGCTTACATTCTGTCAAAAACAAAATGTACAAATAATAGCATATTAAAAATATATAAGGACAGCTGGGTAGCTCAGTGGATTGAGGCCTAGAGATGGGAGGTCCTAGGTTCAAATCTGGCCTCAGACACTTCCCAGTTGTATGACCCTGGGCAAGTCACTTAACCCGCATTCCTAGCCTTTACCACTCTTCTGCGTTGGAGCTAATACACAGCATTGAGTGCAAGACGGAAGGTAAGGGTTTAAAATATATATATATATATATATATATATATATATATATATAG